>NC_134364.1:85280468-85612611 GCF_048569485.1 Anomaloglossus baeobatrachus | reverse complement strand
GCGAAATTGTTCCTTTGGGGGGGTATTGCAACTTTTGGCCATTTTGAAGCGAAATTGTTCCTTTGGGGTTTTTTTTACAATTTTTTGCCATTTTGAAGCGGAATTGTTCCTTTGGGGTTTTTTTACAATTTTTTGCCATTTTGAGGCGAAATTGTTCCTTTGGGGGGTATTGCAACTTTTGGCCATTTTGAGGCGAAATTGTTCCTTTGGGGGGGTATTGCAACTTTTGGCCATTTTGAAGCGAAATTGTTCCTTTGGGGGGTTATTGCAACTTTTCGGCATTTTGAGGCGAAATTGTTCCTTTGGGGGGGTATTGCAACTTTTGGCCATTTTGAAGCGAAATTGTTCCTTTGGGGGGGTATTGCAACTTTTCCATTTTGAAGCGAAATTGTTCCTTGGGGGGGTATTGCAACTTTTCGGCATTTTGAGGCGAAATTGTTCCTTTGGAGGGGTATTGCAACTTTTGGCCATTTTGAAGCGAAATTGTTCCTTTCGAGGGGTATTGCAACTTTTCAGCATTTTGAGGCGAAATTGTTCCTTTGGAGGGGTATTGCAATTTTTTGCCATTTTGAGGCGAAATTGTTCCTTTGGGGGGGGTATTGCAACTTTTCGGCATTTTGAGGCGAAATTGTTCCTTTGTGGGGGTATTGCAACTTTTGGCCATTTTGAAGCGAAATTGTTCCTTTCGGGGGGTATTGCAACTTTTCGGCATTTTGAAGCGAAATTGTTCCTTTGGGGGGTATTGCAATTTTTTGCCATTTTGAGGCGAAATTGTTCCTTTGGGGGGGGGGTATTGCAAATTTTGGCCATTTTGAAGCGAAATTGTTCCTTTGGGGGGGTATTGCAATTTTTTGCCATTTTGAGGCGAAATTGTTCCTTTGGGGGGTATTGCAACTTTTCGGCATTTTGAGTCGAAATTGTTCCTTTGGGGGGTATTGCAATTTTTTGCCATTTTGAGGTGAAATTGTTCCTTTGGGGGGGTATTGCAACTTTTGGCCATTTTGAAGCGAAATTGTTCCTTTGGGGGGTATTGCATTTTTTTGCCATTTTGAGGCGAAATTGTTCCTTTGGGGGGGTATTGCAACTTTTGGCCATTTTGAAGCGAAATTGTTCCTTTGGGGGGGTATTGCAATTTTTTGCCATTTTGAGGCGAAATTGTTCCTTTGGGGGGGTATTGCAACTTTTGGCCATTTTGAAGCGAAATTGTTCCTTTGGGGGGGTATTGCAACTTTTCGGCATTTTGAGGCGAAATTTTCCTTTGGGGGGGTATTGCAACTTTTCGGCATTTTGAGGCGAAATTGTTCCTTTGGGGGGTATTGCAACTTTTGGCCATTTTGAAGTGAAATTGTTCCTTTGGGGGGTATTGCAACTTTTCGGCATTTTGAGGCGAAATTTTTCCTTGGGGGGGTATTGCAACTTTTGGCCATATTGAAGCGAAATTGTTCCTTTGGGGGGTTTTTACAATTTTTGGCCATTTTGAGGCGAAATTGTTCCTTTGGGGGGGTATTGCAACTTTTGGCCATTTTGAAGCGAAATTGTTCCTTTGGGGGGTATTGCAATTTTTTGCCATTTTGAGGCGAAATTGTTCCTTTGGGGGGTATTGCAACTTTTGGCCATTTTGAAGCGAAATTGTTCCTTTGGGGGGGTATTGCAACTTTTCAGCATTTTGAGGCGAAATTGTTCCTTTGGGGGGTATTGCAATTTTTTTCCATTTTGAGGCGAAATTGTTCCTTTGGGGGGGTATTGCAACTTTTCGGCATTTTGAGGCGAAATTGTTCCTTTGGGGGGTATTGCAATTTTTTTTCCATTTTGAGGCGAAATTGTTCCTTTGGGGGGGTATTGCAACTTTTGGCCATTTTGAAGCGAAATTGTTCCTTTGGGGGGGTATTGCAATTTTTTTTCATTTTGAGGCGAAATTGTTCCTTTGGGGGGGGGTATTGCAAATTTTGGCCATTTTGAAGCGAAATTGTTCCTTTGGGGGGGTATTGCAACTTTTGGCCATTTTGAAGCGAAATTGTTCCTTTCGGGGGGTATTGCAACTTTTCGGCATTTTGAAGCGAAATTGTTCCTTTGGGGGGTATTGCAATTTTTTGCCATTTTGAGGCGAAATTGTTCCTTTGGGGGGGTATTGCAACTTTTGGCCATTTTGAAGCGAAATTGTTCCTTTGGGGGGGTATTGCAATTTTTTTTCATTTTGAGGCGAAATTGTTCCTTTGGGGGGGGGGGTATTGCAAATTTTGGCCATTTTGAAGCGAAATTGTTCCTTTGGGGGGGTATTGCAACTTTTGGCCATTTTGAAGCGAAATTGTTCCTTTCGAGGGGTATTGCAACTTTTCGGCATTTTGAGGCGAAATTGTTCCTTTGGAGGGGTATTGCAACTTTTGGCCATTTTGAAGCGAAATTGTTCCTTTCGAGGGGTATTGCAACTTTTCAGCATTTTGAGGCGAAATTGTTCCTTTGGAGGGGTATTGCAATTTTTTGCCATTTTGAGGCGAAATTGTTCCTTTGGGGGGGGTATTGCAACTTTTCGGCATTTTGAGGCGAAATTGTTCCTTTGTGGGGGTATTGCAACTTTTGGCCATTTTGAAGCGAAATTGTTCCTTTCGGGGGGTATTGCAACTTTTCGGCATTTTGAAGCGAAATTGTTCCTTTGGGGGGTATTGCAATTTTTTGCCATTTTGAGGCGAAATTGTTCCTTTGGGGGGGGGGTATTGCAAATTTTGGCCATTTTGAAGCGAAATTGTTCCTTTGGGGGGGTATTGCAATTTTTTGCCATTTTGAGGCGAAATTGTTCCTTTGGGGGGGTATTGCAACTTTTCGGCATTTTGAGGCGAAATTGTTCCTTTGGGGGGGTATTGCAATTTTTTGCCATTTTGAGGTGAAATTGTTCCTTTGGGGGGGTATTGCAACTTTTGGCCATTTTGAAGCGAAATTGTTCCTTTGGGGGGTATTGCATTTTTTTGCCATTTTGAGGCGAAATTGTTCCTTTGGGGGGGTATTGCAACTTTTGGCCATTTTGAAGCGAAATTGTTCCTTTGGGGGGGTATTGCAATTTTTTGCCATTTTGAGGCGAAATTGTTCCTTTGGGGGGGTATTGCAACTTTTGGCCATTTTGAAGCGAAATTGTTCCTTTGGGGGGGTATTGCAACTTTTCGGCATTTTGAGGCGAAATTTTCCTTTGGGGGGGTATTGCAACTTTTCGGCATTTTGAGGCGAAATTGTTCCTTTGGGGGGTATTGCAACTTTTGGCCATTTTGAAGTGAAATTGTTCCTTTGGGGGGTATTGCAACTTTTCGGCATTTTGAGGCGAAATTTTTCCTTGGGGGGGTATTGCAACTTTTGGCCATATTGAAGCGAAATTGTTCCTTTGGGGGGTTTTTACAATTTTTGGCCATTTTGAGGCGAAATTGTTCCTTTGGGGGGGTATTGCAACTTTTGGCCATTTTGAAGCGAAATTGTTCCTTTGGGGGGTATTGCAATTTTTTGCCATTTTGAGGCGAAATTGTTCCTTTGGGGGGTATTGCAACTTTTGGCCATTTTGAAGCGAAATTGTTCCTTTGGGGGGGTATTGCAACTTTTCAGCATTTTGAGGCGAAATTGTTCCTTTGGGGGGGTATTGCAATTTTTTTCCATTTTGAGGCGAAATTGTTCCTTTGGGGGGGTATTGCAACTTTTCGGCATTTTGAGGCGAAATTGTTCCTTTGGGGGGTATTGCAATTTTTTTTCCATTTTGAGGCGAAATTGTTCCTTTGGGGGGGTATTGCAACTTTTGGCCATTTTGAAGCGAAATTGTTCCTTTCGGGGGGTATTGCAACTTTTCGGCATTTTGAAGCGAAATTGTTCCTTTGGGGGGTATTGCAATTTTTTGCCATTTTGAGGCGAAATTGTTCCTTTGGGGGGGTATTGCAACTTTTGGCCATTTTGAAGCAAAATTGTTCCTTTGGGGGGGTATTGCAATTTTTTTTTCATTTTGAGGCGAAATTGTTCCTTTGGGGGGGGGTATTGCAAATTTTGGCCATTTTGAAGCGAAATTGTTCCTTTGGGGGGGTATTGCAACTTTTGGCCATTTTGAAGCGAAATTGTTCCTTTGGGGGGGTATTGCAACTTTTCGGCATTTTGAGGCGAAATTGTTCCTTTGGAGGGGTATTGCAACTTTTGGCCATTTTGAAGCGAAATTGTTCCTTTCGAGGGGTATTGCAACTTTTCAGCATTTTGAGGCGAAATTGTTCCTTTGGAGGGGTATTGCAATTTTTTGCCATTTTGAGGCGAAATTGTTCCTTTGGGGGGGGTATTGCAACTTTTCGGCATTTTGAGGCGAAATTGTTCCTTTGTGGGGGTATTGCAACTTTTGGCCATTTTGAAGCGAAATTGTTCCTTTCGGGGGGTATTGCAACTTTTCGGCATTTTGAAGCGAAATTGTTCCTTTGGGGGGTATTGCAATTTTTTGCCATTTTGAGGCGAAATTGTTCCTTTGGGGGGGGGGTATTGCAAATTTTGGCCATTTTGAAGCGAAATTGTTCCTTTGGGGGGGTATTGCAATTTTTTGCCATTTTGAGGCGAAATTGTTCCTTTGGGGGGGTATTGCAACTTTTCGGCATTTTGAGGCGAAATTGTTCCTTTGGGGGGGTATTGCAATTTTTTGCCATTTTGAGGTGAAATTGTTCCTTTGGGGGGGTATTGCAACTTTTGGCCATTTTGAAGCGAAATTGTTCCTTTGGGGGGTATTGCATTTTTTTGCCATTTTGAGGCGAAATTGTTCCTTTGGGGGGGTATTGCAACTTTTGGCCATTTTGAAGCGAAATTGTTCCTTTGGGGGGGTATTGCAATTTTTTGCCATTTTGAGGCGAAATTGTTCCTTTGGGGGGGTATTGCAACTTTTGGCCATTTTGAAGCGAAATTGTTCCTTTGGGGGGGTATTGCAACTTTTCGGCATTTTGAGGCGAAATTTTCCTTTGGGGGGGTATTGCAACTTTTCGGCATTTTGAGGCGAAATTGTTCCTTTGGGGGGTATTGCAACTTTTGGCCATTTTGAAGTGAAATTGTTCCTTTGGGGGGTATTGCAACTTTTCGGCATTTTGAGGCGAAATTGTTCCTTGGGGGGGTATTGCAACTTTTGGCCATATTGAAGCGAAATTGTTCCTTTGGGGGGTTTTTACAATTTTTGGCCATTTTGAGGCGAAATTGTTCCTTTGGGGGGGTATTGCAACTTTTGGCCATTTTGAAGCGAAATTGTTCCTTTGGGGGGTATTGCAATTTTTTGCCATTTTGAGGCGAAATTGTTCCTTTGGGGGGTATTGCAACTTTTGGCCATTTTGAAGCGAAATTGTTCCTTTGGGGGGGTATTGCAACTTTTCAGCATTTTGAGGCGAAATTGTTCCTTTGGGGGGGTATTGCAATTTTTTTCCATTTTGAGGCGAAATTGTTCCTTTGGGGGGGTATTGCAACTTTTCGGCATTTTGAGGCGAAATTGTTCCTTTGGGGGGTATTGCAATTTTTTTTCCATTTTGAGGCGAAATTGTTCCTTTGGGGGGGTTTGCAACTTTTGGCCATTTTGAAGCGAAATTGTTCCTTTCGGGGGGTATTGCAACTTTTCGGCATTTTGAAGCGAAATTGTTCCTTTGGGGGGTATTGCAATTTTTTGCCATTTTGAGGCGAAATTGTTCCTTTGGGGGGGTATTGCAACTTTTGGCCATTTTGAAGCGAAATTGTTCCTTTGGGGGGGTATTGCAATTTTTTTTTCATTTTGAGGCGAAATTGTTCCTTTGGGGGGGGGTATTGCAAATTTTGGCCATTTTGAAGCGAAATTGTTCCTTTGGGGGGGGTATTGCAATTTTTTGCCATTTTGAGGCGAAATTGTTCCTTTGGGGGGGTATTGCAATTTTTTGCCATTTTGAGGTGAAATTGTTCCTTTGGGGGGTATTGCAACTTTTGGCCATTTTGAAGCGTAATTGTTCCTTTGGGGGGTATTGCATTTTTTTGCCATTTTGAGGCGAAATTGTTCCTTTGGGGGGTATTGCAAATTTTGGGCATTTTGAAGCAAAATTGTTCCTTTGGGGGGGTATTGCAATTTTTCGGCATTTTGAGGCGAAATTGTTCCTTTGGGGGGGTATTGCAATTTTTTGCCATTTTGAGGCGAAATTGTTCCTTTGGGGGGGTATTGCAATTTTTTGCCATTTTGAGGCGAAATTGTTCCTTTGGGGGGGTATTGCAACTTTTCGGCATTTTGAGGCGAAATTGTTCCTTTGGGGGGGTATTGCAATTTTTTGCCATTTTGAGGTGAAATTGTTCCTTTGGGGGGGTATTGCAACTTTTGGCCATTTTGAAGCGAAATTGTTCCTTTGGGGGGTATTGCATTTTTTTGCCATTTTGAGGCGAAATTGTTCCTTTGGGGGGGTATTGCAACTTTTGGCCATTTTGAAGCGAAATTGTTCCTTTGGGGGGGTATTGCAATTTTTTGCCATTTTGAGGCGAAATTGTTCCTTTGGGGGGGTATTGCAACTTTTGGCCATTTTGAAGCGAAATTGTTCCTTTGGGGGGGTATTGCAACTTTTCGGCATTTTGAGGCGAAATTGTTCCTTTGGGGGGGTATTGCAACTTTTCGGCATTTTGAGGCGAAATTGTTCCTTTGGGGGGTATTGCAACTTTTGGCCATTTTGAAGTGAAATTGTTCCTTTGGGGGGTATTGCAACTTTTCGGCATTTTGAGGCGAAATTGTTCCTTGGGGGGGTATTGCAACTTTTGGCCATATTGAAGCGAAATTGTTCCTTTGGGGGGTTTTTACAATTTTTGGCCATTTTGAGGCGAAATTGTTCCTTTCGGGGGGTATTGCAACTTTTCGGCATTTTGAGGCGAAATTGTTCCTTTGGGGGGGTATTGCAACTTTTGGCCATTTTGAAGCGAAATTGTTCCTTTGGGGGGTATTGCAATTTTTTGCCATTTTGAGGCGAAATTGTTTCTTTGGGGGGTATTGCAACTTTTGGCCATTTTGAAGCGAAATTGTTCCTTTGGGGGGTATTGCAACTTTTCAGCATTTTGAGGCGAAATTGTTCCTTTGGGGGGGTATTGCAATTTTTTTCCATTTTGAGGCGAAATTGTTCCTTTGGGGGGGTATTGCAACTTTTCGGCATTTTGAGGCGAAATTGTTCCTTTGGGGGGTATTGCAATTTTTTTTCCATTTTGAGGCGAAATTGTTCCTTTGGGGGGGTATTGCAACTTTTGGCCATTTTGAAGCGAAATTGTTCCTTTCGGGGGGTATTGCAACTTTTCGGCATTTTGAAGCGAAATTGTTCCTTTGGGGGGTATTGCAATTTTTTGCCATTTTGAGGCGAAATTGTTCCTTTGGGGGGTATTGCAACTTTTGGCCATTTTGAAGCGAAATTGTTCCTTTGGGGGGGTATTGCAACTTTTCAGCATTTTGAGGCGAAATTGTTCCTTTGGGGGGGTATTGCAATTTTTTTCCATTTTGAGGCGAAATTGTTCCTTTGGGGGGGTATTGCAACTTTTCGGCATTTTGAGGCGAAATTGTTCCTTTGGGGGGTATTGCAATTTTTTTTCCATTTTGAGGCGAAATTGTTCCTTTGGGGGGGTATTGCAACTTTTGGCCATTTTGAAGCGAAATTGTTCCTTTCGGGGGGTATTGCAACTTTTCGGCATTTTGAGGCGAAATTGTTCCTTTGGGGGGGTAATGCAACTTTTGGCCATATTGAAGCGAAATTGTTCCTTTGGGGGGGTATTGCAATTTTTAACCATTTTGAGGCGAAATTGTTCCTTTGGGGGGGTATTGCAACTTTTGGCCATTTTGAAGCGAAATTGTTTCTTTCGGGGGGTATTGCAACTTTTCAGCATTTTGAGGCGAAATTGTTCCTTTGGGGGGGTATTGCAATTTTTTGCCATTTTGAGGCGAAATTGTTCCTTTGGGGGGGTATTGCAACTTTTCGGCATTTTGAGGCGAAATTGTTCCTTTGGGGGGTATTGCAATTTTTTTTCCATTTTGAAGCGAAATTGTTCCTTTGGGGGGGTATTGCAATTTTTTGCCATTTTGAGGCGAAATTGTTCCTTTGGGGGGGTATTGCAACTTTTGGCCTTTTTGAAGCGAAATTGTTCCTTTGGGGGGGTATTGCAACTTTTCGGCATTTTGAGGCGAAATTGTTCCTTTGGGGGGGTATTGCAATTTTTTGCCATTTTGAGGCGAAATTGTTCCTTTGGGGGGGTATTGCAACTTTTGGCCATTTTGAAGCGAAATTGTTCCTTTGGGGGGGTATGGCAACTTTTCGGCATTTTGAGGCGAAATTGTTCCTTAGGGGGGGTATTGCAATTTTAACCATTTTGAGGCGAAATTGTTCCTTTGGGGGGTATTGCAATTTTTTGCCATTTTGAGGCGAAATTGTTCCTTTGGGGGGGTATTGCAACTTTTGGCCATTTTGAAGCGAAATTGTTCCTTTGGGGGTTTTTTACAATTTTTTGCCATTTTGAGGCGAAATTGTTCCTTTGGGGGGGTATTGCAACTTTTGGCCATTTTGAGGCGAAATTGTTCCTTTGGGGGGGGTATTGCAACTTTTGGCCATTTTGAAGCGAAATTGTTCCTTTGGGGGGTTATTGCAACTTTTCGGCATTTTGAGGCGAAATTGTTCCTTTGGGGGGGTATTGCAACTTTTGGCCATTTTGAAGCGAAATTGTTCCTTTGGGGGGGTATTGCAACTTTTGGCCATTTTGAAGCGAAATTGTTCCTTTGGGGGGGTATTGCAACTTTTCGGCATTTTGAGGCGAAATTGTTCCTTTGGGGGGGTATTGCAATTTTTTCCCATTTTGAGGCGAAATTGTTCCTTTGGGGGGTATTGCAACTTTTGGCCATTTTGAAGCGACATTGTTCCTTTCGGGGGGTATTGCAACTTTTCGGCATTTTGAGGCGAAATTGTTCCTTTGGGGGGGTATTGCAACTTTTGGCCATTTTGAAGCGAAATTGTTCCTTTGGGGGGGTATTGCAACTTTTCGGCATTTTGAGGCGAAATTGTTCCTTTGGGGGGGTATTGCAATTTTTTGCCATTTTGAGGCGAAATTGTTCCTTTGGGGGGGTATTGCAACTTTTGACCATTTTGAAGCGAAATTGTTCCTTTGGGGGGGTATTGCAATTTTTTGCCATTATGAGGCGAAATTGTTCCTTTGGGGGGGTATTGCAACTTTTGGCCATTTTGAAGCGAAATTGTTCCTTTGGGGGGGTATTGCAACTTTTGGCTATTTTGAAGTGAAATTGTTTCTTTCGGGGGGTATTGCAACTTTTCAGCATTTTGAAGCGAAATTGTTCCTTTGGGGGGTATTGCAATTTTTTGCCATTTTGAGGCGAAATTGTTCCTTTGGGGGGTATTGCAATTTTTTGCCATTTTGAGGCGAAATTGTTCCTTTGGGGGGGTATTGCAACTTTTGGCCATTTTGAAGCGAAATTGTTCCTTTGGGGGTTTTTTACAATTTTTTGCCATTTTGAGGCGAAATTGTTCCTTTGGGGGGGTATTGCAACTTTTGGCCATTTTGAGGCGAAATTGTTCCTTTGGGGGGGTATTGCAACTTTTGGCCATTTTGAAGCGAAATTGTTCCTTTGGGGGGTTATTGCAACTTTTGGCCATTTTGAGGCGAAATTGTTCCTTTGGGGGGGTATTGCAACTTTTGGCCATTTTGAAGCGAAATTGTTCCTTTCGGGGGGTATTGCAACTTTTCAGCATTTTGAGGCGAAATTGTTCCTTTGGAGGGGTATTGCAATTTTTTGCCATTTTGAGGCGAAATTGTTCCTTTGGGGGGGTATTGCAACTTTTCGGCATTTTGAGGCGAAATTGTTCCTTTGTGGGGGTATTGCAACTTTTGGCCATTTTGAAGCGAAATTGTTCCTTTCGGGGGGTATTGCAACTTTTCGGCATTTTGAAGCGAAATTGTTCCTTTGGGGAGTATTGCAATTTTTTGCCATTTTGAGGCGAAATTGTTCCTTTGGGGGGGGTATTGCAAATTTTGGCCATTTTGAAGCGAAATTGTTCCTTTGGGGGGGTATTGCAATTTTTTGCCATTTTGAGGCGAAATTGTTCCTTTGGGGGGGTATTGCAACTTTTCGGCATTTTGAGGCGAAATTGTTCCTTTGGGGGGGTATTGCAATTTTTTGCCATTTTGAGGTGAAATTGTTCCTTTGGGGGGGTATTGCAACTTTTGGCCATTTTGAAGCGAAATTGTTCCTTTGGGTGGTATTGCATTTTTTTGCCATTTTGAGGCGAAATTGTTCCTTTGGGGGGGTATTGCAACTTTTGGCCATTTTGAAGCGAAATTGTTCCTTTGGGGGGGTATTGCAATTTTTTGCCATTTTGAGGCGAAATTGTTCCTTTGGGGGGGTATTGCAACTTTTGGCCATTTTGAAGCGAAATTGTTCCTTTGGGGGGGTATTGCAACTTTTCGGCATTTTGAGGCGAAATTTTCCTTTGGGGGGGTATTGCAACTTTTCGGCATTTTGAGGCGAAATTGTTCCTTTGGGGGGTATTGCAACTTTTGGCCATTTTGAAGTAAAATTGTTCCTTTGGGGGGTATTGCAACTTTTCGGCATTTTGAGGCGAAATTGTTCCTTGGGGGGGTATTGCAACTTTTGGCCATATTGAAGCGAAATTGTTCCTTTGGGGGGTTTTTACAATTTTTTGCCATTTTGAGGCGAAATTGTTCCTTTGGGGGTATTGCAACTTTTGGCCATTTTGAAGCGAAATTGTTCCTTTGTGGGGGTATTGCAACTTTTCAGCATTTTGAGGCGAAATTGTTCCTTTGGGGGGGTATTGCAATTTTTTTCCATTTTGAGGCGAAATTGTTCCTTTGGGGGGGTATTGCAACTTTTCGGCATTTTGAGGCGAAATTGTTCCTTTGGGGGGTATTGCAATTTTTTTTCCATTTTGAGGCGAAATTGTTCCTTTGGGGGGTATTGCAACTTTTGGCCATTTTGAAGCGAAATTGTTCCTTTGGGGGGTATTGCAATTTTTTTCCATTTTGAGGCGAAATTGTTCCTTTGGGGGGGTATTGCAACTTTTGGCCATTTTGAAGCGAAATTGTTCCTTTGGGGGGAATTGCAATTTTTTTTTCATTTTGAGGCGAAATTGTTCCTTTGGGGGGGGTATTGCAAATTTTGGCCATTTTGAAGCGAAATTGTTCCTTTGGGGGGGTATTGCAATTTTTTGCCATTTTGAGGCGAAATTGTTCCTTTGGGGGGGTATTGCAATTTTTTGCCATTTTGAGGTGAAATTGTTCCTTTGGGGGGTATTGCAACTTTTGGCCATTTTGAAGCGAAATTGTTCCTTTGGGGGTATTGCATTTTTTTGCCATTTTGAGGCGAAATTGTTCCTTTGGGGGGGTATTGCAAATTTTGGGCATTTTGAAGCAAAATTGTTCCTTTGGGGGGGTATTGCAATTTTTCGGCATTTTGAGGCGAAATTGTTCCTTTGGGGGGGTATTGCAATTTTTTGCCATTTTGAGGTGAAATTGTTCCTTTGGGGGGTATTGCAACTTTTGGCCATTTTGAAGCGAAATTGTTCCTTTGGGGGGTATTGCATTTTTTTGCCATTTTGAGGCGAAATTGTTCCTTTCGGGGGGTATTGCAACTTTTGGCCATTTTGAAGCGAAATTGTTCCTTTGGGGGGGTATTGCAACTTTTCGGCATTTTGAGGCGAAATTGTTCTTTTGGGGGGGTATTGCAATTTTTTGCCATTTTGAGGCGAAATTGTTCCTTTGGGGGGGTATTGCAACTTTTGGCCATTTTGAAGCGAAATTGTTCCTTTGGGGGGGTATTGCAACTTTTCGGCATTTTGAGGCGAAATTGTTCCTTTGGGGGGGTATTGCAATTTTTAACCATTTTGAGGCGAAATTGTTCCTTTGGGGGGTATTGCAACTTTTGGCCATTTTGAAGTGAAATTGTTCCTTTCGGGGGGTATTGCAACTTTTCAGCATTTTGAAGCGAAATTGTTCCTTTGGGGGGGTATTGCAATTTTTTGCCATTTTGAGGCGAAATTGTTCCTTTGGGGGGGTATTGCAATTTTTTGCCATTTTGAGGCGAAATTGTTCCTTTGGGGGGGTATTGCAGCTTTTGGCCATTTTGAAGCGAAATTGTTCCTTTGGGGGGTATTGCAATTTTTTGCCATTTTGAGGCGAAATTGTTCCTTTGGGGGGGTATTGCAGCTTTTGGCCATTTTGAAGCGAAATTGTTCCTTTGGGGGGTATTGCAACTTTTCGGCATTTTGAGGCGAAATTGTTCCTTTGGGGGGGTATTGCAATTTTTTGCCATTTTGAGGCGAAATTGTTCCTTTGGGGGGGTATTGCAACTTTTGGCCATTTTGAAGCGGAATTGTTCCTTTCGGGGGGTATTGCAACTTTTCGGCATTTTGAGGCGAAATTGTTCCTTTGGGGGGGTATTGCAATTTTTTGCCATTTTGAGGCGAAATTGTTCCTTTGGGGGGTATTGCAACTTTTGGCCATTTTGAAGCGAAATTGTTCCTTTCGGGGGGTATTGCAACTTTTCGGCATTTTGAGGCAAAATTGTTCCTTTAGGGGGGTATTGCAACTTTTGGCCATATTGAAGCAAAATTGTTCCTTTGGGGGGGTATTGCAATTTTTAACCATTTTGAGGCGAAATTGTTCCTTTGGGGGGTATTGCAACTTTTGGCCATTTTGAAGCGAAATTGTTCCTTTCGGGGGGTATTGCAACTTTTCAGCATTTTGAGGCGAAATTGTTCCTTTGGGGGGGGTATTGCAATTTTTTGCCATTTTGAGGCGAAATTGTTCCTTTGTGGGGGGGGGTATTGCAAATTTTGGCCATTTTGAAGCGAAATTGTTCCTTTGGGGGGGTATTGCAATTTTTTGCCATTTTGAGGCGAAATTGTTCCTTTGGGGGGGTATTGCAATTTTTTTTTCATTTTGAGGCGAAATTGTTCATTTGGGGGGGGTATTGCAAATTTTGGCCATTTTGAAGCGAAATTGTTCCTTTGGGGGGGTATTGCAATTTTTTACCATTTTGAGGTGAAATTGTTCCTTTGGGGGGGTATTGCAACTTTTGGCCATTTTGAAGCGAAATTGTTCCTTTGGGGGGTATTGCATTTTTTTGCCATTTTGAGGCGAAATTGTTCCTTTGGGGGGGTATTGCAACTTTTGGCCTTTTTGAGGCGAAATTGTTCCTTTGGGGGGGTATTGCAACTTTTCGGCATTTTGAGGCGAAATTGTTCCTTTGGGGGGGTATTGCAATTTTTTGCCATTTTGAGGCGAAATTGTTCCTTTGGGGGGGTATTGCAACTTTTGGCCATTTTGAAGCGAAATTGTTCCTTTCGGGGGGTATTGCAACTTTTGGCCATTTTGAAGCGAAATTGTTCCTTTGGGGGGGTATTCCAACTTTTCGGCATTTTGAGGCGAAATTGTTCCTTTGGGGGGGTATTGCAATTTTTTGCCATTTTGAGGCGAAATTGTTCCTTTGGGGGGGTAGTGCAAGTTTTTGCCATTTTGAGGCGAAATTGTTCCTTTCGGGGGGTATTGCAACTTTTGGCCATTTTGAAGCGAAATTGTTCCTTTGGGGGGGTAGTGCAAGTTTTTGCCATTTTGAGGCGAAATTGTTCCTTTCGGGGGGTATTGCAACTTTTCAGCATTTTGAGGCGAAATTGTTCCTTTGGGGGGGTATTGCAACTTTTGGCCATATTGAAGCGAAATTGTTCCTTTGGGGGGTTTTTACAATTTTTGGCCATTTTGAGGCGGAATTGTTCCTTTCGGGGGGTATTGCAACTTTTCGGCATTTTGAGGCGAAATTGTTCCTTTGGGGGGGTATTGCAACTTTTGGCCATTTTGAAGCGAAATTGTTCCTTTGGGGGGTATTGCAATTTTTTGCCATTTTGAGTCGAAATTGTTCCTTTGGGGGGTATTGCAACTTTTGGCCATTTTGAAGCGAAATTGTTCCTTTGGGGGGGTATTGCAACTTTTCGGCATTTTGAGGCGAAATTGTTCCTTTGGGGGGGTATTGCAATTTTTTGCCATTTTGAGGCGAAATTGTTCCTTTGGGGGGGTATTGCAACTTTTGGTCATTTTGAAGCGGAATTGTTCCTTTCGGGGGGTATTGCAACTTTTCGGCATTTTGAGGCGAAATTGTTCCTTTGGGGGGGTATTGCAATTTTTTGCCATTTTGAGGCGAAATTGTTCCTTTGGGGGGGTATTGCAACTTTTTGCCATTTTGAAGCTAAATTGTTCCTTTCGGGGGTATTGCAACTTTTCGGCATTTTGAGGCAAAATTGTTCCTTTAGGGGGGTATTGCAACTTTTGGCCATATTGAAGCAAAATTGTTCCTTTGGGGGGTATTGCAATTTTTAACCATTTTGAGGCGAAATTGTTCCTTTGGGGGGTATTGCAACTTTTGGCCATTTTGAAGCGAAATTGTTCCTTTCGGGGGGTATTGCAACTTTTCAGCATTTTGAGGCGAAATTGTTCCTTTGGGGGGGTATTGCAATTTTTTGCCATTTTGAGGCGAAATTGTTCCTTTGTGGGGTATTGCAATTTTTTTTCCATTTTGAGGCGAAATTGTTCCTTTGGGGGGGTATTGCAACTTTTGGCCATTTTGAAGCGAAATTGTTCCTTTCGGGGGGTATTGCAACTTTTTGGCATTTTGAAGCGAAATTGTTCCTTTGGGGGGTATTGCATTTTTTTTCCATTTTGAGGCGAAATTGTTTCTTTTGGGGGGTTTTGCAACTTTTGGCCATTTTGAACTGAAATTGTTCCTTTGGGGGGTATTGCAATTTTTTTTTCATTTTGAGGCGAAATTGTTCATTTGGGGAGGGTATTGCAAATTTTGGCTATTTTGAAGCGAAATTGTTCCTTTGGGGGGTATTGCAATTTTTTACCATTTTGAGGCGAAATTGTTCCTTTGGGGGGGTATTGCAACTTTTCGGCATTTTGAGGCGAAATTGTTCCTTTGGGGGGGTATTGCAATTTTTTGCCATTTTGAGGCGAAATTGTTCCTTGGGGGGTATTGCAACTTTTGGCCATTTTGAAGCGAAATTGTTCCTTTCGGGGGGTATTGCAACTTTTCGGCATTTTGAGGCGAAATTGTTCCTTTGGGGGGGTATTGCAACTTTTGGCCATTTTGAAGCGAAATTGTTCCTTTGGGGGGTATTGCAACTTTTCGGCATTTTGAGGCGAAATTGTTCCTTTGGGGGGGTATTGCAATTTTTTGCCATTTTGAGGCGAAATTGTTCCTTTGGGGGGGTATTGCAACTTTTGGCCATTTTGAAGCGAAATTGTTCCTTTGGGGGGGTAGTGCAATTTTTTGCCATTTTGAGGCGAAATTGTTCCTTTGGGGGGGTATTGCAACTTTTGGCCATTTTGAAGCGAAATTGTTCCTTTCGGGGGGCATTGCAACTTTTCGGCATTTTGAGGCGAAATTGTTCCTTTGGGGGGGTATTGCAACTTTTGGCCATATTGAAGCAAAATTGTTCCTTTGGGGGGGTATTGCAATTTTTTTTATATTTTGAGGCGAAATTGTTCATTTGGGGGGGGGTATTGCAAATTTTGGCCATTTTGAAGCGAAATTGTTCCTTTGGGGGGGTATTGCAATTTTTTGCCATTTTGAGGCGAAATTGTTCCTTTGGGGGGGTATTGCAACTTTTCGGCATTTTGAGGCGAAATTGTTCCTTTGGTGGGGTATTGCAATTTTTTGCCATTTTGAGGTGAAATTGTTCCTTTGGGGGGGTATTGCAACTTTTGGCCATTTTGAAGCGAAATTGTTCCTTTGGGGGATATTGCATTTTTTTGCCATTTTGAGGCGAAATTGTTCCTTTGGGGGGGTATTGCAACTTTTGGCCATTTTGAAGCGAAATTGTTCCTTTGGGGGGTATTGCAATTTTTTGCCATTTTGAGGCGAAATTGTTCCTTTGGGGGGGTATTGCAACTTTTGGCCTTTTTGAGGCAAAATTGTTCCTTTGGGGGAGTATTGCAACTTTTCGGCATTTTGAGGCGAAATTGTTCCTTTGGGGGGGTATTGCAATTTTTTGCCATTTTGAGGCGAAATTGTTCCTTTGGGAGGGTATTGCAACTTTTGGCCATTTTGAAGCGAAATTGTTCCTTTGGGGGGGTATTGCAATTTTTAACCATTTTGAGGCGAAATTGTTCCTTTGGGGGGGTATTGCAACTTTTGGCCATTTTGAAGTGAAATTGTTACTTTCGGGGGGTATTGCAACTTTTCCGCATTTTGAAGTGAAATTGTTCCTTTGGGGGGGTATTGCCATTTTTTGCCATTTTGAGGCGAAATTGTTCCTTTGGGGGGGTATTGCAACTTTTGGCCATTTTGAAGCGAAATTGTTCCTTTGGGGGGGTATTGCAATTTTTTGCCATTTTGAGGTGAAATTGTTCCTTTGGGGGGGTATTGCAACTTTTGGCCATATTGAAGCGAAATTGTTCCTTTGGGGGGTTTTTACAATTTTTGGCCATTTTGAGGCGAAATTGTTCCTTTCGGGGGGGGGTATTGCAACTTTTCGGCATTTTGAGGCGAAATTGTTCCTTTGGGGGGTATTGCAATTTTTTGCTATTTTGAGGCGAAATTGTTCCTTTGGGGGAGTATTGCAACTTTTGGCCATTTTGAAGCGAAATTGTTCCTTTGGGGGGTATTGCAACTTTTCGGCATTTTGAGGCGAATTTGTTCCTTTCGGGGGGTATTGCAACTTTTCGGCATTTTGAGGCGAAATTGTTCCTTTGGGGGGTATTGCAACTTTTGGCCATTTTGAAGCGAAATTGTTCCTTTGGGGTGGTATTGCAATTTTTAACCATTTTGAGGCGAAATTGTTCCTTTGGGGGGGTATTGCAACTTTTGGCCATTTTGAAGTGAAATTGTTTCTTTCGGGGGGTATTGCAACTTTTCAGCATTTTGAAGCGAAATTGTTCCTTTGGGGGGGTATTGCAATTTTTTGCCATTTTGAGGCGAAATTGTTCCTTTGGGGGGGTATTGCAACTTTTGGCCATATTGAAGCGAAATTGTTCCTTTGGGGGGTTTTTACAATTTTTGGCCATTTTGAGGCGAAATTGTTCCTTTCGGGGGGGTATTGCAACTTTTCGGCATTTTGAGGCGAAATTGTTCATTTGGGGGGGTATTGCAACTTTTGGCCATTTTGAAGCGAAATTGTTCCTTTGGGGGGGTATTGCAATTTTTTGCCATTTTGAGGCGAAATTGTTCCTTTGGGGGGTTATTGCAACTTTTGGCCATTTTGAAGCGAAATTGTTCCTTTGGGGGGGTATTGCAACTTTTCGGCATTTTGAGGCGAAATTGTTCCTTTGGGGGGGTATTGCAATTTTTTGCCATTTTGAGGCGAAATTGTTCCTTAGGGGGGTATTGCAACTTTTGGCCATATTGAAGCGAAATTGTTCCATTGGGGGGGTTTTACAATTTTTGGCCATTTTGAGGCGAAATTGTTCCTTTCGGGGGGTATTGCAACTTTTCGGCATTTTAAAGCGAAATTGTTCCTTTGGGGGGGTATTGCAACTTTTGGCCATTTTGAAGCGAAATTGTTCCTTTGGGGGGGTATTGCAATTTTTTGCCATTTTGAGGCGAAATTGTTCCTTTGAGGGGGTATTACAACTTTTGGCCTTTTTGAAGCGAAATTGTTCCTTTGGGGGTTATTGCAATTTTTTGCCATTTTGAGGCGAAATTGTTCTTTTGGGGGGGTATTGCAATTTCTTGCCATTTTGAGGCGAAATTGTTCCTTTGGGGGGGTATTGCAACTTTTCGGCATTTTGAGGCGAAATTGTTCCTTTGTGGGGTATTGCAATTTTTTTTCCATTTTGAGGCGAAATTGTTCCTTTGGGGGGTAATGCAACTTTTGGCCATTTTGAAGCGAAATTGTTTCTTTCGGGGGGTATTGCAACTTTTCAGCATTTTGAAGCGAAATTGTTCCTTTGGGGGGGTATTGCAATTTTTTGCCATTTTGAGGCGAAATTGTTCCTTTGGGGGGGTATTGCAACTTTTGGCCATATTGAAGCGAAATTGTTCCTTTGGGGGGTTTTTACAATTTTTGGCCATTTTGAAGCGAAATTGTTCCTTTGGGGGGGTATTGCAACTTTTCGGCATTTTGAGGCGAAATTGTTCCTTTGGGGGGGTATTGCAATTTTTTGCCATTTTGAGGCGAAATTGTTCCTTAGGGGGGTATTGCAACTTTTGGCCATATTGAAGCGAAATTGTTCCATTGGGGGGGTTTTACAATTTTTGGCCATTTTGAGGCGAAATTGTTCCTTTCGGGGGGTATTGCAACTTTTCGGCATTTTAAAGCGAAATTGTTCCTTTGGGGGGGTATTGCAACTTTTGGCCATTTTGAAGCGAAATTGTTCCTTTGGGGGGGTATTGCAATTTTTTGCCATTTTGAGGCGAAATTGTTCCTTTGAGGGGGTATTACAACTTTTGGCCTTTTTGAAGCGAAATTGTTCCTTTGGGGGTTATTGCAATTTTTTGCCATTTTGAGGCGAAATTGTTCTTTTGGGGGGGTATTGCAATTTTTTGCCATTTTGAGGCGAAATTGTTCCTTTGGGGGGGTATTGCAACTTTTCGGCATTTTGAGGCAAAATTGTTCCTTTGTGGGGTATTGCAATTTTTTTTCCATTTTGAGGCGAAATTGTTCCTTTGGGGGGTAATGCAACTTTTGGCCATTTTGAAGCGAAATTGTTTCTTTCGGGGGGTATTGCAACTTTTCAGCATTTTGAAGCGAAATTGTTCCTTTGGGGGGGTATTGCAATTTTTTGCCATTTTGAGGCGAAATTGTTCCTTTGGGGGGGTATTGCAACTTTTGGCCATATTGAAGCGAAATTGTTCCTTTGGGGGGTTTTTACAATTTTTGGCCATTTTGAGGCGAAATTGTTCCTTTCGGGGGGGTATTGCAACTTTTCGGCATTTTGAGGCGAAATTGTTCATTTGGGGGGGTATTGCAACTTTTGGCCATTTTGAAGCGAAATTGTTCCTTTGGGGGGGTATTGCAACTTTTCGGCATTTTGAGGCGAAATTGTTCCTTTGGGGGGGTATTTCAATTTTTTGCCATTTTGAGGCGAAATTGTTCCTTTGGGGGGGTATTGCAACTTTTGGCCATTTTGAAGCGAAATTGTTCCTTTCGGGGGGTATTGCAACTTTTCGGCATTTTGAGGCGAAATTGTTCCTTTGGGGGGGTATTGCAACTTTTGGCCATTTTGAAGCGAAATTGTTCCTTTGGGGGGTATTGCAACCTTTCGGCATTTTGAGGCAAAATTGTTCCTTTGGGGGGGTATTGCAATTTTTTGCCATTTTGAGGCGAAATTGTTCCTTTGGGGGGGGTATTGCAACTTTTGGCCATTTTGAAGCGAAATTGTTCCTTTGGGGGGGTATTGCAATTTTTTGCCATTTTGAGGCGAAATTGTTTTTTTTGGGGGGGTATTGCAACTTTTGGCCATTTTGAAGCGAAATTGTTCCTTTCGGGGGGTATTGCAACTTTTCGGCATTTTGAGGCGAAATTGTTCCT
This sequence comes from Anomaloglossus baeobatrachus, assembly GCF_048569485.1. Lineage (NCBI taxonomy): Eukaryota > Metazoa > Chordata > Amphibia > Anura > Aromobatidae > Anomaloglossus > Anomaloglossus baeobatrachus. The sequence goes on along the minus strand of NC_134364.1, from coordinate 85,593,109 downwards.
TTGGGGGGGTATTGCAACTTTTGGCCATATTGAAGCGAAATTGTTCCTTTGGGGGGGTATTGCAATTTTTAACCATTTTGAGGCGAAATTGTTCCTTTGGGGGGGTATTGCAACTTTTGGCCATTTTGAAGCGAAATTGTTTCTTTCGGGGGGTATTGCAACTTTTCAGCATTTTGAGGCGAAATTGTTCCTTTGGGGGGTATTGCAATTTTTTGCCATTTTGAGGCGAAATTGTTCCTTTGGGGGGGTATTGCAACTTTTCGGCATTTTGAGGCGAAATTGTTCCTTTGGGGGGTATTGCAATTTTTTTTCCATTTTGAGGCGAAATTGTTCCTTTGGGGGGGTCTTGCAACTTTTGGCCATTTTGAAGCGAAATTATTCCTTTAGGGGGGTATTGCAACTTTTCGGCATTTTGAAGCGAAATTGTTCCTTTGGGGGGGGTATTTCAATTTTTTGCCATTTTGAGGCGAAATTGTTCCTTTGGGGGGGTATTGCAACTTTTGGCCTTTTTGAAGCGAAATTGTTCCTTTGGGGGGGTATTGCAACTTTTCGGCATTTTGAGGCGAAATTGTTCCTTGGGGGGGTATTGCAATTTTTTGCCATTTTGAGGCGAAATTGTTCCTTTGGGGGGGTATTGCAACTTTTGGCCATTTTGAAGCGAAATTGTTCCTTTGGGGGGGTATGGCAACTTTTCGGCATTTTGAGGCGAAATTGTTCCTTAGGGGGGTATTGCAACTTTTGGCCATTTTGAAGCGAAATTGTTCCTTTGGGGGGGTATTGCAATTTTTAACCATTTTGAGGCGAAATTGTTCCTTTGGGGGGGGTATTGCAACTTTTGGCCATTTTGAAGTGAAATTGTTTCTTTCGGGGGGTATTGCAACTTTTCAGCATTTTGAGGCGAAATTGTTCCTTTGGGGGGGTATTGCAATTTTTTGCCATTTTGAGGTGAAATTGTTCCTTTGGGGGGTATTGCAACTTTTGGCCTTTTTGAGGCGAAATTGTTCCTTTGGGGGGGTATTGCAACTTTTGGCCATTTTGAAGCGAAATTGTTCCTTTGGGGGGGTATTGCAACTTTTCGGCATTTTGAGGCGAAATTGTTCCTTGGGGGGGTATTGCAACTTTTGGCCATTTTGAAGCGAAATTGTTCCTTTCGGGGGGTATTGCAACTTTTCGGCATTTTGAGGCGAAATTGTTCCTTTGGGGGGGTATTGCAACTTTTGGCCATATTGAAGCGAAATTGTTCCTTTGGGGGGGTATTGCAATTTTTAACCATTTTGAGGCGAAATTGTTCCTTTGGGGGGGTATTGCAACTTTTGGCCATTTTGAAGTGAAATTGTTTCTTTCGGGGGGTATTGCAACTTTTCAGCATTTTGAAGCGAAATTGTTCCTTTGGGGGGGTATTGCAATTTTTTGCCATTTTGAGGTGAAATTGTTCCTTTGGGGGGTATTGCAATTTTTTGCCATTTTGAGGCGAAATTGTTCCTTTGGGGGGGGTATTGCAACTTTTGGCCATTTTGAAGCGAAATTGTTCCTTTGGGGGGGTATTGCAACTTTTCGGCATTTTGAGGCGAAATTGTTCCTTGGGGGGGTATTGCAACTTTTGGCCATTTTGAAGCGAAATTGTTCCTTTCGGGGGGTATTGCAACTTTTCGGCATTTTGAGGCGAAATTGTTCCTTTGGGGGGGTATTGCAACTTTTGGCCATATTGAAGCGAAATTGTTCCTTTGGGGGGGTATTGCAATTTTTAACCATTTTGAGGCGAAATTGTTCCTTTGGGGGGGTATTGCAACTTTTGGCCATTTTGAAGCGAAATTGTTTCTTTCGGGGGGTATTGCAATTTTTTGCCATTTTGAGGCGAAATTGTTCCTTTGGGGGGGTATTGCAACTTTTCGGCATTTTGAGGCGAAATTGTTCCTTTGGGGGGTATTGCAATTTTTTTTCCATTTTGAGGCGAAATTTTTCCTTTGGGGGGGTCTTGCAACTTTTGGCCATTTTGAAGCGAAATTGTTCCTTTGGGGGGGTATTGCAATTTTTTGCCATTTTGAGGCGAAATTGTTCCTTTGGGGGGGTATTGCAACTTTTGGCCTTTTTGAAGCGAAATTGTTCCTTTGGGGGGGTATTGCAACTTTTCGGCATTTTGAGGCGAAATTGTTCCTTTGGGGGGGTATTGCAATTTTTTGCCATTTTGAGGCGAAATTGTTCCTTTGGGGGGGTATTGCAACTTTTGGCCATTTTGAAGCGAAATTGTTCCTTTGGGTGGGTATGGCAACTTTTCGGCATTTTGAGGCGAAATTGTTCCTTAGGGGGGTATTGCAACTTTTGGCCATTTTGAAGCGAAATTGTTCCTTTGGGGGGGTATTGCAATTTTTAACCATTTTGAGGCGAAATTGTTCCTTTGGGGGGGGTATTGCAACTTTTGGCCATTTTGAAGTGAAATTGTTTCTTTCGGGGGGTATTGCAACTTTTCAGCATTTTGAAGCGAAATTGTTCCTTTGGGGGGGTATTGCAATTTTTTGCCATTTTGAGGTGAAATTGTTCCTTTGGGGGGTATTGCAATTTTTTGCCATTTTGAGGCGAAATTGTTCCTTTGGGGGGGGGTATTGCAACTTTTGGCCATTTTGAAGCGAAATTGTTCCTTTGGGGGGGTATTGCAACTTTTCGGCATTTTGAGGCGAAATTGTTCCTTGGGGGGGTATTGCAACTTTTGGCCATTTTGAAGCGAAATTGTTCCTTTCGGGGGGTATTGCAACTTTTCGGCATTTTGAGGCGAAATTGTTCCTTTGGGGGGGTATTGCAACTTTTGGCCATATTGAAGCGAAATTGTTCCTTTGGGGGGGTATTGCAATTTTTAACCATTTTGAGGCGAAATTGTTCCTTTGGGGGGGTATTGCAACTTTTGGCCATTTTGAAGCGAAATTGTTTCTTTCGGGGGGTATTGCAACTTTTCAGCATTTTGAGGCGAAATTGTTCCTTTGGGGGGGTATTGCAATTTTTTGCCATTTTGAGGCGAAATTGTTCCTTTGGGGGGGTATTGCAACTTTTCGGCATTTTGAGGCGAAATTGTTCCTTTGTGGGGGTATTGCAACTTTTGGCCATTTTGAAGCGAAATTGTTCCTTTCGGGGGTATTGCAACTTTTCGGCATTTTGAAGCGAAATTGTTCCTTTGGGGGGTATTGCAATTTTTTGCCATTTTGAGGCGAAATTGTTCCTTTGGGGGGGTATTGCAAATTTTGGCCATTTTGAAGCGAAATTGTTCCTTTGGGGGGGTATTGCAATTTTTTGCCATTTTGAGGCGAAATTGTTCCTTTGGGGGGGTATTGCAACTTTTCGGCATTTTGAGGCGAAATTGTTCCTTTGGGGGGGTATTGCAATTTTTTGCCATTTTGAGGTGAAATTGTTCCTTTGGGGGGGTATTGCAACTTTTGGCCATTTTGAAGCGAAATTGTTCCTTTGGGGGGTATTGCATTTTTTTGCCATTTTGAGGCGAAATTGTTCCTTTGGGGGGGTATTGCAACTTTTGGCCATTTTGAAGCGAAATTGTTCCTTTGGGGGGGTATTGCAATTTTTTGCCATTTTGAGGCGAAATTGTTCCTTTGGGGGGGTATTGCAACTTTTGGCCATTTTGAAGCGAAATTGTTCCTTTGGGGGGGTATTGCATATTTTCGGCATTTTGAGGCGAAATTTTCCTTTGGGGGGGTATTGCAACATTTCGGCATTTTGAGGCGAAATTGTTCCTTTGGGGGGTATTGCAACTTTTGGCCATTTTGAAGTGAAATTGTTCCTTTGGGGGGTATTGCAACTTTTCGGCATTTTGAGGCGAAATTGTTCCTTGGGGGGGTATTGCAACTTTTGGCCATATTGAAGCGAAATTGTTCCTTTGGGGGGTTTTTACAATTTTTGGCCATTTTGAGGCGAAATTGTTCCTTTGGGGGGGTATTGCAACTTTTGGCCATTTTGAAGCGAAATTGTTCCTTTGGGGGGGTATTGCAACTTTTCGGCATTTTGTGGCGAAATTGTTCCTTTGGGGGGGTATTGCAATTTTTTGCCATTTTGAGGCGAAATTGTTCCTTTGGGGGGGTATTGACACTTTTGGCCATTTTGAAGCGAAATTGTTCCTTTCGGGGGGTATTGCAACTTTTCGGCATTTTGAGGCGAAATTGTTCCTTTGGGGGGGTATTGCAACTTTTGGCCATTTTGAAGCGAAATTGTTCCTTTGGGGGGGTATTGCAACTTTTGGCCATTTTGAAGCGAAATTGTTCCTTTGGGGGGGTATTGCAATTTTTTGCCATTTTGAGGCGAAATTGTTCCTTTGGGGGGGGTATTGCAACTTTTGGCCATTTTGAAGCGAAATTGTTCCTTTCGGGGGGTATTGCAACTTTTCAGCATTTTGAGGCGAAATTATTCCTTTGGGGGGGTATTGCAATTTTTTGCCATTTTGAGGCGAAATTGTTCCTTTGGGGGGGTATTGCAACTTTTGGCCATTTTGAAGCGAAATTGTTCCTTTCGGGGGGTATTGCAACTTTTCGGCATTTTGAAGCGAAATTGTTCCTTTGGGGGGTATTGCAATTTTTTGCCATTTTGAGGCGAAATTGTTCCTTTGGGGGGGTATTGCAACTTTTGGCCATTTTGAAGCGAAATTGTTCCTTTGGGGGGGTATTGCAAATTTTGGCCATTTTGAAGCGAAATTGTTCCTTTGGGGGGGTATTGCAATTTTTTGCCATTTTGAGGCGAAATTGTTCCTTTGGGGGGTATTGCAACTTTTTGGCATTTTGAGGCGAAATTGTTCCTTTGGGGGGTATTGCAATTTTTTTCCATTTTGAGGCAAAATTGTTCCTTTGGGGGGGTATTGCAACTTTTGGCCATTTTGAAGCGAAATTGTTCCTTTCGGAGGGTAATGCAACTTTTCGGCATTTTGAAGCGAAATTGTTCCTTTGGGGGGGTATTGCAAATTTTGGCCATTTTGAAGCGAAATTGTTCATTTGGGGGGGTATTGCAATTTTTTGCCATTTTGAGGCGAAATTGTTCCTTTGGGGGGTATTGCAACTTTTGGCCATTTTGAAGCGAAATTGTTCCTTTGGGGGGGTATTGCAATTTTTTGCCATTTTGAGGCGAAATTGTTCCTTTGGGGGGGTATTGCAACTTTTGGCCATTTTGAAGCGAAATTGTTCCTTTCGGGGGGTATTGCAACTTTTCGGCATTTTGAGGCGAAATTGTTCCTTTGGGGGGGTATTGCAACTTTTGGCCATATTGAAGCGAAATTGTTCCTTTGGGGGGGTATTGCAACTTTTGGCCATTTTGAAGCGAAATTGTTTCTTTCGGGGGGTATTGCAACTTTTCAGCATTTTGAGGCGAAATTGTTCCTTTGGGGGGGTATTGCAATTTTTTGCCATTTTGAGGCGAAATTGTTCCTTTGGGGGGGTATTGCAACTTTTCGGCATTTTGAGGCGAAATTGTTCCTTTGGGGGGTATTGCAATTTTTTTTCCATTTTGAGGCGAAATTGTTCCTTTGGGGGGGTCTTGCAACTTTTGGCCATTTTGAAGCGAAATTGTTCCTTTGGGGGGGTATTGCAATTTTTTGCCATTTTGAGGCGAAATTGTTCCTTTGGGGGGGTATTGCAACTTTTGGCCTTTTTGAAGCGAAATTGTTCCTTTGGGGGGGTATGGCAACTTTTCGGCATTTTGAGGCGAAATTGTTCCTTTGGGGGGGGTATTGCAATTTTTTGCCATTTTGAGGCGAAATTGTTCCTTTGGGGGGGTATTGCAACTTTTGGCCATTTTGAAGCGAAATTGTTCCTTTGGGGGGGTATGGCAACTTTTCGGCATTTTGAGGCGAAATTGTTCCTTAGGGGGGTATTGCAACTTTTGGCCATTTTGAAGCGAAATTGTTCCTTTGGGGGGGTATTGCAATTTTTAACCATTTTGAGGCGAAATTGTTCCTTTGGGGGGGTATTGCAACTTTTGGCTATTTTGAAGTGAAATTGTTTCTTTCGGGGGGTATTGCAACTTTTCAGCATTTTGAAGCGAAATTGTTCCTTTGGGGGGGTATTGCAATTTTTTGCCATTTTGAGGCGAAATTGTTCCTTTGGGGGGTATTGCAATTTTTTGCCATTTTGAGGCGAAATTGTTCCTTTGGGGGGGTATTGCAACTTTTGGCCATTTTGAAGCGAAATTGTTTCTTTCGGGGGGTATTGCAACTTTTCAGCATTTTGAGGCGAAATTGTTCCTTTGGGGGGGTATTGCAATTTTTTGCCATTTTGAGGCGAAATTGTTCCTTTGGGGGGGTATTGCAACTTTTCGGCATTTTGAGGCGAAATTGTTCCTTTGGGGGGTATTGCAATTTTTTTCCATTTTGAGGCGAAATTGTTCCTTTGGGGGGGTCTTGCAACTTTTGGCCATTTTGAAGCGAAATTGTTCCTTTGGGGGGGTATTGCAATTTTTTGCCATTTTGAGGCGAAATTGTTCCTTTGGGGGGGTATTGCAACTTTTGGCCTTTTTGAAGCGAAATTGTTCCTTTGGGGGGGTATGGCAACTTTTCGGCATTTTGAGGCGAAATTGTTCCTTTGGGGGGGTATTGCAATTTTTTGCCATTTTGAGGCGAAATTGTTCCTTTGGGGGGGTATTGCAACTTTTGGCCATTTTGAAGCGAAATTGTTCCTTTGGGGGGGTATGGCAACTTTTCGGCATTTTGAGGCGAAATTGTTCCTTAGGGGGGTATTGCAACTTTTGGCCATTTTGAAGCGAAATTGTTCCTTTGGGGGGGTATTGCAATTTTTAACCATTTTGAGGCGAAATTGTTCCTTTGGGGGGGTATTGCAACTTTTGGCTATTTTGAAGTGAAATTGTTTCTTTCGGGGGGTATTGCAACTTTTCAGCATTTTGAAGCGAAATTGTTCCTTTGGGGGGGTATTGCAATTTTTTGCCATTTTGAGGCGAAATTGTTCCTTTGGGGGGTATTGCAATTTTTTGCCATTTTGAGGCGAAATTGTTCCTTTGGGGGGGTATTGCAACTTTTGGCCATTTTGAAGCGAAATTGTTCCTTTGGGGATTTTTTACAATTTTTTGCCATTTTGAGGCGAAATTGTTCCTTTGGGGGGGTATTGCAACTTTTGGCCATTTTGAGGCGAAATTGTTCCTTTGGGGGGGTATTGCAACTTTTGGCCATTTTGAAGCGAAATTGTTCCTTTGGGGGGTTATTGCAACTTTTGGCCATTTTGAGGCGAAATTGTTCCTTTGGGGGGGTATTGCAACTTTTGGCCATTTTGAAGCGAAATTGTTCCTTTCGGGGGGTATTGCAACTTTTCGGCATTTTGAGGCGAAATTGTTCCTTTGGGGGGGTATTGCAACTTTTGGCCATTTTGAAGCGAAATTGTTCCTTTCGGGGGGTATTGCAACTTTTCAGCATTTTGAGGCGAAATTGTTCCTTTGGAGGGGTATTGCAATTTTTTGCCATTTTGAGGCGAAATTGTTCCTTTGGGGGGGTATTGCAACTTTTCGGCATTTTGAGGCGAAATTGTTCCTTTGTGGGGGTATTGCAACTTTTGGCCATTTTGAAGCGAAATTGTTCCTTTCGGGGGGTATTGCAACTTTTCGGCATTTTGAAGCGAAATTGTTCCTTTGGGGGTATTGCAATTTTTTGCCATTTTGAGGCGAAATTGTTCCTTTGGGGGGGGGTATTGCAAATTTTGGCCATTTTGAAGCGAAATTGTTCCTTTGGGGGGGTATTGCAATTTTTTGCCATTTTGAGGCGAAATTGTTCCTTTGGGGGGGTATTGCAACTTTTCGGCATTTTGAGGCGAAATTGTTCCTTTGGGGGGGTATTGCAATTTTTTGCCATTTTGAGGTGAAATTGTTCCTTTGGGGGGGTATTGCAACTTTTGGCCATTTTGAAGCGAAATTGTTCCTTTGGGGGTATTGCATTTTTTTGCCATTTTGAGGCGAAATTGTTCCTTTGGGGGGGTATTGCAACTTTTGGCCATTTTGAAGCGAAATTGTTCCTTTGTTGGGGTATTGCAATTTTTTGCCATTTTGAGGCGAAATTGTTCCTTTGGGGGGGTATTGCAACTTTTGGCCATTTTGAAGCGAAATTGTTCCTTTGGGGGGGTATTGCAACTTTTCGGCATTTTGAGGCGAAATTTTCCTTTGGGGGGGTATTGCAACTTTTCGGCATTTTGAGGCGAAATTGTTCCTTTGGGGGGTATTGCAACTTTTGGCCATTTTGAAGTGAAATTGTTCCTTTGGGGGGTATTGCAACTTTTCGGCATTTTGAGGCGAAATTGTTTCTTGGGGGGGTATTGCAACTTTTGGCCATATTGAAGCGAAATTGTTCCTTTGGGGGGTTTTTACAATTTTTGGCCATTTTGAGGCGAAATTGTTCCTTTGGGGGGGTATTGCAACTTTTGGCCATTTTGAAGCGAAATTGTTCCTTTGGGGGGTATTGCAATTTTTTGCCATTTTGAGGCGAAATTGTTCCTTTGGGGGGTATTGCAACTTTTGGCCATTTTGAAGCGAAATTGTTCCTTTGGGGGGGTATTGCAACTTTTCAGCATTTTGAGGCGAAATTGTTCCTTTGGGGGGGTATTGCAATTTTTTTCCATTTTGAGGCGAAATTGTTCCTTTGGGGGGGTATTGCAACTTTTGGCCATTTTGAAGCGAAATTGTTCCTTTCGGGGGGTATTGCAACTTTTCGGCATTTTGAAGCGAAATTGTTCCTTTAGGGGGTATTGCAATTTTTTGCCATTTTGAGGCGAAATTGTTCCTTTGGGGGGGTATTGCAACTTTTGGCCTTTTTGAAGCGAAATTGTTCCTTTGGGGGGGTATTGCAACTTTTGGCCATTTTGAAGCGAAATTGTTCCTTTCGGGGGGTATTGCAACTTTTCGGCATTTTGAGGCGAAATTGTTCCTTTGGGGGGGTATTGCAACTTTTGGCCATATTGAAGCGAAATTGTTCCTTTGGGGGGGTATTGCAATTTTTAACCATTTTGAGGCGAAATTGTTCCTTTGGGGGGGTATTGCAACTTTTGGCCATTTTGAAGCGAAATTGTTTCTTTCGGGGGGTATTGCAACTTTTCAGCATTTTGAGGCGAAATTGTTCCTTTGGGGGGGTATTGCAATTTTTTGCCATTTTGAGGCGAAATTGTTCCTTTGGGGGGGTATTGCAACTTTTCGGCATTTTGAGGCGAAATTGTTCCTTTGTGGGGGTATTGCAACTTTTGGCCATTTTGAAGCGAAATTGTTCCTTTCGGGGGTATTGCAACTTTTCGGCATTTTGAAGCGAAATTGTTCCTTTGGGGGGTATTGCAATTTTTTGCCATTTTGAGGCGAAATTGTTCCTTTGGGGGGGTATTGCAAATTTTGGCCATTTTGAAGCGAAATTGTTCCTTTGGGGGGGTATTGCAATTTTTTGCCATTTTGAGGCGAAATTGTTCCTTTGGGGGGGTATTGCAACTTTTCGGCATTTTGAGGCGAAATTGTTCCTTTGGGGGGGTATTGCAATTTTTTGCCATTTTGAGGTGAAATTGTTCCTTTGGGGGGGTATTGCAACTTTTGGCCATTTTGAAGCGAAATTGTTCCTTTGGGGGGTATTGCATTTTTTTGCCATTTTGAGGCGAAATTGTTCCTTTGGGGGGGTATTGCAACTTTTGGCCATTTTGAAGCGAAATTGTTCCTTTGGGGGGGTATTGCAATTTTTTGCCATTTTGAGGCGAAATTGTTCCTTTGGGGGGGTATTGCAACTTTTGGCCATTTTGAAGCGAAATTGTTCCTTTGGGGGGGTATTGCATATTTTCGGCATTTTGAGGCGAAATTTTCCTTTGGGGGGGTATTGCAACATTTCGGCATTTTGAGGCGAAATTGTTCCTTTGGGGGGTATTGCAACTTTTGGCCATTTTGAAGTGAAATTGTTCCTTTGGGGGGTATTGCAACTTTTCGGCATTTTGAGGCGAAATTGTTCCTTGGGGGGGTATTGCAACTTTTGGCCATATTGAAGCGAAATTGTTCCTTTGGGGGGTTTTTACAATTTTTGGCCATTTTGAGGCGAAATTGTTCCTTTGGGGGGGTATTGCAACTTTTGGCCATTTTGAAGCGAAATTGTTCCTTTGGGGGGGTATTGCAACTTTTCGGCATTTTGTGGCGAAATTGTTCCTTTGGGGGGGTATTGCAATTTTTTGCCATTTTGAGGCGAAATTGTTCCTTTGGGGGGGTATTGACACTTTTGGCCATTTTGAAGCGAAATTGTTCCTTTCGGGGGGTATTGCAACTTTTCGGCATTTTGAGGCGAAATTGTTCCTTTGGGGGGGTATTGCAACTTTTGGCCATTTTGAAGCGAAATTGTTCCTTTGGGGGGGTATTGCAACTTTTGGCCATTTTGAAGCGAAATTGTTCCTTTGGGGGGGTATTGCAATTTTTTGCCATTTTGAGGCGAAATTGTTCCTTTGGGGGGGGTATTGCAACTTTTGGCCATTTTGAAGCGAAATTGTTCCTTTCGGGGGGTATTGCAACTTTTCAGCATTTTGAGGCGAAATTATTCCTTTGGGGGGGTATTGCAATTTTTTGCCATTTTGAGGCGAAATTGTTCCTTTGGGGGGGTATTGCAACTTTTGGCCATTTTGAAGCGAAATTGTTCCTTTCGGGGGGTATTGCAACTTTTCGGCATTTTGAAGCGAAATTGTTCCTTTGGGGGGTATTGCAATTTTTTGCCATTTTGAGGCGAAATTGTTCCTTTGGGGGGGTATTGCAACTTTTGGCCATTTTGAAGCGAAATTGTTCCTTTGGGGGGGTATTGCAAATTTTGGCCATTTTGAAGCGAAATTGTTCCTTTGGGGGGGTATTGCAATTTTTTGCCATTTTGAGGCGAAATTGTTCCTTTGGGGGGTATTGCAACTTTTTGGCATTTTGAGGCGAAATTGTTCCTTTGGGGGGTATTGCAATTTTTTTTCCATTTTGAGGCAAAATTGTTCCTTTGGGGGGGTATTGCAACTTTTGGCCATTTTGAAGCGAAATTGTTCCTTTCGGAGGGTAATGCAACTTTTCGGCATTTTGAAGCGAAATTGTTCCTTTGGGGGGGTATTGCAAATTTTGGCCATTTTGAAGCGAAATTGTTCATTTGGGGGGGTATTGCAATTTTTTGCCATTTTGAGGCGAAATTGTTCCTTTGGGGGGTATTGCAACTTTTGGCCATTTTGAAGCGAAATTGTTCCTTTGGGGGGGTATTGCAATTTTTTGCCATTTTGAGGCGAAATTGTTCCTTTGGGGGGGTATTGCAACTTTTGGCCATTTTGAAGCGAAATTGTTCCTTTCGGGGGGTATTGCAACTTTTCGGCATTTTGAGGCGAAATTGTTCCTTTGGGGGGGTATTGCAACTTTTGGCCATATTGAAGCGAAATTGTTCCTTTGGGGGGGTATTGCAACTTTTGGCCATTTTGAAGCGAAATTGTTTCTTTCGGGGGGTATTGCAACTTTTCAGCATTTTGAGGCGAAATTGTTCCTTTGGGGGGGTATTGCAATTTTTTGCCATTTTGAGGCGAAATTGTTCCTTTGGGGGGGTATTGCAACTTTTCGGCATTTTGAGGCGAAATTGTTCCTTTGGGGGGTATTGCAATTTTTTTTCCATTTTGAGGCGAAATTGTTCCTTTGGGGGGGTCTTGCAACTTTTGGCCATTTTGAAGCGAAATTGTTCCTTTGGGGGGGTATTGCAATTTTTTGCCATTTTGAGGCGAAATTGTTCCTTTGGGGGGGTATTGCAACTTTTGGCCTTTTTGAAGCGAAATTGTTCCTTTGGGGGGGTATGGCAACTTTTCGGCATTTTGAGGCGAAATTGTTCCTTTGGGGGGGTATTGCAATTTTTTGCCATTTTGAGGCGAAATTGTTCCTTTGGGGGGGTATTGCAACTTTTGGCCATTTTGAAGCGAAATTGTTCCTTTGGGGGGGTATGGCAACTTTTCGGCATTTTGAGGCGAAATTGTTCCTTAGGGGGGTATTGCAACTTTTGGCCATTTTGAAGCGAAATTGTTCCTTTGGGGGGGTATTGCAATTTTTAACCATTTTGAGGCGAAATTGTTCCTTTGGGGGGGTATTGCAACTTTTGGCTATTTTGAAGTGAAATTGTTTCTTTCGGGGGGTATTGCAACTTTTCAGCATTTTGAAGCGAAATTGTTCCTTTGGGGGGGTATTGCAATTTTTTGCCATTTTGAGGCGAAATTGTTCCTTTGGGGGGTATTGCAATTTTTTGCCATTTTGAGGCGAAATTGTTCCTTTGGGGGGGTATTGCAACTTTTGGCCATTTTGAAGCGAAATTGTTTCTTTCGGGGGGTATTGCAACTTTTCAGCATTTTGAGGCGAAATTGTTCCTTTGGGGGGGTATTGCAATTTTTTGCCATTTTGAGGCGAAATTGTTCCTTTGGGGGGGTATTGCAACTTTTCGGCATTTTGAGGCGAAATTGTTCCTTTGGGGGGTATTGCAATTTTTTTTCCATTTTGAGGCGAAATTGTTCCTTTGGGGGGGTCTTGCAACTTTTGGCCATTTTGAAGCAAAATTGTTCCTTTGGGGGGGTATTGCAATTTTTTGCCATTTTGAGGCGAAATTGTTCCTTTGGGGGGGTATTGCAACTTTTGGCCTTTTTGAAGCGAAATTGTTCCTTTGGGGGGGTATGGCAACTTTTCGGCATTTTGAGGCGAAATTGTTCCTTTGGGGGGGTATTGCAATTTTTTGCCATTTTGAGGCGAAATTGTTCCTTTGGGGGGGTATTGCAACTTTTGGCCATTTTGAAGCGAAATTGTTCCTTTGGGGGGGTATGGCAACTTTTCGGCATTTTGAGGCGAAATTGTTCCTTAGGGGGGTATTGCAACTTTTGGCCATTTTGAAGCGAAATTGTTCCTTTGGGGGGGTATTGCAATTTTTAACCATTTTGAGGCGAAATTGTTCCTTTGGGGGGGTATTGCAACTTTTGGCTATTTTGAAGTGAAATTGTTTCTTTCGGGGGGTATTGCAACTTTTCAGCATTTTGAAGCGAAATTGTTCCTTTGGGGGGGTATTGCAATTTTTTGCCATTTTGAGGCGAAATTGTTCCTTTGGGGGGTATTGCAATTTTTTGCCATTTTGAGGCGAAATTGTTCCTTTGGGGGGGTATTGCAACTTTTGGCCATTTTGAAGCGAAATTGTTCCTTTGGGGATTTTTTACAATTTTTTGCCATTTTGAGGCGAAATTGTTCCTTTGGGGGGGTATTGCAACTTTTGGCCATTTTGAGGCGAAATTGTTCCTTTGGGGGGGTATTGCAACTTTTGGCCATTTTGAAGCGAAATTGTTCCTTTGGGGGGTTATTGCAACTTTTGGCCATTTTGAGGCGAAATTGTTCCTTTGGGGGGGTATTGCAACTTTTGGCCATTTTGAAGCGAAATTGTTCCTTTCGGGGGGTATTGCAACTTTTCGGCATTTTGAGGCGAAATTGTTCCTTTGGGGGGGTATTGCAACTTTTGGCCATTTTGAAGCGAAATTGTTCCTTTCGGGGGGTATTGCAACTTTTCAGCATTTTGAGGCGAAATTGTTCCTTTGGAGGGGTATTGCAATTTTTTGCCATTTTGAGGCGAAATTGTTCCTTTGGGGGGGTATTGCAACTTTTCGGCATTTTGAGGCGAAATTGTTCCTTTGTGGGGGTATTGCAACTTTTGGCCATTTTGAAGCGAAATTGTTCCTTTCGGGGGGTATTGCAACTTTTCGGCATTTTGAAGCGAAATTGTTCCTTTGGGGGTATTGCAATTTTTTGCCATTTTGAGGCGAAATTGTTCCTTTGGGGGGGGGTATTGCAAATTTTGGCCATTTTGAAGCGAAATTGTTCCTTTGGGGGGGTATTGCAATTTTTTGCCATTTTGAGGCGAAATTGTTCCTTTGGGGGGGTATTGCAACTTTTCGGCATTTTGAGGCGAAATTGTTCCTTTGGGGGGGTATTGCAATTTTTTGCCATTTTGAGGTGAAATTGTTCCTTTGGGGGGGTATTGCAACTTTTGGCCATTTTGAAGCGAAATTGTTCCTTTGGGGGTATTGCATTTTTTTGCCATTTTGAGGCGAAATTGTTCCTTTGGGGGGGTATTGCAACTTTTGGCCATTTTGAAGCGAAATTGTTCCTTTGTTGGGGTATTGCAATTTTTTGCCATTTTGAGGCGAAATTGTTCCTTTGGGGGGGTATTGCAACTTTTGGCCATTTTGAAGCGAAATTGTTCCTTTGGGGGGGTATTGCAACTTTTCGGCATTTTGAGGCGAAATTTTCCTTTGGGGGGGTATTGCAACTTTTCGGCATTTTGAGGCGAAATTGTTCCTTTGGGGGGTATTGCAACTTTTGGCCATTTTGAAGTGAAATTGTTCCTTTGGGGGGTATTGCAACTTTTCGGCATTTTGAGGCGAAATTGTTTCTTGGGGGGGTATTGCAACTTTTGGCCATATTGAAGCGAAATTGTTCCTTTGGGGGGTTTTTACAATTTTTGGCCATTTTGAAGCGAAATTGTTCCTTTCGGGGGGTATTGCAACTTTTCGGCATTTTGAAGCGAAATTGTTCCTTTGGGGGGTATTGCAATTTTTTGCCATTTTGAGGCGAAATTGTTCCTTTGGGGGGGTATTGCAACTTTTGGCCATTTTGAACGAAATTGTTCCTTTGGGGGGGTATTGCAATTTTTTTTTCATTTTGAGGCGAAATTGTTCCTTTGGGGGGGTATTGCAATTTTTTGCCATTTTGAGGTGAAATTGTTCCTTTGGGGGGGTATTGCAATTTTTTGCCATTTTGAGGTGAAATTGTTCCTTTGGGGGGTATTGCAACTTTTGGCCATTTTGAAGCGAAATTGTTCCTTTGGGGGTATTGCATTTTTTTGCCATTTTGAGGCGAAATTGTTCCTTTGGGGGGGTATTGCAAATTTTGGGCATTTTGAAGCAAAATTGTTCCTTTGGGGGGGTATTGCAATTTTTCGGCATTTTGAGGCGAAATTGTTCCTTTGGGGGGGTATTGCAATTTTTTGCCATTTTGAGGTGAAATTGTTCCTTTGGGGGGTATTGCAACTTTTGGCCATTTTGAAGCGAAATTGTTCCTTTGGGGGGTATTGCATTTTTTTGCCATTTTGAGGCGAAATTGTTCCTTTGGGGGGGTATTGCAACTTTTGGCCATTTTGAAGCGAAATTGTTACTTTGGGGGGGTATTGCAATTTTTTGCCATTTTGAGGCGAAATTGTTCCTTTGGGGGGGTATTGCAACTTTTCGGCATTTTGAGGCGAAATTGTTCCTTTGGGGGGGTATTGCAATTTTTTGCCTTTTTGAGGTGAAATTGTTCCTTTGGGGGGGTATTGCAACTTTTGGCCATTTTGAAGCGAAATTGTTCCTTTGGGGGGTATTGCATTTTTTTGCCATTTTGAGGCGAAATTGTTCCTTTGGGGGGGTATTGCAACTTTTGGCCATTTTGAAGCGAAATTGTTCCTTTGGGGGGGTATTGCAATTTTTTGCCATTTTGAGGCGAAATTGTTCCTTTGGGGGGGTATTGCAACTTTTGGCCATTTTGAAGCGAAATTGTTCCTTTGGGGGGGTATTGCAACTTTTCGGCATTTTGAGGCGAAATTGTTCCTTTGGGGGGGTATTGCAACTTTTCGGCATTTTGAGGCGAAATTGTTCCTTTGGGGGGTATTGCAACTTTTGGCCATTTTGAAGTGAAATTGTTCCTTTGGGGGGTATTGCAACTTTTCGGCATTTTGAGGCGAAATTGTTCCTTGGGGGGGTATTGCAACTTTTGGCCATATTGAAGCGAAATTGTTCCTTTGGGGGTTTTTACAATTTTTGGCCATTTTGAGGCGAAATTGTTCCTTTCGGGGGGTATTGCAACTTTTCGGCATTTTGAGGCGAAATTGTTCCTTTGGGGGGGTATTGCAACTTTTGGCCATTTTGAAGCGAAATTGTTCCTTTGGGGGGTATTGCAATTTTTTGCCATTTTGAGGCGAAATTGTTCCTTTGGGGGGTATTGCAACTTTTGGCCATTTTGAAGCGAAATTGTTCCTTTGGGGGGGTATTGCAACTTTTCAGCATTTTGAGGCGAAATTGTTCCTTTGGGTGGGTATTGCAATTTTTTTCCATTTTGAGGCGAAATTGTTCCTTTGGGGGGGTATTGCAACTTTTCGGCATTTTGAGGCGAAATTGTTCCTTTGGGGGGTATTGCAATTTTTTTTCCATTTTGAGGCGAAATTGTTCCTTTGGGGGGGTATTGCAACTTTTGGCAATTTTGAAGCGAAATTGTTCCTTTCGGGGGGTATTGCAACTTTTCGGCATTTTGAAGCGAAATCGTTCCTTTGGGGGGTATTGCAATTTTTTGCCATTTTGAGGCGAAATTGTTCCTTTGGGGGGGGTATTGCAACTTTTGGCCATTTTGAAGCGAAATTGTTCCTTTGGGGGGAATTGCAATTTTTTTTTCATTTTGAGGCGAAATTGTTCCTTTGGGGGGTATTGCAAATTTTGGCCATTTTGAAGCGAAATTGTTCCTTTGGGGGGGTATTGCAATTTTTTGCCATTTTAAGGCGAAATTGTTCCTTTGGGGGGGTATTGCAATTTTTTGCCATTTTGAGGTGAAATTGTTCCTTTGGGGGGTATTGCAACTTTTGGCCATTTTGAAGCGAAATTGTTCCTTTGGGGCGTATTGCATTTTTTTGCCATTTTGAGGCGAAATTGTTCCTTTGGGGGGGTATTGCAAATTTTGGGCATTTTGAAGCAAAATTGTTCCTTTGGGGGGGTATTGCAATTTTTCGGCATTTTGAGGCGAAATTGTTCCTTTGGGGGGGTATTGCAATTTTTTGCCATTTTGAGGTGAAATTGTTCCTTTGGGGGGTATTGCAACTTTTGGCCATTTTGAAGCGAAATTGTTCCTTTGGGGGGTATTGCATTTTTTTGCCATTTTGAGGCGAAATTGTTCCTTTGGGGGGGTATTGCAACTTTTGGCCATTTTGAAGCGAAATTGTTCCTTTGGGGGGGTATTGCAACTTTTCGGCATTTTGAGGCGAAATTGTTCTTTTGGGGGGGTATTGCAATTTTTTGCCATTTTGAGGCGAAATTGTTCCTTTGGGGGGGTATTGCAACTTTTGGCCATTTTGAAGCGAAATTGTTCCTTTGGGGGGGTATTGCAACTTTTCGGCATTTTGAGGCGAAATTGTTCCTTTGGGGGGGTATTGCAATTTTTAACCATTTTGAGGCGAAATTGTTCCTTTGGGGGGTATTGCAACTTTTTGCCATTTTGAAGTGAAATTGTTCCTTTCGGGGGGTATTGCAACTTTTCAGCATTTTGAAGCGAAATTGTTCCTTTGGGGGGGTATTGCAATTTTTTGCCATTTTGAGGCGAAATTGTTCCTTTGGGGGGGTATTGCAATTTTTTGCCATTTTGAGGCGAAATTGTTCCTTTGGGGGGGTATTGCAACTTTTGGCCATTTTGAAGCGAAATTGTTCCTTTGGGGGGGTATTGCAATTTTTTGCCATTTTGAGGCGAAATTGTTCCTTTGGGGGGGTATTGCAACTTTTGGCCATATTGAAGCGAAATTGTTCCTTTGGGGGGTTTCTACAATTTTTGGCCATTTTGAGGCGAAATTGTTCCTTTCGGGGGGGGTATTGCAACTTTTCGGGATTTTGAGGCGAAATTGTTCCTTTGGGGGGGTATTGCAACTTTTGGCCATTTTGAAGCGAAATTGTTCCTTTGGGGGGTATTGCAATTTTTTGCCATTTTGAGGCGAAATTGTTCCTTTGGGGGGTATTGCAACTTTTGGCCATTTTGAAGCGAAATTGTTCCTTTGGGGGGGTATTGCAACTTTTCGGCATTTTGAGGCGAAATTGTTCCTTTGGGGGGGTATTGCAATTTTTTGCCATTTTGAGGCGAAATTGTTCCTTTGGGGGGGTATTGCAACTTTTGGCCATATTGAAGCAAAATTGTTCCTTTGGGGGGTATTGCAATTTTTAACCATTTTGAGGCGAAATTGTTCCTTTGGGGGGTATTGCAACTTTTGGCCATTTTGAAGCGAAATTGTTCCTTTCGGGGGGTATTGCAACTTTTCAGAATTTTGAGGCGAAATTGTTCCTTTGGGGGGGTATTGCAATTTTTTGCCATTTTGAGGCGAAATTGTTCCTTTGTGGGGTATTGCAATTTTTTTTCCATTTTGAGGCGAAATTGTTCCTTTGGGGGGGTATTGCAACTTTTGGCCATTTTGAAGCGAAATTGTTCCTTTCGGGGGGTATTGCAACTGTTTGGCATTTTGAAGCGAAATTGTTCCTTTGGGGGGTATTGCAATTTTTTGCCATTTTGAGGCGAAATTGTTCCTTTGGGGGGGTATTGCAACTTTTGGCCATTTTGAAGCGAAATTGTTCCTTTGGGGGGGTATTGCAATTTTTTTTTCATTTTGAGGCGAAATTGTTCATTTGGGGGGGGTATTGCAAATTTTGGCCATTTTGAAGCGAAATTGTTCCTTTGGGGGGGTATTGCAATTTTTTACCATTTTGAGGCGAAATTGTTCCTTTGGGGGGTATTGCAACTTTTCGGCATTTTGAGGCGAAATTGTTCCTTTGGGGGGTTTTGCAATTTTTTGCCATTTTGAGGTGAAATTGTTCCTTTGGGGGGGTATTGCAACTTTTGGCCATTTTGAAGCGAAATTGTTCCTTTGGGGGGTATTGCATTTTTTTGCCATTTTGAGGCGAAATTGTTCCTTTGGTGGGGTATTGCAACTTTTGGCCTTTTTGAGGCGAAATTGTTCCTTTGGGGGGGTATTGCAACTTTTCGGCATTTTGAGGCGAAATTGTTCCTTTGGGGGGGTATTGCAATTTTTTGCCATTTTGAGGCGAAATTGTTCCTTTGGGGGGGTATTGCAACTTTTGGCCATTTTGAAGCGAAATTGTTCCTTTCGGGGGGTATTGCAACTTTTCGGCATTTTGAGGCGAAATTGTTCCTTTGGGGGGGTATTGCAACTTTTGGCCATTTTGAAGCGAAATTGTTCCTTTGGGGGGGTATTGCAACTTTTCGGCATTTTGAGGCGAAATTGTTCCTTTGGGGGGGTATTGCAATTTTTTGCCATTTTGAGGCGAAATTGTTCCTTTGGGGGGTATTGCAACTTTTGGCCATTTTGAAGCGAAATTGTTCCTTTGGGGGGGTAGTGCAATTTTTTGCCATTTTGAGGCGAAATTGTTCCTTTCAGGGGGTATTGCAACTTTTCAGCATTTTGAGGCGAAATTGTTCCTTTGGGGGGGTATTGCAACTTTTGGCCATATTGAAGCGAAATTGTTCCTTTGGGGGGTTTTTACAATTTTTGGCCATTTTGAGGCGAAATTGTTCCTTTCGGGGGGTATTGCAACTTTTCGGCATTTTGAGGCGAAATTGTTCCTTTGGGGGGGTATTGCAACTTTTGGCCATTTTGAAGCGAAATTGTTCCTTTGGGGGGTATTGCAATTTTTTGCCATTTTGAGGCGAAATTGTTCCTTTGGGGGGTATTGCAACTTTTGGCCATTTTGAAGCGAAATTGTTCCTTTGGGGGGGTATTGCAATTTTTTGCCATTTTGAGGCGAAATTGTTCCTTTGGGGGGGTATTGCAACTTTTGGCCATTTTGAAGCGAAATTGTTCCTTTGGGGGGTATTGCAATTTTTTGCCATTTTGAGGCGAAATTGTTCCTTTGGGGGGGTATTGCAACTTTTCGGCATTTTGAGGCAAAATTGTTCCTTTGGGGGGGTGTTGCAATTTTTTGCCATTTTGAGGCGAAATTGTTCCTTTGGGGGGGTATTGCAACTTTTGGCCATTTTGAAGCGGAATTGTTCCTTTCGGGGGGTATTGCAACTTTTCGGCATTTTGAGGCGAAATTGTTCCTTTGGGGGGGTATTGCAATTTTTTGCCATTTTGAGGCGAAATTGTTCCTTTGGGGGGGTATTGCAACTTTTGGCCATTTTGAAGCGAAATTGTTCCTTTGAGGGGGGTATTACAATTTTTTGCCATTTTGAGGCGAAATTGTTCCTTTGGGGGGGTATTGCAACTTTTCGGCATTTTGAGGCAAAATTGTTCCTTTAGGGGGGTATTGCAACTTTTGGCCATATTGAAGCAAAATTGTTCCTTTGGGGGGTATTGCAATTTTTAACCATTTTGAGGCGAAATTGTTCCTTTGGGGGGTATTGCAACTTTTGGCCATTTTGAAGCGAAATAGTTCCTTTCGGGGGGTATTGCAACTTTTCAGCATTTTGAGGCGAAATTGTTCCTTTGGGGGGGTATTGCAATTTTTTGCCATTTTGAGGCGAAATTGTTCCTTTGGGGGGGTATTGCAACTTTTGGCCATTTTGAAGCGAAATTGTTCCTTTCGGGGGGTATTGCAACTTTTTGGCATTTTGAAGCGAAATTGTTCCTTTGGGGGGTATTGCATTTTTTTGCCATTTTGAGGCGAAATTGTTTCTTTTGGGGGGTTTTGCAACTTTTGGCCATTTTGAACTGAAATTGTTCCTTTGGGGGGGTATTGCAATTTTTTTTCATTTTGAGGCGAAATTGTTCCTTTGGGGGGGTATTGCAACTTTTGGCCATTTTGAAGCGAAATTGTTCCTTTCGGGGGGTATTGCAACTTTTTGGCATTTTGAAGCGAAATTGTTCCTTTGGGGGGTATTGCATTTTTTTGCCATTTTGAGGCGAAATTGTTTCTTTTGGGGGGTATTGCAAATTTTGGCCATTTTGAAGCGAAATTGTTCCTTTGGGGGGGTATTGCAATTTTTTACCATTTTGAGGCGAAATTGTTCCTTTGGGGGGGTATTGCAACTTTTCGGCATTTTGAGGCGAAATTGTTCCTTTGGGGGGGTATTGCATTTTTTTCCCATTTTGAGGTGAAATTGTTCCTTTGGGGGGGTATTGCAACTTTTGGCCATTTTGAAGCGAAATTGTTCCTTTGGGGGGTATTGCATTTTTTTGCCATTTTGAGGCGAAATTGTTCCTTTGGGGGGGTATTGCAACTTTTGGCCTTTTTGAGGCGAAATTGTTCCTTTGGGGGGGGTATTGCAACTTTTCGGCATTTTGAGGCGAAATTGTTCCTTTGAGGGGGTATTGCAATTTTTTGCCATTTTGAGGCGAAATTGTTCCTTTGGGGGGGTATTGCAACTTTTGGCCATTTTGAAGCGAAATTGTTCCTTTGGGGGGTAGTGCAATTTTTTGCCATTTTGAGGCGAAATTGTTCCTTTGGGGGGGTATTGCAACTTTTGGCCATTTTGAAGCGAAATTGTTCCTTTCGGGGGGCATTGCAACTTTTCGGCATTTTGAGGCGAAATTGTTCCTTTGGGGGGGTATTGCAACTTTTGGCCATATTGAAGCAAAATTGTTCCTTTGGGGGGGTATTGCAATTTTTTTTATATTTTGAGGCGAAATTGTTCATTTGGGGGGGGTATTGCAAATTTTGGCCATTTTGAAGCGAAATTGTTGCTTTGGGGGGGTATTGCAATTTTTTGCCATTTTGAGGCGAAATTGTTCCTTTGGGGGGGTATTGCAACTTTTCGGCATTTTGAGGCGAAATTGTTCCTTTGGTGGGGTATTGCAATTTTTTGCCATTTTGAGGTGAAATTGTTCCTTTGGGGGGGTATTGCAACTTTTGGCCATTTTGAAGCAAAATTGTTCCTTTGGGGAATATTGCATTTTTTTGCCATTTTGAGGCGAAATTGTTCCTTTGGGGGGGGTATTGCAACTTTTGGCCATTTTGAAGCGAAATTGTTCCTTTGGGAGGGTA
The DNA here is from genome assembly GCF_048569485.1 of Anomaloglossus baeobatrachus. NCBI lineage: Eukaryota > Metazoa > Chordata > Amphibia > Anura > Aromobatidae > Anomaloglossus > Anomaloglossus baeobatrachus. The sequence goes on along the minus strand of NC_134364.1, from coordinate 85,571,381 downwards.
TTGCAATTTTTTGCCATTTTGAGGCGAAATTGTTCCTTTGGGGGGGTATTGCAACTTTTGGCCTTTTTGAGGCGAAATTGTTCCTTTGGGGGAGTATTGCAACTTTTCGGCATTTTGAGGCGAAATTGTTCCTTTGGGGGGGTATTGCAATTTTTTGCCATTTTGAGGCGAAATTGTTCCTTTGGGAGGGTATTGCAACTTTTGGCCATTTTGAAGCGAAATTGTTCCTTTGGGGGGGTATTGCAATTTTTAACCATTTTGAGGCGAAATTGTTCCTTTGGGGGGGTATTGCAACTTTTGGCCATTTTGAAGTGAAATTGTTACTTTCGGGGGGTATTGCAACTTTTCAGCATTTTGAAGTGAAATTGTTCCTTTGGGGGGGTATTGCCATTTTTTGCCATTTTGAGGCGAAATTGTTCCTTTGGGGGGGTATTGCAACTTTTGGCCATTTTGAAGCGAAATTGTTCCTTTGGGGGGGTATTGCAATTTTTTGCCATTTTGAGGTGAAATTGTTCCTTTGGGGGGGTATTGCAACTTTTGGCCATATTGAAGCGAAATTGTTCCTTTGGGGGGTTTTTACAATTTTTGGCCATTTTGAGGCGAAATTGTTCCTTTCGGGGGGGGGTATTGCAACTTTTCGGCATTTTGAGGCGAAATTGTTCCTTTGGGGGGGTATTGCAATTTTGTGCTATTTTGAGGCGAAATTGTTCCTTTGGGGGAGTATTGCAACTTTTGGCCATTTTGAAGCGAAATTGTTCCTTTGGGGGGGTATTGCAACTTTTCGGCATTTTGAGGCGAATTTGTTCCTTTGGGGGGGTATTGCAATTTTTTGCCATTTTGAGGCGAAATTGTTCCTTTGGGGGGGTATTGCAACTTTTGACCATTTTGAGGCGAAATTGTTCCTTTCGGGGGGTATTGCAACTTTTCGGCATTTTGAGGCGAAATTGTTCCTTTGGGGGGGTATTGCAACTTTTGGCCATTTTGAAGCGAAATTGTTCCTTTGGGGGGGTATTGCAATTTTTTTTCCATTTTAAGGCGAAATTGTTCCTTTGGGGGGGTATTGCAACTTTTGGCCATTTTGAAGCGAAATTGTTCCTTTCGGGGGGTATTGCAACTTTTGGCCATTTTGAAGCGAAATTGTTCCTTTGGGGGGGTATTGCAATTTTTTTTTTCATTTTGAGGCGAAATTGTTCCTTTGGGGGGGGTATTGCAAATTTTGGCCATTTTGAAGCGAAATTGTTCCTTTGGGGGGGTATTGCAATTTTTTGCCATTTTGAGGCGAAATTGTTCCTTTGGGGGGGTATTGCAATTTTTTGCCATTTTGAGGTGAAATTGTTACTTTGGGGGGGTATTGCAACTTTTGGCCATTTTGAAGCGAAATTGTTCCTTTGGGGGGTATTGCATTTTTTTGCCATTTTGAGGCGAAATTGTTCCTTTGGGGGGGTATTGCAAATTTTGGCCATTTTGAAGCGAAATTGTTCCTTTGGGGGTATTGCAACTTTTCGGCATTTTGAGGCGAAATTGTTCCTTTGGGGGGGGTATTGCAACTTTTGGCCATTTTGAAGCGAAATTGTTCCTTTCGGGGGGTATTGCAACTTTTCGGCATTTTGAGGCGAAATTGTTCCTTTGGGGGGGTATTGCAACTTTTGGCCATTTTGAAGCGAAATTGTTCCTTTGGGGGGGTATTGCAATTTTTTTTCCATTTTGAGGCGAAATTGTTCCTTTGGGGTGGTATTGCAACTTTTGGCCATTTTGAAGCGAAATTGTTCCTTTCGGGGGGTATTGCAACTTTTCGGCATTTTGAAGCGAAATTGTTCCTTTGGGGGTATTGCAATTTTTTGCCATTTTGAGGCGAAATTGTTCCTTTGGGGGGGGTATTGCAAATTTTGGCCATTTTGAAGCGAAATTGTTCCTTTGGGGGGTATTGCAATTTTTCGGCATTTTGAGGCGAAATTGTTCCTTTGGGGGGGTATTGCAATTTTTTGCCATTTTGAGGTGAAATTGTTCCTTTGGGGGGGTATTGCAACTTTTGGCCATTTTGAAGCGAAATTGTTCCTTTGGGGGGTATTGCAATTTTTTGCCATTTTGAGGCGAAATTGTTCCTTTGGGGGGGTATTGCAACTTTTGGCCTTTTTGAGGCGAAATTGTTCCTTTTGGGGGGGTATTGCAACTTTTGGCCATTTTGAAGCGAAATTGTTCCTTTGGGGGGGTATTGCAACTTTTCGGCATTTTGAGGCGAAATTGTTCTTTTGGGGGGTATTGCAATTTTTTGCCATTTTGAGGCGAATTTGTTCCTTTGGGGGGGTATTGCAACTTTTGGCCATTTTGAAGCGAAATTGTTCCTTTGGGGGGGTATTGCAACTTTTCTGCATTTTGAGGCGAAATTGTTCCTTGGGGGGGTATTGCAACTTTTGGCCATTTTGAAGCGAAATTTTTCCTTTGGGGGGGTATTGCAATTTTTAACCATTTTGAGGCGAAATTGTTCCTTTGGGGGGGTATTGCATCTTTTGGCCATTTTGAAGTGAAATTGTTCCTTTCGGGGGGTATTGCAACTTTTCAGCATTTTGAAGCGAAATTGTTCCTTTGGGGGGGGATTGCAATTTTTTGCCATTTTGAGGCGAAATTGTTCCTTTGGGGGGGTATTGCAACTTTTGGCCATATTGAAGCGAAATTGTTCCTTTGGGGGGTTTTTACAATTTTTGGCCATTTTGAGGCGAAATTGTTCCTTTCGGGGGTATTGCAACTTTTGGCCATTTTGAAGCGAAATTGTTCCTTTGGGGGGGTATTGCAACTTTTCGGCATTTTGAGGCGAAATTGTTCCTTTGGGGGGGGTATTGCAATTTTTTGCCATTTTGAGGCGAAATTGTTCCTTTGGGGGGGTATTGCAACTTTAGGCCATTTTGAAGCGAAATTGTTCCTTTCGGGGGGTATTGCAACTTTTCGGCATTTTGAGGCGAAATTGTTCCTTTGGGGGGGTATTACAACTTTTGGCCATTTTGAAGCGAAATTGTTCCTTTGGGGGGGTATTGCAACTTTTGGCCATTTTGAAGCGAAATTGTTCCTTTGGGGGGGTATTGCAATTTTTTGCCATTTTGAGGCGAAATTGTTCCTTTGGGGGGGTATTGCAACTTTTGGCCATTTTGAAGCGAAATTGTTCCTTTCGGGGGGTATTGCAACTTTTCGGCATTTTGAGGCGAAATTGTTCCTTTGGGGGGGGTATTGCAACTTTTGGCCATATTGAAGCAAAATTGTTCCTTTGGGGGGGTATTGCAATTTTTAACCATTTTGAGGCGAAATTGTTCCTTTGGGGGGGTATTGCAACTTTTGGCCATTTTGAAGCGAAATTGTTCCTTTCGGGGGGTATTGCAACTTTTCAGCATTTTGAGGCGAAATTGTTCCTTTGGGGGGTATTGCAATTTTTTGCCATTTTGAGGCGAAATTGTTCCTTTGGGGGGGTATTGCAACTTTTCGGCATTTTGAGGCGAAATTGTTCCTTTGGGGGTATTGCAATTTTTTTTCCATTTTGAGGTGAAATTGTTCCTTTGGGGGGGTATTGCAACTTTTGGCCATTTTGAAGCGAAATTGTTCCTTTAGGGGGGTATTGCAACTTTTCGGCATTTTGAAGCGAAATTGTTCCTTTGGGGGGTATTGCAATTTTTTGCCATTTTGAGGCGAAATTGTTCCTTTGGGGGGGTATTGCAACTTTTGGCCATTTTGAAGCGAAATTGTTCCTTTGGGGGGGTATTGCAATTTTTTTTTCATTTTAAAGCGAAATTGTTCATTTGGGGGGGGTATTGCAAATTTTGGCCATTTTGAAGCGAAATTGTTCCTTTGGGGGTGTATTGCAATTTTTTGCCATTTTGAGGCGAAATTGTTCCTTTGGGGGGGTATTGCAACTTTTCGGCATTTTGAAGCGAAATTGTTCCTTTGGGGGGGTATTGCAATTTTTTACCATTTTGAGGCGAAATTGTTCCTTTGGGGGGGTATTTCAACTTTTGGCCTTTTTGAGGCAAAATTGTTCCTTTGGGGGGGTATTGCAACTTTTCGGCATTTTGAGGCGAAATTGTTCCTTTGGGGGGTATTGCAATTTTTTGCCATTTTGAGGCGAAATTGTTCCTTTGGGGGGGTATTGCAACTTTTGGCCATTTTGAAGCGAAATTGTTCCTTTGGGGGGGTAGTGCAATTTTTTGCCATTTTGAGGCGAAATTGTTCCTTTGGGGGGGTATTGCAACTTTTGGCAGTTTTGAAGCGAAATTGTTCCTTTCGGGGGGTATTGCAACTTTTCAGCATTTTGAGGCGAAATTGTTCCTTTGGGGGGGTATTGCAACTTTTCGGCATTTTGAGGCGAAATTGTTCCTTTGGGGGGTATTGCAATTTTTTTTCTATTTTGAGGCGAAATTGTTCCTTTGGGGGGGGTATAGCAACTTTTGGCCATTTTGAAGCGAAATTGTTCCTTTCGGGTGGTATTGCAACTTTTCGGCATTTTGAAGCGAAATTGTTCCTTTGGGGGGGTATTGCAATTTTTTTTATATTTTGAGGCGAAATTGTTCATTTGGGGGGGTATTGCAAATTTTGGCCATTTTGAAGCGAAATTGTTCCTTTGGGGGGTATTGCAATTTTTTGCCATTTAAGGCAAAATTGTTCCTTTGGGGGGGTATTGCAATTTTTTGCCATTTTGAGGCGAAATTGTTCCTTTGGGAAGGTATTGCAACTTTTCGGCATTTTGAGGCGAAATTGTTCCTTTGGGGGGTATTGCAATTTTTTTTCCATTTTGAGGCGAAAATTGTTCCTTTGGGGGGGTATTGCAACTTTTGGCCATTTTGAAGCGAAATTGTTCCTTTGGGGGGGTATTGCAACTTTTCGGCATTTTGAGGCGAAATTGTTCCTTTGGGGGGTATTGCAATTTTTTACCATTTTGAGGCGAAATTGTTCCTTTGGGGGGGTATTGCAACTTTTGGCCATTTTGAAGCGAAATTGTTCCTTTGGGGGGGTATTGCAATTTTTAACCATTTTGAGGCGAAATTGTTCCTTTGGGGGGGTATTGCAACTTTTGGCCATTTTGAAGTGAAATTGTTACTTTCGGGGGGTATTGCAACTTTTCAGCATTTTGAAGTGAAATTGTTCCTTTGGGGGGGTATTGCCATTTTTTGCCATTTTGAGGCGAAATTGTTCCTTTGGGGGGGTATTGCAACTTTTGGCCATTTTGAAGCGAAATTGTTCCTTTGGGGGGGTATTGCAATTTTTTGCCATTTTGAGGTGAAATTGTTCCTTTGGGGGGTATTGCAACTTTTGGCCATATTGAAGCGAAATTGTTCCTTTGGGGGGTTTTTACAATTTTTGGCCATTTTGAGGCGAAATTGTTCCTTTCGGGGGGGGGTATTGCAACTTTTCGGCATTTTGAGGCGAAATTGTTCCTTTGGGGGGGTATTGCAATTTTTTGCTATTTTGAGGCGAAATTGTTCCTTTGGGGGAGTATTGCAACTTTTGGCCATTTTGAAGCAAAATTGTTCCTTTGGGGGGGTATTGCAACTTTTCGGCATTTTGAGGCGAATTTGTTCCTTTGGGGGGGTATTGCAATTTTTTGCCATTTTGAGGCGAAATTGTTCCTTTGGGGGGGTATTGCAACTTTTGACCATTTTGAGGCGAAATTGTTCCTTTCGGGGGGTATTGCAACTTTTCGGCATTTTGAGGCGAAATTGTTCCTTTGGGGGGGTATTGCAACTTTTGGCCATTTTGAAGCGAAATTGTTCCTTTGGGGGGGTATTGCAATTTTTTTTCCATTTTAAGGCGAAATTGTTCCTTTGGGGGGGTATTGCAACTTTTGGCCATTTTGAAGCGAAATTGTTCCTTTCGGGGGGTATTGCAACTTTTGGCCATTTTGAAGCGAAATTGTTCCTTTGGGGGGGTATTGCAATTTTTTTTTTCATTTTGAGGCGAAATTGTTCCTTTGGGGGGGGTATTGCAAATTTTGGCCATTTTGAAGCGAAATTGTTCCTTTGGGGGGGTATTGCAATTTTTTGCCATTTTGAGGTGAAATTGTTACTTTGGGGGGGTATTGCAACTTTTGGCCATTTTGAAGCGAAATTGTTCCTTTGGGGGGTATTGCATTTTTTTGCCATTTTGAGGCGAAATTGTTCCTTTGGGGGGGGTATTGCAAATTTTGGCCATTTTGAAGCGAAATTGTTCCTTTGGGGGTATTGCAACTTTTCGGCATTTTGAGGCGAAATTGTTCCTTTGGGGGGGTATTGCAATTTTTTGCCATTTTGAGGCGAAATTGTTCCTTTGGGGGGGGTATTGCAACTTTTGGCCATTTTGAAGCGAAATTGTTCCTTTCGGGGGGTATTGCAACTTTTCGGCATTTTGAGGCGAAATTGTTCCTTTGGGGGGGTATTGCAACTTTTGGCCATTTTGAAGCGAAATTGTTCCTTTGGGGGGGTATTGCAATTTTTTTTCCATTTTGAGGCGAAATTGTTCCTTTGGGGTGGTATTGCAACTTTTGGCCATTTTGAAGCGAAATTGTTCCTTTCGGGGGGTATTGCAACTTTTCGGCATTTTGAAGCGAAATTGTTCCTTTGGGGGTATTGCCATTTTTTGCCATTTTGAGGCGAAATTGTTCCTTTGGGGGGGTATTGCAAATTTTGGCCATTTTGAAGCGAAATTGTTCCTTTGGGGGGTATTGCAATTTTTCGGCATTTTGAGGCGAAATTGTTCCTTTGGGGGGGTATTGCAATTTTTTGCCATTTTGAGGCGAAATTGTTCCTTTGGGGGGGTATTGCAACTTTTGGCCATTTTGAAGCGAAATTGTTCCTTTGGGGGGGTATTGCAATTTTTTGCCATTTTGAGGTGAAATTGTTCCTTTGGGGGGTATTGCAACTTTTGGCCATATTGAAGCGAAATTGTTCCTTTGGGGGGTTTTTACAATTTTTGGCCATTTTGAGGCGAAATTGTTCCTTTCGGGGGGGGGTATTGCAACTTTTCGGCATTTTGAGGCGAAATTGTTCCTTTGGGGGGTATTGCAATTTTTTGCTATTTTGAGGCGAAATTGTTCCTTTGGGGGAGTATTGCAACTTTTGGCCATTTTGAAGCGAAATTGTTCCTTTGGGGGGGTATTGCAACTTTTCGGCATTTTGAGGCGAATTTGTTCCTTTGGGGGGGTATTGCAATTTTTTGCCATTTTGAGGCGAAATTGTTCCTTTGGGGGGGTATTGCAACTTTTGACCATTTTGAGGCGAAATTGTTCCTTTCGGGGGGTATTGCAACTTTTCGGCATTTTGAGGCGAAATTGTTCCTTTGGGGGGGTATTGCAACTTTTGGCCATTTTGAAGCGAAATTGTTCCTTTGGGGGGGTATTGCAATTTTTTTTCCATTTTAAGGCGAAATTGTTCCTTTGGGGGGGTATTGCAACTTTTGGCCATTTTGAAGCGAAATTGTTCCTTTCGGGGGGTATTGCAACTTTTGGCCATTTTGAAGCGAAATTGTTCCTTTGGGGGGGTATTGCAATTTTTTTTTTCATTTTGAGGCGAAATTGTTCCTTTGGGGGGGGTATTGCAAATTTTGGCCATTTTGAAGCGAAATTGTTCCTTTGGGGGGGTATTGCAATTTTTTGCCATTTTGAGGTGAAATTGTTACTTTGGGGGGGTATTGCAACTTTTGGCCATTTTGAAGCGAAATTGTTCCTTTGGGGGGTATTGCATTTTTTTGCCATTTTGAGGCGAAATTGTTCCTTTGGGGGGGGTATTGCAAATTTTGGCCATTTTGAAGCGAAATTGTTCCTTTGGGGGTATTGCAACTTTTCGGCATTTTGAGGCGAAATTGTTCCTTTGGGGGGGTATTGCAATTTTTTGCCATTTTGAGGCGAAATTGTTCCTTTGGGGGGGGTATTGCAACTTTTGGCCATTTTGAAGCGAAATTGTTCCTTTCGGGGGGTATTGCAACTTTTCGGCATTTTGAGGCGAAATTGTTCCTTTGGGGGGGTATTGCAACTTTTGGCCATTTTGAAGCGAAATTGTTCCTTTGGGGGGGTATTGCAATTTTTTTTCCATTTTGAGGCGAAATTGTTCCTTTGGGGTGGTATTGCAACTTTTGGCCATTTTGAAGCGAAATTGTTCCTTTCGGGGGGTATTGCAACTTTTCGGCATTTTGAAGCGAAATTGTTCCTTTGGGGGTATTGCCATTTTTTGCCATTTTGAGGCGAAATTGTTCCTTTGGGGGGGGTATTGCAAATTTTGGCCATTTTGAAGCGAAATTGTTCCTTTGGGGGGTATTGCAATTTTTCGGCATTTTGAGGCGAAATTGTTCCTTTGGGGGGGTATTGCAATTTTTTGCCATTTTGAGGTGAAATTGTTCCTTTGGGGGGGTATTGCAACTTTTGGCCATTTTGAAGCGAAATTGTTCCTTTGGGGGGTATTGCAATTTTTTGCCATTTTGAGGCGAAATTGTTCCTTTGGGGGGGTATTGCAACTTTTGGCCTTTTTGAGGCGAAATTGTTCCTTTTGGGGGGGTATTGCAACTTTTGGCCATTTTGAAGCGAAATTGTTCCTTTGGGGGGGTATTGCAACTTTTCGGCATTTTGAGGCGAAATTGTTCTTTTGGGGGGTATTGCAATTTTTTGCCATTTTGAGGCGAATTTGTTCCTTTGGGGGGGTATTGCAACTTTTGGCCATTTTGAAGCGAAATTGTTCCTTTGGGGGGGTATTGCAACTTTTCTGCATTTTGAGGCGAAATTGTTCCTTGGGGGGGTATTGCAACTTTTGGCCATTTTGAAGCGAAATTTTTCCTTTGGGGGGGTATTGCAATTTTTAACCATTTTGAGGCGAAATTGTTCCTTTGGGGGGGTATTGCATCTTTTGGCCATTTTGAAGTGAAATTGTTCCTTTCGGGGGGTATTGCAACTTTTCAGCATTTTGAAGCGAAATTGTTCCTTTGGGGGGGGATTGCAATTTTTTGCCATTTTGAGGCGAAATTGTTCCTTTGGGGGGGTATTGCAACTTTTGGCCATATTGAAGCGAAATTGTTCCTTTGGGGGGTTTTTACAATTTTTGGCCATTTTGAGGCGAAATTGTTCCTTTCGGGGGTATTGCAACTTTTGGCCATTTTGAAGCGAAATTGTTCCTTTGGGGGGTATTGCAACTTTTGGCCATTTTGAAGCGAAATTGTTCCTTTGGGGGGGTATTGCAATTTTTTGCCATTTTGAGGCGAAATTGTTCCTTTGGGGGGGTATTGCAACTTTAGGCCATTTTGAAGCGAAATTGTTCCTTTCGGGGGGTATTGCAACTTTTCGGCATTTTGAGGCGAAATTGTTCCTTTGGGGGGGTATTACAACTTTTGGCCATTTTGAAGCGAAATTGTTCCTTTGGGGGGTATTGCAACTTTTGGCCATTTTGAAGCGAAATTGTTCCTTTGGGGGGGTATTGCAATTTTTTGCCATTTTGAGGCGAAATTGTTCCTTTGGGGGGGTATTGCAACTTTTGGCCATTTTGAAGCGAAATTGTTCCTTTCGGGGGGTATTGCAACTTTTCGGCATTTTGAGGCGAAATTGTTCCTTTGGGGGGGGTATTGCAACTTTTGGCCATATTGAAGCAAAATTGTTCCTTTGGGGGGGTATTGCAATTTTTAACCATTTTGAGGCGAAATTGTTCCTTTGGGGGGGTATTGCAACTTTTGGCCATTTTGAAGCGAAATTGTTCCTTTCGGGGGGTATTGCAACTTTTCAGCATTTTGAGGCGAAATTGTTCCTTTGGGGGGGTATTGCAATTTTTTGCCATTTTGAGGCGAAATTGTTCCTTGGGGGGGTATTGCAACTTTTCGGCATTTTGAGGCGAAATTGTTCCTTTGGGGGGTATTGCAATTTTTTTTCCATTTTGAGGTGAAATTGTTCCTTTGGGGGGGTATTGCAACTTTTGGCCATTTTGAAGCGAAATTGTTCCTTTCGGGGGGTATTGCAACTTTTCGGCATTTTGAAGCGAAATTGTTCCTTTGGGGGGTATTGCAATTTTTTGCCATTTTGAGGCGAAATTGTTCCTTTGGGGGGGTATTGCAACTTTTGGCCATTTTGAAGCGAAATTGTTCCTTTGGGGGGGTATTGCAATTTTTTTTTCATTTTAAAGCGAAATTGTTCATTTGGGGGGGGTATTGCAAATTTTGGCCATTTTGAAGCGAAATTGTTCCTTTGGGGGTGTATTGCAATTTTTTGCCATTTTGAGGCGAAATTGTTCCTTTGGGGGGGTATTGCAACTTTTCGGCATTTTGAAGCGAAATTGTTCCTTTGGGGGGGTATTGCAATTTTTTACCATTTTGAGGCGAAATTGTTCCTTTGGGGGGGTATTTCAACTTTTGGCCTTTTTGAGGCAAAATTGTTCCTTTGGGGGGGTATTGCAACTTTTCGGCATTTTGAGGCGAAATTGTTCCTTTGGGGGGTATTGCAATTTTTTGCCATTTTGAGGCGAAATTGTTCCTTTGGGGGGGTATTGCAACTTTTGGCCATTTTGAAGCGAAATTGTTCCTTTGGGGGGGTAGTGCAATTTTTTGCCATTTTGAGGCGAAATTGTTCCTTTGGGGGGGTATTGCAACTTTTGGCAGTTTTGAAGCGAAATTGTTCCTTTCGGGGGGTATTGCAACTTTTCAGCATTTTGAGGCGAAATTGTTCCTTTGGGGGGGTATTGCAACTTTTCGGCATTTTGAGGCGAAATTGTTCCTTTGGGGGGTATTGCAATTTTTTTTCTATTTTGAGGCGAAATTGTTCCTTTGGGGGGTATAGCAACTTTTGGCCATTTTGAAGCGAAATTGTTCCTTTCGGGTGGTATTGCAACTTTTCGGCATTTTGAAGCGAAATTGTTCCTTTGGGGGGGTATTGCAATTTTTTTTATATTTTGAGGCGAAATTGTTCATTTGGGGGGGTATTGCAAATTTTGGCCATTTTGAAGCGAAATTGTTCCTTTGGGGGGTATTGCAGTTTTTTGCCATTTAAGGCAAAATTGTTCCTTTGGGGGGGTATTGCAATTTTTTGCCATTTTGAGGCGAAATTGTTCCTTTGGGAAGGTATTGCAACTTTTCGGCATTTTGAGGCGAAATTGTTCCTTTGGGGGGTATTGCAATTTTTTTTCCATTTTGAGGCGAAAATTGTTCCTTTGGGGGGGTATTGCAACTTTTGGCCATTTTGAAGCGAAATTGTTCCTTTGGGGGGGTATTGCAACTTTTCGGCATTTTGAGGCGAAATTGTTCCTTTGGGGGGTATTGCAATTTTTTGCCATTTTGAGGCGAAATTGTTCCTTTGGGGGGGTATTGCAACTTTTGGCCATTTTGAAGCGAAATTGTTCCTTTGGGGGGGTATTGCAATTTTTAACCATTTTGAGGCGAAATTGTTCCTTTGGGGGGGTATTGCAACTTTTGGCCATTTTGAAGTGAAATTGTTCCTTTCGGGGGTATTGCAACTTTTCAGCATTTTGAAGCGAAATTGTTCCTTTGGGGGGGTATTGCAATTTTTTGCCATTTTGAGGCGAAATTGTTCCTTTGGGGGGGTATTGCAATTTTTTGCCATTTTGAGGCGAAATTGTTCCTTTGGGGGGGTATTGCAACTTTTGGCCATTTTGAAGCGAAATTGTTCCTTTGGGGGGGTATTGCAATTTTTTGCCATTTTGAGGCGAAATTGTTCCTTTGGGGGGGTATTGCAACTTTTGGCCATATTGAAGCGAAATTGTTCCTTTGGGGGGTTTTTACAATTTTTGGCCATTTTGAGGCGAAATTGTTCCTTTCAGGGGGTATTGCAACTTATGGCCATTTTGAAGCGAAATTGTTCCTTTGGGGGGGTATTGCAACTTTTCGGCATTTTGAGGCGAAATTGTTCCTTTGGGGGGGTATTGCAATTTTTTGCCATTTTGAGGCGAAATTGTTCCTTTGGGGGGGTATTGCAACTTTTGGCCATTTTGAAGCGAAATTGTTCCTTTCGGGGGGTATTGCAACTTTTCGGCATTTTGAGGCGAAATTGTTCCTTTGGGGGGGTATTACAACTTTTGGCCATTTTGAAGCGAAATTGTTCCTTTGGGGGGGTATTGCAACTTTTGGCCATTTTGAAGCGAAATTGTTCCTTTGGGGGGGTATTGCAATTTTTTGCCATTTTGAGGCGAAATTGTTCCTTTGGGGGGGTATTGCAACTTTTGGCCATTTTGAAGCGAAATTGTTCCTTTCGGGGGGTATTGCAACTTTTCGGCATTTTGAGGCGAAATTGTTCCTTTGGGGGGGGGTATTGCAACTTTTGGCCATATTGAAGCAAAATTGTTCCTTTGGAGAGGTATTGCAATTTTTAACCATTTTGAGGCGAAATTGTTCCTTTGGGGGGGTATTGCAACTTTTGGCCATTTTGAAGCGAAATTGTTCCTTTCGGGGGGTATTGCAACTTTTCAGCATTTTGAGGCGAAATTGTTCCTTTGGGGGGGTATTGCAATTTTTTGCCATTTTGAGGCGAAATTGTTCCTTTGGGGGGGTATTGCAACTTTTCGGCATTTTGAGGCGAAATTGTTCCTTTGGGGGGTATTGCAATTTTTTTTCCATTTTGAGGCGAAATTGTTCCTTTGGGGGGTATTGCAACTTTTGGCCATTTTGAAGCGAAATTGTTCCTTTCGGGGGGTATTGCAACTTTTCGGCATTTTGAAGCGAAATTGTTCGTTTGGGGGGTATTGCAATTTTTTGCCATTTTGAGGCGAAATTGTTCCTTTGGGGGGGTATTGCAACTTTTGGCCATTTTGAAGCGAAATTGTTCCTTTGGGGGTTATTGCAATTTTTTTTTCATTTTAAAGCGAAATTGTTCATTTGGGGGGGGGGTATTGCAAATTTTGGCCATTTTGAAGCGAAATTGTTCCTTTGGGGGGGTATTGCAATTTTTTGCCATTTTGAGGCGAAATTGTTCCTTTGGGGGGGTATTGCAACTTTTCGGCATTTTGAAGCGAAATTGTTCCTTTGGGGGGGTAGTGCAATTTTTTGCCATTTTGAGGCGAAATTGTTCCTTTGGGGGGGTATTGCAACTTTTGGCAGTTTTGAAGCGAAATTGTTCCTTTCGGGGGGAATTGCAACTTTTCAGCATTTTGAGGCGAAATTGTTCCTTTGGGGGGGTATTGCAACTTTTCGGCATTTTGAGGCGAAATTGTTCCTTTGGGGGGTATTGCAATTTTTTTTCCATTTTGAGGCGAAATTGTTCCTTTGGGGGGGTATAGCAACTTTTGGCCATTTTGAAGCGAAATTGTTCCTTTCGGGTGGTATTGCAACTTTTCGGCATTTTGAAGCGAAATTGTTCCTTTGGGGGGGTATTGCAATTTTTTTTATATTTTGAGGCGAAATTGTTCATTTGGGGGGGTATTGCAAATTTTGGCCATTTTGAAGCGAAATTGTTCCTTTGGGGGGGTATTGCAATTTTTTGCCATTTAAGGCAAAATTGTTCCTTTGGGGGGGTATTGCAATTTTTTGCCATTTTGAGGCGAAATTGTTCCTTTGGGAAGGTATTGCAACTTTTCGGCATTTTGAGGCGAAATTGTTCCTTTGGGGGGTATTGCAATTTTTTTTCCATTTTGAGGCGAAAATTGTTCCTTTGGGGGGGTATTGCAACTTTTGGCCATTTTGAAGCGAAATTGTTCCTTTGGGGGGGTATTGCAACTTTTCGGCATTTTGAGGCGAAATTGTTCCTTTGGGGGGTATTGCAATTTTTTGCCATTTTGAGGCGAAATTGTTCCTTTGGGGGGGTATTACAACTTTTGGCCATTTTGAAGCGAAATTGTTCCTTTGGGGGGGTATTGCAATTTTTAACCATTTTGAGGCGAAATTGTTCCTTTGAGGGGGTATTGCAACTTTTGGCCATTTTGAAGTGAAATTGTTCCTTTCGGGGGTATTGCAACTTTTCAGCATTTTGAAGCGAAATTGTTCCTTTGGGGGGGTATTGCAATTTTTTGCCATTTTGAGGCGAAATTGTTCCTTTGGGGGGGTATTGCAATTTTTTGCCATTTTGAGGCGAAATTGTTCCTTTGGGGGGGTATTGCAACTTTTGGCCATTTTGAAGCGAAATTGTTCCTTTGGGGGGGGTATTGCAATTTTTTGCCATTTTGAGGCGAAATTGTTCCTTTGGGGGGGTATTGCAACTTTTGGCCATATTGAAGCGAAATTGTTCCTTTGGGGGGTTTTTACAATTTTTGGCCATTTTAAGGCGAAATTGTTCCTTTCGGGGGGTATTGCAACTTTTCGGCATTTTGAGGCGAAATTGTTCCTTTGGGGGGTATTGCAATTTTTTGCCATTTTGAGGCGAAATTGTTCCTTTGGGGGGGTATTGCAACTTTTGGCCATATTGAAGCGAAATTGTTCCTTTGGGGGGTTTTTACAATTTTTGGCCATTTTGAGGCGAAATTGTTCCTTTCGGGGGGTATTGCAACTTATGGCCATTTTGAAGCGAAATTGTTCCTTTGGGGGGGTATTGCAACTTTTCGGCATTTTGAGGCGAAATTGTTCCTTTGGGGGGGTATTGCAATTTTTTGCCATTTTGAGGCGAAATTGTTCCTTTGGGGGGGTATTGCAACTTTTGGCCATTTTGAAGCGAAATTGTTCCTTTCGGGGGGTATTGCAACTTTTCGGCATTTTGAGGCGAAATTGTTCCTTTGGGGGGGTATTACAACTTTTGGCCATTTTGAAGCGAAATTGTTCCTTTGGGGGGGTATTGCAACTTTTGGCCATTTTGAAGCGAAATTGTTCCTTTGGGGGGGTATTGCAATTTTTTGCCATTTTGAGGCGAAATTGTTCCTTTGGGGGGGTATTGCAACTTTTGGCCATTTTGAAGCGAAATTGTTCCTTTCGGGGGGTACTGCAACTTTTCGGCATTTTGAGGCGAAATTGTTCCTTTGGGGGGGGGTATTGCAACTTTTGGCCATATTGAAGCAAAATTGTTCCTTTGGAGAGGTATTGCAATTTTTAACCATTTTGAGGCGAAATTGTTCCTTTGGGGGGGTATTGCAACTTTTGGCCATTTTGAAGCGAAATTGTTCCTTTCGGGGGGTATTGCAACTTTTCAGCATTTTGAGGCGAAATTGTTCCTTTGGGGGGGTATTGCAATTTTTTGCCATTTTGAGGCGAAATTGTTCCTTTGGGGGGGTATTGCAACTTTTCGGCATTTTGAGGCGAAATTGTTCCTTTGGGGGGTATTGCAATTTTTTTTCCATTTTGAGGCGAAATTGTTCCTTTGGGGGGTATTGCAACTTTTGGCCATTTTGAAGCGAAATTGTTCCTTTCGGGGGGTATTGCAACTTTTCGGCATTTTGAAGCGAAATTGTTCGTTTGGGGGGTATTGCAATTTTTTGCCATTTTGAGGCGAAATTGTTCCTTTGGGGGGGTATTGCAACTTTTGGCCATTTTGAAGCGAAATTGTTCCTTTGGGGGGTATTGCAATTTTTTTTTCATTTTAAAGCGAAATTGTTCATTTGGGGGGGGGTATTGCAAATTTTGGCCATTTTGAAGCGAAATTGTTCCTTTGGGGGGGTATTGCAATTTTTTGCCATTTTGAGGCGAAATTGTTCCTTTGGGGGGGTATTGCAACTTTTCGGCATTTTGAAGCGAAATTGTTCCTTTGGGGGGGTAGTGCAATTTTTTGCCATTTTGAGGCGAAATTGTTCCTTTGGGGGGGTATTGCAACTTTTGGCAGTTTTGAAGCGAAATTGTTCCTTTCGGGGGAAATTGCAACTTTTCAGCATTTTGAGGCGAAATTGTTCCTTTGGGGGGGTATTGCAACTTTTCGGCATTTTGAGGCGAAATTGTTCCTTTGGGGGGTATTGCAATTTTTTTTCCATTTTGAGGCGAAATTGTTCCTTTGGGGGGGTATAGCAACTTTTGGCCATTTTGAAGCGAAATTGTTCCTTTCGGGTGGTATTGCAACTTTTCGGCATTTTGAAGCGAAATTGTTCCTTTGGGGGGGTATTGCAATTTTTTTTATATTTTGAGGCGAAATTGTTCATTTGGGGGGGTATTGCAAATTTTGGCCATTTTGAAGCGAAATTGTTCCTTTGGGGGGGTATTGCAATTTTTTGCCATTTAAGGCAAAATTGTTCCTTTGGGGGGGTATTGCAATTTTTTGCCATTTTGAGGCGAAATTGTTCCTTTGGGAAGGTATTGCAACTTTTCGGCATTTTGAGGCGAAATTGTTCCTTTGGGGGGTATTGCAATTTTTTTTCCATTTTGAGGCGAAAATTGTTCCTTTGGGGGGGTATTGCAACTTTTGGCCATTTTGAAGCGAAATTGTTCCTTTGGGGGGGTATTGCAACTTTTCGGCATTTTGAGGCGAAATTTTTCCTTTGGGGGGTATTGCAATTTTTTGCCATTTTGAGGCAAAATTGTTCCTTTGGGGGGGTATTACAACTTTTGGCCATTTTGAAGCGAAATTGTTCCTTTGGGGGGGTATTGCAATTTTTAACCATTTTGAGGCGAAATTGTTCCTTTGAGGGGGTATTGCAACTTTTGGCCATTTTGAAGCGAAATTGTTCCTTTGGGGGGTTTTTACAATTTTTGGCCATTTTAAGGCAAAATTGTTCCTTTCGGGGGGTATTGCAACTTTTCGGCATTTTGAGGCGAAATTGTTCCTTTGGGGGGTATTGCAATTTTTTGCCATTTTGAGGCGAAATTGTTCCTTTGGGGGGGTATTGCAACTTTTGGCCATTTTGAAGCGAAATTGTTCCTTTCGGGGGGTATTGCAACTTTTCGGCATTTTGAGGCGAAATTGTTCCTTTGGAGGGGTATTGCAACTTTTGGCCATATTGAAGCAAAATTGTTCCTTTGGGGGGGTATTGCAATTTTTAACCATTTTGAGGCGAAATTGTTCCTTTGGGGGGGTATTGCAACTTTTGGCCATTTTGAAGCGAAATTGTTCCTTTCGGGGGGAATTGCAACTTTTCGGCATTTTGAAGCGAAATTGTTCCTTTGGGGCGTATTGCAATTTTTTGCCATTTTGAGGCGAAATTGTTCCTTTGGGGGGGTATTGCAACTTTTGGCCATTTTGAAGCGAAATTGTTCCTTTGGGGGGGTATTGCAATTTTTTGCCATTTTGAGGCGAAATTGTTCCTTTGGGGGGGTATTGCAACTTTTCGGCATTTTGAGGCGAAATTGTTCCTTTGGGGGGGTATTGCAATTTTTTGCCATTTTGAGGCGAAATTGTTCCTTTGGGGGGGTATTGAAACTTTTGGCTATTTTGAAGCGAAATTGTTCCTTTGGGGGGTATTGCAATTTTTTTTCCATTTTGAGGCGAAATTGTTCCTTTTGGGGGGGTATTGCAATTTTTTGCCATTTTGAGGCGAAATTGTTCCTTTGGGGGGGTATTGCAACTTTTGGCATTTTTGAGGCGAAATTGTTCCTTTGGGGGGGTATTGCAACTTTTCGGCATTTTGAGGCGAAATTGTTCCTTTGGGGGGGTATTGCAATTTTTTGCCATTTTGAGGCGAAATTGTTCCTTTGGGGGGGCATTGCAACTTTTGGCATTTTTGAGGCGAAATTGTTCCTTTGGGGGGGTATTGCAACTTTTCGGCATTTTGAGGCGAAATTGTTCCTTTGGGGGGGTATTGCAATTTTTTTTCCATTTTGAGGCGAAAATTTTTCCTTTGGGGGGGTATTGCAACTTTTGGCCATTTTGAAGCGAAATTGTTCCTTTCGGGGGGTATTGCAACTTTTCGGCATTTTGATGCGAAATTGTTCCTTTGGGGGGTATTGCAATTTTTTGCCATTTTGAGGCGAAATTGTTCCTTTGGGGGGGTATTGCAACTTTTGGCCATTTTGAAGCGAAATTGTTCCTTTGGGGGGGTATTGCAAGTTTTTTTTCATTTTGAGGCGAAATTGTTCATTTGGGGGGTATTGCAAATTTTGGCCATTTTGAAGCGAAATTGTTCCTTTGGGGGGGTATTGCAATTTTTTGCCATTTTGAGGCGAAATTGTTCCTTTGGGGGGGTATTGCAACTTTTCGGCATTTTGAGGCGAAATTGTTCCTTGGGGGGTATTGCAACTTTTGGCCATTTTGAAGCGAAATTGTTCCTTTGGGGGGGTATTGCAATTTTTTGCCATTTTGAGGCGAAATTGTTCCTTTGGGGGTTATTGCAACTTTTGGCCATTTTGAAGCGAAATTGTTCCTTTCGGGGGGTATTGCAACTTTTCGGCATTTTGAGGCGAAATTGTTCCTTTGGGGGGGTATTGCAACTTTTGGCCATATTGAAGCGAAATTGTTCCTTTGGGGGGTATTGCAATTTTTAACCATTTTGAGGCGAAATTGTTCCTTTGGGGGGGTATTGCAACTTTTGGCCATTTTGAAGCGAAATTGTTCCTTTCGGGGGGTATTGCAACTTTTCAGCATTTTGAGGCGAAATTGTTCCTTTGGGGGGGTATTGCAATTTTTTGCCATTTTGAGGCGAAATTGTTCCTTTGGGGGGGTATTGCAACTTTTCGGCATTTTGAGGCGAAATTGTTCCTTTGGGGGGTATTGCAATTTTTTTTCCATTTTGAGGCGAAATTGTTCCTTTGGGGGGGTATTGCAACTTTTGGCCATTTGGAAGCGAAATTGTTCCTTTCGGGGGGTATTGCAACTTTTCGGCATTTTGAAGCGAAATTGTTCCTTTGGGGG
Source organism: Anomaloglossus baeobatrachus (assembly GCF_048569485.1). NCBI lineage: Eukaryota > Metazoa > Chordata > Amphibia > Anura > Aromobatidae > Anomaloglossus > Anomaloglossus baeobatrachus. The sequence continues at coordinate 85,552,762 of NC_134364.1, read as the reverse complement.
GTATTGCAATTTTTTGCCATTTTGAGGCGAAATTGTTCCTTTGGGGGGGTATTGCAACTTTTGGCCATTATGAAGCGAAATTGTTCCTTTGGGGGGGTATTGCAACTTTTGGCCATTTTGAAGCGAAATTGTTCCTTTGGGGGGGTATTGCAACTTTTGGCCATTTTGAAGCGAAATTGTTCCTTTGGGGGGGTATTGCAACTTTTGGCCATTTTGAAGTGAAATTGTTCCTTTCGGGGGGTATTGCAACTTTTCAGCATTTTGAAGCGAAATTGTTCCTTTGGGGGGGTATTGCAATTTTTTGCCATTTTGAGGCGAAATTGTTCCTTTGGGGGGTATTGCAACTTTTGGCCATTTTGAAGCGAAATTGTTCCTTTGGGGGGTTTTTACAATTTTTGGCCATTTTGAGGCGAAATTGTTCCTTTCGGGGGGTATTGCAACTTTTCGGCATTTTGAGGCAAAATTGTTCCTTTGGGGGGGTATTGCAACTTTTGGCCATTTTGAAGCGAAATTGTTCCTTTGGGGGATATTGCAATTTTTTGCCATTTTGAGGCGAAATTGTTCCTTTGGGGGGGTATTGCAACTTTTGGCCATTTTGAAGCGAAATTGTTCCTTTGGGGGGGTATTGCAACTTTTCGGCATTTTGAGGCGAAATTGTTCCTTTGGGGGGGTATTGCAATTTTTTGCCATTTTGAGGCGAAATTGTTCCTTTGGGGGGGTATTGCAACTTTTGGCCATTTTGAAGCGAAATTGTTCCTTTCGGGGGGTATTGCAACTTTTCGGCATTTTGAGGCGAAATTGTTCCTTTGGGGGGGGTATTGCAACTTTTGGCCATTTTGAAGCGAAATTGTTCCTTTGGGGGGGTATTGCAACTTTTCGGCATTTTGAGGCGAAATTGTTCCTTTGGGGGGGTATTGCAATTTTTTGCCATTTTGAGGCGAAATTGTTCCTTTGGGGGGGTATTGCAACTTTTGGCCATTTTGAAGCGAAATTGTTCCTTTGGGGGGTATTGCAATTTTTTGCCATTTTGAGGTGAAATTGTTCCTTTGGGGGGGTATTGCAACTTTTGGCCATATTGAAGCGAAATTGTTCCTTTGGGAGGGTATTGCAATTTTTTGCCATTTTAAGGCGAAATTGTTCCTTTGGGGGGGTATTGCAACTTTTGGCCATTTGGAAGCGAAATTGTTCCTTTCGGGGGGTATTGCAACTTTTCGGCATTTTGAAGCGAAATTGTTCCTTTGGGGGGTATTGCAATTTTTTGCCATTTTGAGGCGAAATTGTTCCTTTGGGGGGGTATTGCAACTTTTGGCCATTATGAAGCGAAATTGTTCCTTTGGGGGGGTATTGCAACTTTTGGCCATTTTGAAGCGAAATTGTTCCTTTGGGGGGGTATTGCAACTTTTGGCCATTTTGAAGCGAAATTGTTCCTTTGGGGGGGTATTGCAACTTTTGGCCATTTTGAAGTGAAATTGTTCCTTTCGGGGGGTATTGCAACTTTTCAGCATTTTGAAGCGAAATTGTTCCTTTGGGGGGGTATTGCAATTTTTTGCCATTTTGAGGCGAAATTGTTCCTTTGGGGGTTATTGCAACTTTTGGCCATTTTGAAGCGAAATTGTTCCTTTGGGGGGTTTTTACAATTTTTGGCCATTTTGAGGCGAAATTGTTCCTTTCGGGGGGTATTGCAACTTTTCGGCATTTTGAGGCAAAATTGTTCCTTTGGGGGGGTATTGCAACTTTTGGCCATTTTGAAGCGAAATTGTTCCTTTGGGGGGGTATTGCAATTTTTTGCCATTTTGAGGCGAAATTGTTCCTTTGGGGGGGTATTGCAACTTTTGGCCATTTTGAAGCGAAATTGTTCCTTTGGGGGGGTATTGCAATTTTTTGCCATTTTGAGGTGAAATTGTTCCTTTGGGGGGGTATTGCAACTTTTGGCCATATTGAAGCGAAATTGTTCCTTTGGGAGGGTATTGCAATTTTTAACCATTTTGAGGCGAAATTGTTCCTTTGGGGGGGTATTGCAATTTTTTGCCATTTTGAGGCGAAATTGTTCCTTTGGGGGGGTATTGCAACTTTTCGGCATTTTGAGGCGAAATTGTTCCTTTGGGGGGTATTACAATTTTTTGCCATTTTGAGGTGAAATTGTTCCTTTGGGGGGTATTGCAACTTTTCGGCATTTTGAGGTGAAATTGTTCCTTGGGGGGGTATTGCAACTTTTGGCCATTTTGAAGCGAAATTGTTCCTTTGGGGAGGTATTGCAACTTTTCGGCATTTTGAGGCGAAATTGTTCCTTTGGGGGGGTATTGCAATTTTTTGCCATTTTGAGGCGAAATTGTTCCTTTGGGGGGGTATTGCAACTTTTGGCCATTTTGAAGCGAAATTGTTCCTTTCGGGGGGTATTGCAACTTTTCGGCATTTTGAGGCGAAATTGTTCCTTTGGGGGGGGGTATTGCAACTTTTGGCCATTTTGAAGCGAAATTGTTCCTTTGGGGGGGTATTGCAACTTTTCGGCATTTTGAGGCGAAATTGTTCCTTTGGGGGGGTATTGCAATTTTTTGCCATTTTGAGGCGAAATTGTTCCTTTGGGGGGGTATTGCAACTTTTGGCCATTTTGAAGCGAAATTGTTCCTTTGGGGGGTATTGCAATTTTTTGCCATTTTGAGGTGAAATTGTTCCTTTGGGGGGGTATTGCAACTTTTGGCCATATTGAAGCGAAATTGTTCCTTTGGGAGGGTATTGCAATTTTTTGCCATTTTGAGGCGAAATTGTTCCTTTGGGGGGGTATTGCAACTTTTCGGCATTTTGAGGCGAAATTGTTCCTTTGGGGGGGTATTACAATTTTTTGCCATTTTGAGGTGAAATTGTTCCTTTGGGGGGGTATTGCAATTTTTTGCCATTTTGAGGCGAAATTGTTCCTTTGGGGGGGTATTGCAAATTTTGGCCATTTTGAAGCGAAATTGTTCCTTTGGGGGGGTATTGCAATTTTTTGCCATTTTGAGGCGAAATTGTTCCTTTGGGGGGGTATTGCAACTTTTGGCCATTTTGAAGCGAAATTGTTCCTTTGGGGGGGTATTACAATTTTTTGCCATTTTGAGGTGAAATTGTTCTTTTGGGGGGGTATTGCAACTTTTGGCCATTTTGAAGCGAAATTGTTCCTTTGGGGGGTATTGCATTTTTTTGCCATTTTGAGGCGAAATTGTTCCTTTGGGGGGGTATTGCAACTTTTGGCCTTTTTGAGGCAAAATTGTTCCTTTGGGGGGGTATTGCAACTTTTCGGCATTTTGAGGCGAAATTGTTCCTTGGGGGGGTATTGCAACTTTTGGCCATTTTGAAGCGAAATTGTTCCTTTCGGGGGGTATTGCAACTTTTGGCCATTTTGAAGCGAAATTGTTCCTTTGGGGGGTATTGCATTTTTTTGCCATTTTGAAGCGAAATTGTTCCTTTGGGGGGGTATTGCAATTTTTTGCCATTTTGAGGCGAAATTGTTCCTTTGGGGGGTATTGCAACTTTTCGGCATTTTGAGGCGAAATTGTTCCTTTGGGGGGGTATTACAATTTTTTGCCATTTTGAGGTGAAATTGTTCCTTTGGGGGGTATTGCAACTTTTGGCCATTTTGAAGCGAAATTGTTCCTTTGGGGGGTATTGCATTTTTTTGCCATTTTGAGGCGAAATTGTTCCTTTGGGGGGGTATTGCAACTTTTGGCCATTTTGAAGCGAAATTGTTCCTTTGGGGGGGTATTGCAATTTTTTGCCATTTTGAGGCGAAATTGTTCCTTTGGGGGGGTATTGCAACTTTTGGCCTTTTTGAGGCGAAATTGTTCCTTTGGGGGGGTATTGCAACTTTTGGCCATTTTGAAGCGAAATTGTTCCTTTGGGGGGGTATTGCAACTTTTCGGCATTTTGAGGCGAAATTGTTCCTTTGGGGGGGTATTGCAATTTTTTGCCATTTTGAGGCAAAATGGTTTCTTTGGGGGTGTATTGCAACTTTTGGCCATTTTGAAGCGAAATTGTTCCTTTGGGGGGGTATTGCAACTTTTCGGCATTTTGAGGCGAAATTGTTCCTTTGGGGGGGTATTGCAACTTTTGGCCATTTTAAAGTGAAATTGTTCCTTTCGGGGGGTATTGCAATTTTTTGCCATTTTGAGGCGAAATTGTTCCTTTGGGGGGGTATTGCAACTTTTGGCCATATTGTAGCGAAATTGTTCCTTTGGGGGGTTTTTACAATTTTTGGCCATTTTGAGGCGAAATTGTTCCTTTCGGGGGGTATTGCAACTTTTCGGCATTTTGAGGCGAAATTGTTCCTTTGGGGGGGTATTGCAACTTTTGGCCATTTTGAAGCGAAATTGTTCCTTTGGGGGGGTATTGCAACTTTTCGGCATTCTGAGGCGAAATTGTTCCTTTGGGGGGGTATTGCAATTTTTTTTCCATTTTGAGACGAAATTGTTCCTTTGGGGGGGTATTGCAACGTTTTGCCTTTTTGAGGCGAAATTGTTCCTTTGGGGGGGTATTGCAACTTTTCGGCATTTTGAGGCGAAATTGTTCCTTTGGGGGGTATTGCAATTTTTTGCCATTTTGAGGCGAAATTGTTTCTTTGGAGGGGTATTGCAACTTTTGGCCATTTTGAAGCGAAATTGTTCCTTTGGGGGGGTATTGCAACTTTTCGGCATTTTGAGGCGAAATTGTTCCTTGGGGGGGTATTGCAACTTTTGGCCATTTTGAAGCGAAATTGTTCCTTTGGGGGGTGTATTGCAATTTTTAACCATTTTGAGGCGAAATTGTTCCTTGGGGGGGTATTGCAACTTTTGGCCATTTTAAAGTGAAATTGTTCCTTTCGGGGGGTATTGCAACTTTTCAGCATTTTTGCATTGAAATTGTTCCTTTGGGGGGGTATTGCAATTTTTTGCCATTTTGAGGCGAAATTGTTCCTTTGGGGGGGTATTGCAACTGTTGGCCATTTTAAAGCGAAATTGTTCCTTTGGGGGGTATTGCAATTTTTGCCATTTTGAGGCGAAATTGTTCCTTTGGGGGGGTATTGCAACTTTTGGCCATTTTGAAGCGAAATTGTTCCTTTGGGGGGGTATTGCAATTTTTTGCCATTTTGAGGCGAAATTGTTCCTTTGGGGGGGTATTGCAACTTTTGGCCATTTTGAAGCGAAATTGTTCCTTTGGAGGGGTATTGCAACTTTTCGGCATTTTGAGGCGAAATTGTTCCTTTGGGGGGGTATTGCAATTTTTTGCCATTTTGAGGCGAAATTGTTCCTTTGGGAGGGTATTGCAACTTTTGGCCATTTTGAAGCGAAATTGTTCCTTGGGGGGGTATTGCAGCTTTTGGCCATTTTGAGGCGAAATTGTTCCTTTGGGGGGGTATTGCAACTTTTTGCCATTTTGAAGCGAAATTGTTCCTTTGGGGGGTACTGCATTTTTTTGCCATTTTGAGGCGAAATTGTTCCTTTGGGGGGGTATTGCAACTTTTGGCCTTTTTGAGGCGAAATTGTTCCTTTGGGGGGGTATTGCAACTTTTGGCCATTTTAAAGCGAAATTGTTCCTTTGGAGGGGTATTGCATTTTTTTGCCATTTTGAGGCGAAATTGTTCCTTTGGGGGAGTATTGCAACTTTTGGCCATTTTGAAGCGAAATTGTTCCTTTGGGGGGGTATTGCAACTTTTCGGCATTTTGAGGCGAAATTGTTCCTTGGGGGGGTATTGCAACTTTTGCCCATTTTGAAGCAAAATTGTTCCTTTGGGGGGTATTGCAACTTTTCAGCATTTTGAAGCGAAATTGTTCCTTTGGGGGGGTATTGCAATTTTTTGCCATTTTGAGGCGAAATTGTTCCTTTGGGGGGTATTGCAACTTTTTGCCATTTTGAGGCGAAATTGTTCCTTTGGGGGGGTATTGCAACTTTTGGCCATTTTGAAGCGAAATTGTTCCTTTGGGGGGTATTGCAATTTTTTGCCATTTTGAGGCGAAATTGTTCCTTTGGGGGGGTATTGCAACTTTTGGCCATATTGAAGCGAAATTGTTCCTTTGGGGGGTTTTTACAATTTTTGGCCATTTTGAGGCGAAATTGTTCCTTTCGGGGGGTATTGCAACTTTTCGGCATTTTGAGGCGAAATTGTTCCTTTGGGGGGTATTGCAACTTTTGGCCATTTTGAAGCGAAATTGTTCCTTTGGGGGGTTTTTACAATTTTTGGCCATTTTGAGGCGAAATTGTTCCTTTCGGGGGGTATTGCAACTTTTCGGCATTTTGAGGCGAAATTGTTCCTTTGGGGGGGTATTGCAACTTTTGGCCATTTTGAAGCGAAATTGTTCCTTTGGGGGGGTATTGCAATTTTTTGCCATTTTGAGGCGAAATTGTTCCTTTGGGGGGTATTGCAACTTTTGGCCATTTTGAAGCGAAATTGTTCCTTTGGGGGGGTATTGCAACTTTTCGGCATTTTGAGGCGAAATTGTTCCTTTGGGGGGGTATTGCAATTTTTTGCCATTTTGAGGCGAAATTGTTCCTTTGGGGGGGTATTGCAATTTTTTTCCATTTTGAGACGAAATTGTTCCTTTGGGGGGGTATTGCAACTTTTGGCCATTTTGAAGCGAAATTGTTCCTTTGGGGGGGTATTGCAATTTTTTGCCTTTTTGAGGCGAAATTGTTCCTTTGGGGGGGTATTGCAACTTTTCGGCATTTTGAGGCGAAATTGTTCCTTTGGGGGGTATTGCAATTTTTTGCCATTTTGAGGCGAAATTGTTTCTTTGGAGGGGTATTGCAACTTTTGGCCATTTTGAAGCGAAATTGTTCCTTTGGGGGGGTATTGCAACTTTTCGGCATTTTGAGGCGAAATTGTTCCTTGGGGGGGTATTGCAACTTTTGGCCATTTTGAAGCGAAATTGTTCCTTTGGGGGGTGTATTGCAATTTTTAACCATTTTGAGGCAAAATTGTTCCTTGGGGGGGTATTGCAACTTTTGGCCATTTTAAAGTGAAATTGTTCCTTTCGGGGGGTATTGCAACTTTTCAGCATTTTTGCATTGAAATTGTTCCTTTGGGGGGGTATTGCAATTTTTTGCCATTTTGAGGCGAAATTGTTCCTTTGGGGGGGTATTGCAACTGTTGGCCATTTTAAAGCGAAATTGTTCCTTTGGGGGGTATTGCAATTTTTGCCATTTTGAGGCGAAATTGTTCCTTTGGGGGGGTATTGCAACTTTTGGCCATATTGAAGCGAAATTGTTCCTTTGGGGGGTTTTTACAATTTTTGGCCATTTTGAGGCGAAATTGTTCCTTTCGGGGGTATTGCAACTTTTCGGCATTTTGAGGCGAAATTGTTCCTTTGGGGGGGTATTGCAACTTTTGGCCATTTTGAAGCGAAATTGTTCCTTTGGGGGGGTATTGCAATTTTTTGCCATTTTGAGGCGAAATTGTTCCTTTGGGGGGGTATTGCAACTTTTGGCCATTTTGAAGCGAAATTGTTCCTTTGGGGGGGTATTGCAACTTTTCGGCATTTTGAGGCGAAATTGTTCCTTTGGGGGGGTATTGCAATTTTTTGCCATTTTGAGGCGAAATTGTTCCTTTGGGGGGGTATTGCAACTTTTGGCCATTTTGAAGCGAAATTGTTCCTTGGGGGGGTATTGCAACTTTTGGCCATTTTGAGGCGAAATTGTTCCTTTGGGGGGGTATTGCAACTTTTGGCCATTTTGAAGCGAAATTGTTCCTTTGGGGGGGTATTGCAACTTTTGGCCATTTTGAAGCGAAATTGTTCCTTTGGGGGGGTATTGCAATTTTTTGCCATTTTGAGGCGAAATTGTTCCTTTGGGGGAGTATTGCAATTTTTTGCCATTTTGAGGCGAAATTGTTCTTTTGGGGGGGTATTGCAACTTTTGGCCATTTTGAAGCGAAATTGTTCCTTTGGGGGGTATTGCAATTTTTAACCATTTTGAGGCGAAATTGTTCCTTTGGGGGGGTATTGCAACTTTTTGCCATTTTGAAGCGAAATTGTTCCTTTGGGGGGTACTGCATTTTTTTGCCATTTTGAGGCGAAATTGTTCCTTTGGGGGGGTATTGCAACTTTTGGCCTTTTTGAGGCGAAATTGTTCCTTTGGGGGGGTATTGCAACTTTTGGCCATTTTAAAGCGAAATTGTTCCTTTGGAGGGGTATTGCAATTTTTTGCCATTTTGAGGCGAAATTGTTCCTTTGGGGGAGTATTGCAACTTTTGGCCATTTTGAAGCGAAATTGTTCCTTTGGGGGGGTATTGCAACTTTTCGGCATTTTGAGGCGAAATTGTTCCTTGGGGGGGTATTGCAACTTTTGCCCATTTTGAAGCAAAATTGTTCCTTTGGGGGGTATTGCAACTTTTCAGCATTTTGAAGCGAAATTGTTCCTTTGGGGGGGTATTGCAATTTTTTGCCATTTTGAGGCGAAATTGTTCCTTTGGGGGGTATTGCAACTTTTTGCCATTTTGAGGCGAAATTGTTCCTTTGGGGGGGTATTGCAACTTTTGGCCATTTTGAAGCGAAATTGTTCCTTTGGGGGGTATTGCAATTTTTTGCCATTTTGAGGCGAAATTGTTCCTTTGGGGGGGTATTGCAACTTTTGGCCATATTGAAGCGAAATTGTTCCTTTGGGGGGTTTTTACAATTTTTGGCCATTTTGAGGCGAAATTGTTCCTTTCGGGGGGTATTGCAACTTTTCGGCATTTTGAGGCGAAATTGTTCCTTTGGGGGGTATTGCAACTTTTGGCCATTTTGAAGCGAAATTGTTCCTTTGGGGGGTTTTTACAATTTTTGGCCATTTTGAGGCGAAATTGTTCCTTTCGGGGGGTATTGCAACTTTTCGGCATTTTGAGGCGAAATTGTTCCTTTGGGGGGGTATTGCAACTTTTGGCCATTTTGAAGCGAAATTGTTCCTTTGGGGGGGTATTGCAATTTTTTGCCATTTTGAGGCGAAATTGTTCCTTTGGGGGGTATTGCAACTTTTGGCCATTTTGAAGCGAAATTGTTCCTTTGGGGGGGTATTGCAACTTTTCGGCATTTTGAGGCGAAATTGTTCCTTTGGGGGGGTATTGCAATTTTTTGCCATTTTGAGGCGAAATTGTTCCTTTGGGGGGGTATTGCAACTTTTGGCCATTTTGAAGCGAAATTGTTCCTTTGGGGGGGTATTGCAACTTTTGGCCATTTTGAGGCGAAATTGTTCCTTTGAGGGGGGTATTGCAACTTTTTGCCATTTTGAAGCGAAATTGTTCCTTTGGGGGGTATTGCATTTTTTTGCCATTTTGAGGCGAAATTGTTCCTTTGGGGGGGTATTGCAACTTTTGGCCATATTGAAGCGAAATTGTTCCTTTGGGGGGGTATTGCAATTTTTAACCATTTTGAGGCGAAATTGTTCCTTTGGGGGGGTATTGCAACTTTTGGCCATTTTGAAGCGAAATTGTTCCTTTCGGGGGGTATTGCAACTTTTCAGCATTTTGAGGCGAAATTGTTCCTTTGGGGGGGTATTTCAATTTTTTTGCCATTTTGAGGCGAAATTGTTCCTTTGGGGGGGTATTGCAACTTTTCGGCATTTTGAGGCGAAATTGTTCCTTTGGGGGGTATTGCAATTTTTTTTCCATTTTGAGGCGAAATTGTTCCTTTGGGGGGGTATTGCAACTTTTGGCCATTTTGAAGCGAAAATGTTCCTTTCGGGGGGTATTGCAACTTTTCGGCATTTTGAAGCGAAATTGTTCCTTTGGGGGGTATTGCAATTTTTTGCCATTTTGAGACGAAATTGTTCCTTTGGGGGGGTATTGCAACTTTTGGCCATTTTGAAGCGAAATTGTTCCTTTGGGGGGGTATTGCAACTTTTGGCCATTTTGAAGCGAAATTGTTCCTTTGGGGGGGTATTGCAATTTTTTGCCATTTTGAGGCGAAATTGTTCCTTTGGGGGAGTATTGCAATTTTTTGCCATTTTGAGGCGAAATTGTTCTTTTGGGGGGGTATTGCAACTTTTGGCCATTTTGAAGCGAAATTGTTCCTTTGGGGGGTATTGCAATTTTTAACCATTTTGAGGCGAAATTGTTCCTTTGGGGGGGTATTGCAACTTTTGGCCATTTTGAAGCGAAATTGTTCCTTTCGGGGGGATTTGCAACTTTTCAGCATTTTGAGGCGAAAGTGTTCCTTTGGGGGGGTATTTCAATTTTTTTGCCATTTTGAGGCGAAATTGTTCCTTTGGGGGGGTATTGCAACTTTTCGGCATTTTGAGGCGAAATTGTTCCTTTGGGGGGTATTGCAATTTTTTTTCCATTTTGAGGCGAAATTGTTCCTTTGGGGGGGTATTGCAACTTTTGGCCATTTTGAAGCGAAAATGTTCCTTTCGGGGGGTATTGCAACTTTTCGGCATTTTGAAGCGAAATTGTTCCTTTGGGGGGTATTGCAATTTTTTGCCATTTTGAGGCGAAATTGTTCCTTTGGGGGGGTATTGCAAATTTTGGCCATTTTGAAGCGAAATTGTTCCTTTGGGGGGGTATTGCAATTTTTTGCCATTTTGAAGCGAAATTGTTCCTTTGGGGGGGTATTGCAACTTTTCGGCATTTTGAGGCGAAATTGTTCCTTTGGGGGGGTATTGCAATTTTTTGCCATTTTGAGGCGAAATTGTTCCTTTGAGGGGGTATTGCAACTTTTGGCCATTTTGAAGTGAAATTGTTCCTTTCGGGGGGTATTGCAACTTTTCAGCATTTTGAAGCGAAATTGTTCCTTTGGGGGGGTATTGCAATTTTTTGCCATTTTGAGGCGAAATTGTTCCTTTGGGGGGTATTGCAATTTTTTGCTATTTTGAGGCGAAATTGTTCCTTTCGGGGGGTATTGCAACTTTTGGCCATTTTGAAGCGAAATTGTTCCTTTGGGGGGTTTTTACAATTTTTGGCCATTTTGAGGCGAAATTGTTCCTTTCGGGGGGTATTGCAACTTTTCGGCATTTTGAGGCGAAATTGTTCCTTTGGGGGGGTATTGCAACTTTCGGCCATTTTGAAGCGAAATTGTTCCTTTGGGGGGGTATTGCAACTTTTCGGCATTTTGAGGCGAAATTGTTCCTTTGGGGGGGTATTGCAATTTTTTGCCATTTTGAGGCGAAATTGTTCCTTTGAGGGGGTATTGCAACTTTTGGCCATTTTGAAGTGAAATTGTTCCTTTCGGGGGGTATTGCAACTTTTCAGCATTTTGAAGCGAAATTGTTCCTTTGGGGGGGTATTGCAATTTTTTGCCATTTTGAGGCGAAATTGTTCCTTTGGGGGGTATTGCAATTTTTTGCCATTTTGAGGCGAAATTGTTCCTTTGGGGGGGTATTGCAACTTTTGGCCATTTTGAAGCGAAATTGTTCCTTTGGGGGGTTTTTACAATTTTTGGCCATTTTGAGGCGAAATTGTTCCTTTCGGGGGGTATTGCAACTTTTCGGCATTTTGAGGCGAAATTGTTCCTTTGGGGGGTATTGCAATTTTTTGCTATTTTGAGGCGAAATTGTTCCTTTCGGGGGGTATTGCAACTTTTGGCCATTTTGAAGCGAAATTGTTCCTTTGGGGGGTTTTTACAATTTTTGGCCATTTTGAGGCGAAATTGTTCCTTTCGGGGGGTATTGCAACTTTTCGGCATTTTGAGGCGAAATTGTTCCTTTGGGGGGGTATTGCAACTTTCGGCCATTTTGAAGCGAAATTGTTCCTTTGGGGGGGTATTGCAACTTTTCGGCATTTTGAGGCGAAATTGTTCCTTTGGGGGGGGTATTGCAATTTTTTGCCATTTTGAGGCGAAATTGTTCCTTTGAGGGGGTATTGCAACTTTTGGCCATTTTGAAGTGAAATTGTTCCTTTCGGGGGGTATTGCAACTTTTCAGCATTTTGAAGCGAAATTGTTCCTTTGGGGGGGTATTGCAATTTTTTGCCATTTTGAGGCGAAATTGTTCCTTTGGGGGGTATTGCAATTTTTTGCCATTTTGAGGCGAAATTGTTCCTTTGGGGGGGTATTGCAACTTTTGGCCATTTTGAAGCGAAATTGTTCCTTTGGGGGGTTTTTACAATTTTTGGCCATTTTGAGGCGAAATTGTTCCTTTCGGGGGGTATTGCAACTTTTCGGCATTTTGAGGCGAAATTGTTCCTTTGGGGGGGTATTGCAATTTTTTGCCATTTTGAGGCGAAATTGTTCCTTTGGGGGGGTATTGCAACTTTTGGCCATTTTGAAGCGAAATTGTTCCTTTGGGGGGGTATTGCAACTTTTGGCCATTTTGAAGCGAAATTGTTCCTTTCGGGGGGTATTGCAACTTTTCGGCATTTTGAGGCGAAATTGTTCCTTTGGGGGGGTATTGCAACTTTCGGCCATTTTGAAGCGAAATTGTTCCTTTGGGGGGGTATTGCAACTTTTCGGCATTTTGAGGCGAAATTGTTCCTTTGGGGGGGTATTGCAATTTTTTGCCATTTTGAGGCGAAATTGTTCCTTTGAGGGGGTATTGCAACTTTTGGCCATTTTGAAGTGAAATTGTTCCTTTCGGGGGGTATTGCAACTTTTCAGCATTTTGAAGCGAAATTGTTCCTTTGGGGGGGTATTGCAATTTTTTGCCATTTTGAGGCGAAATTGTTCCTTTGGGGGGTATTGCAATTTTTTGCCATTTTGAGGCGAAATTGTTCCTTTGGGGGGGTATTGCAACTTTTGGCCATTTTGAAGCGAAATTGTTCCTTTGGGGGGTTTTTACAATTTTTGGCCATTTTGAGGCGAAATTGTTCCTTTCGGGGGGTATTGCAACTTTTCGGCATTTTGAGGCGAAATTGTTCCTTTGGGGGGGTATTGCAACTTTTGGCCATTTTGAAGCGAAATTGTTCCTTTGGGGGGTTTTTACAATTTTTGGCCATTTTGAGGCGAAATTGTTCCTTTCGGGGGGTATTGCAACTTTTCGGCATTTTGAGGCGAAATTGTTCCTTTGGGGGGGTTTTGCAACTTTTGGCCATTTTGAAGCGAAATTGTTCCTTTGGGGGGTTTTTACAATTTTTGGCCATTTTGATGCGAAATTGTTCCTTTCGGGGGGTATTGCAACTTTTCGGCATTTTGAGGCGAAATTGTTCCTTTGGGGGGGTATTGCAACTTTTGGCCATTTTGAAGCGAAATTGTTCCTTTGGGGGGGTATTGCAACTTTTGGCCATTTTGAAGCGAAATTGTTCCTTTCGGGGGGTATTGCAACTTTTCGGCATTTTGAGGCGAAATTGTTCCTTTGGGGGGGTATTGCAACTTTCGGCCATTTTGAAGCGAAATTGTTCCTTTGGGGGGGTATTGCAACTTTTCGGCATTTTGAGGCGAAATTGTTCCTTTGGGGGGGTATTGCAATTTTTTGCCATTTTGAGGCGAAATTGTTCCTTTGGGGGGGTATTGCAACTTTTGGCCATTTTGAAGCGAAATTGTTCCTTTGGGGGGGTATTGCAATTTTTTGCCATTTTGAGGCGAAATTTTTCCTTTGGGAAGGTATTGCAACTTTTGGCCATTTTGAAGCGAAATTGTTCCTTTCGGGGGGGTATTGCAACTTTTCGGCATTTTGAGGCGAAATTGTTCCTTTGGGGGGGTATTGCAACTTTTGGCCATATTGAAGCGAAATTGTTCCTTTGGGGGGTATTGCAATTTTTAACCATTTTGAGGCGAAATTGTTCCTTTGGGGGGGTATTGCAACTTTTGGCCATTTTGAAGCGAAATTGTTCCTTTCGGGGGGTATTGCAACTTTTCAGCATTTTGAGGCGAAATTGTTCCTTTGGGGGGGTATTGCAATTTTTTGCCATTTTGAGGCGAAATTGTTCCTTTGGGGGGTATTGCAATTTTTTGCCATTTTGAGGCGAAATTGTTCCTTTCGGGGGGTATTGCAACTTTTGGCCATTTTGAAGCGAAATTGTTCCTTTCGGGGGGTATTGCAACTTTTCGGCATTTTGAAGCGAAATTGTTCCTTTGGGGGGTATTGCAATTTTTTGCCATTTTGAGGCGAAATTGTTCCTTTGGGGGGGTATTGCAAATTTTGGCCATTTTGAAGCGAAATTGTTCCTTTGGGGGGGTATTGCAATTTTTTGCCATTTTGAGGCGAAATTGTTCCTTTGGGGGGGTATTGCAACTTTTGGCCTTTTTGAGGCGAAATTGTTCCTTTGGGGGGGTATTGCAACTTTTGGCCATTTTGAGGCGAAATTGTTCCTTTGGGGGGGTATTGCAATTTTTTGCCATTTTGAGGCGAAATTGTTCCTTTGAGGGGGTATTGCAACTTTTGGCCATTTTGAAGCGAAATTGTTCCTTTGGGGGGGTATTGCAACTTTTCGGCATTTTGAGGCGAAATTGTTCCTTGGGGGGGTATTGCAACTTTTGGCCATTTTGAAGCAAAATTGTTCCTTTGGGGGGGTATTGCAACTTTTCGGCATTTTGAGGCGAAATTGTTCCTTTGGGGGGGTATTGCAACTTTTGGCCATTTTGAAGTGAAATTGTTCCTTTCGGGGGGTATTGCAACTTTTCAGCATTTTGAAGCGAAATTGTTCCTTTGGGGGGGTATTGCAATTTTTTGCCATTTTGAGGCGAAATTGTTCCTTTGGGGGGTATTGCAATTTTTTGCCATTTTGAGGCGAAATTGTTCCTTTGGGGGGGTATTGCAACTTTTGGCCATTTTGAAGCGAAATTGTTCCTTTGGGGGGTATTGCAATTTTTTGCCATTTTGAGGCGAAATTGTTCCTTTGGGGGGGTATTGCAACTTTTGGCCATATTGAAGCGAAATTGTTCCTTTGGGGGGTTTTTACAATTTTTGGCCATTTTGAGGCAAAATTGTTCCTTTCGGGGGGTATTGCAACTTTTCGGCATTTTGAGGCGAAATTGTTCCTTTGGGGGGGTATTGCAACTTTTGGCCATTTTGAAGCGAAATTGTTCCTTTGGGGGGGTTTTTACAATTTTTGGCCATTTTGAGGCGAAATTGTTCCTTTCGGGGGTATTGCAACTTTTCGGCATTTTGAGGCGAAATTGTTCCTTTGGGGGGGTATTACAATTTTTTGCCATTTTGAGGTGAAATTGTTCCTTTGGGGGGGTATTGCAACTTTTGGCCATTTTGAAGCGAAATTGTTCCTTTGGGTGGTATTGCATTTTTTTGCCATTTTGAGGCGAAATTGTTCCTTTGGGGGGTATTGCAATTTTTTGCCATTTTGAGGCGAAATTGTTCCTTTGGGGGGGTATTGCAACTTTTGGCCTTTTTGAGGCGAAATTGTTCCTTTGGGGGGGTATTGCAACTTTTGGCCATTTTGAAGCGAAATTGTTCCTTTGGGGGGGTATTGCAACTTTTCGGCATTTTGAGGCGAAATTGTTCCTTTGGGGGGGTATTGCAATTTTTTGCCATTTTGAGGCGAAATTGTTCTTTTGAGGGGGTATTGCAACTTTTCGGCATTTTGAGGCGAAATTGTTCCTTTGGGGGGTATTGCAATTTTTTTTCCATTTTGAGGCGAAATTGTTCCTTTGGGGGGGTATTGCAACTTTTGGCCATTTTGAAGCGAAAATGTTCCTTTCGGGGGGTATTGCAACTTTTCGGCATTTTGAAGCGAAATTGTTCCTTTGGGGGGTATTGCAATTTTTTGCCATTTTGAGGCGAAATTGTTCCTTTGGGGGGGTATTGCAAATTTTGGCCATTTTGAAGCGAAATTGTTCCTTTGGGGGGTATTGCAATTTTTTGCCATTTTGAAGCGAAATTGTTCCTTTGGGGGGTATTGCAACTTTTCGGCATTTTGAGGCGAAATTGTTCCTTTGGGGGAGGATTGCAATTTTTTGCCATTTTGAGGCGAAATTGTTCCTTTGAGGGGGTATTGCAACTTTTGGCCATTTTGAAGTGAAATTGTTCCTTTCGGGGGGTATTGCAACTTTTCAGCATTTTGAAGCGAAATTGTTCCTTTGGGGGGGTATTGCAATTTTTTGCCATTTTGAGGCGAAATTGTTCCTTTGGGGGGTATTGCAATTTTTTGCCATTTTGAGGCGAAATTGTTCCTTTGGGGGGGTATTGCAACTTTTCGCCATTTTGAAGCGAAATTGTTCCTTTGGGGGGTATTGCAATTTTTTGCCATTTTGAGGCGAAATTGTTCCTTTGGGGGGGTATTGCAACTTTTGGCCATATTGAAGCGAAATTGTTCCTTTGGGGGGTTTTTACAATTTTTGGCCATTTTGAGGCGAAATTGTTCCTTTCGGGGGGTATTGCAACTTTTCGGCATTTTGAGGCGAAATTGTTCCTTTGGGGGGGTATTGCAACTTTTGGCCATTTTGAAGCGAAATTGTTCCTTTGGGGGGTTTTTACAATTTTTGGCCATTTTGAGGCGAAATTGTTCCTTTCGGGGGGTATTGCAACTTTTCGGCATTTTGAGGCGAAATTGTTCCTTTGGGGGGGTATTGCAATTTTTTGCCATTTTGAGGCGAAATTGTTCCTTTGGGGGGGTATTGCAACTTTTGGCCATTTTGAAGCGAAATTGTTCCTTTGGGGGGGGTATTGCAACTTTTGGCCATTTTGAAGCGAAATTGTTCCTTTCGGGGGGTATTGCAACTTTTCGGCATTTTGAGGCGAAATTGTTCCTTTGGGGGGGTATTGCAACTTTCGGCCATTTTGAAGCGAAATTGTTCCTTTGGGGGGGTATTGCAACTTTTCGGCATTTTGAGGCGAAATTGTTCCTTTGGGGGGGTATTGCAATTTTTTGCCATTTTGAGGCGAAATTGTTCCTTTGGGGGGGTATTGCAACTTTTGGCCATTTTGAAGCGAAATTGTTCCTTTGGGGGGGTATTGCAATTTTTTGCCATTTTGAGGCGAAATTTTTCCTTTGGGGGGGTATTGCAACTTTTGGCCATTTTGAAGCGAAATTGTTCCTTTCGGGGGGGTATTGCAACTTTTCGGCATTTTGAGGCGAAATTGTTCCTTTGGGGGGGTATTGCAACTTTTGGCCATATTGAAGCGAAATTGTTCCTTTGGGGGGTATTGCAATTTTTAACCATTTTGAGGCGAAATTGTTCCTTTGGGGGGGTATTGCAACTTTTGGCCATTTTGAAGCGAAATTGTTCCTTTCGGGGGGTATTGCAACTTTTCAGCATTTTGAGGCGAAATTGTTCCTTTGGGGGGGTATTGCAATTTTTTGCCATTTTGAGGCGAAATTGTTCCTTTGGGGGGTATTGCAATTTTTTGCCATTTTGAGGCGAAATTGTTCCTTTCTGGGGGTATTGCAACTTTTGGCCATTTTGAAGCGAAATTGTTCCTTTCGGGGGGTATTGCAACTTTTCGGCATTTTGAAGCGAAATTGTTCCTTTGGGGGGGTATTGCAATTTTTTGCCATTTTGAGGCGAAATTGTTCCTTTGGGGGGGTATTGCAACTTTTGGCCATTTTGAAGCGAAAATGTTCCTTTGGGGGGGTATTGCAATTTTTTTTCATTTTGAGGCGAAATTGTTCCTTTGGGGGGGGTATTGCATATTTTGGCCATTTTGAAGCGAAATTGTTCCTTTGGGGGGTATTGCAATTTTTTGCTATTTTGAGGCGAAATTGTTCCTTTGGGGAGGTATTGCAACTTTTGGCCATTTTGAAGCGAAAATGTTCCTTTCGGGGGGTATTGCAACTTTTCGGCATTTTGAAGCGAAATTGTTCCTTTGGGGGGTATTGCAATTTTTTGCCATTTTGAGGCGAAATTGTTCCTTTGGGGGGCTATTGCAAATTTTGGCCATTTTGAAGCGAAATTGTTCCTTTGGGGGGGTATTGCAATTTTTTGCCATTTTGAGGCGAAATTGTTCCTTTGGGGGGGTATTGCAACTTTTGGTCTTTTTGAGGCGAAATTGTTCCTTTGGGGGGGTATTGCAACTTTTGGCCATTTTGAGGCGAAATTGTTCCTTTGGGGGGTATTGCAATTTTTTGCCATTTTGAGGCGAAATTGTTCCTTTGAGGGGGTATTGCAACTTCTGGCCATTTTGAAGCGAAATTGTTCCTTTGGGGGGGTATTGCAACTTTTCGGCATTTTGAGGCGAAATTGTTCCTTGGGGGGGTATTGCAACTTTTGGCCATTTTGAAGCGAAATTGTTCCTTTGGGGGGGTATTGCAACTTTTCGGCATTTTGAGGCGAAATTGTTCCTTTGGGGGGGTATTGCAACTTTTGGCCATTTTGAAGTGAAATTGTTCCTTTCGGGGGGTATTGCAACTTTTCAGCATTTTGAAGCGAAATTGTTCCTTTGGGGGTGTATTGCAACTTTTGGCCATTTTGAAGCGAAATTGTTCCTTTGGGGGGTATTGCAATTTTTTACCATTTTGAGGCGAAATTGTTCCTTTGGGGGGGTATTGCAACTTTTGGCCATATTGAAGCGAAATTGTTCCTTTGGGGGGTTTTTACAATTTTTGGCCATTTTGAGGCAAAATTGTTCCTTTCGGGGGGTATTGCAACTTTTCGGCATTTTGAGGCGAAATTGTTCCTTTGGGGGGGTATTGCAACTTTTGGCCATTTTGAAGCGAAATTGTTCCTTTGGGGGGGTTTTTACAATTTTTGGCCATTTTGAGGCGAAATTGTTCCTTTCGGGGGTATTGCAACTTTTCGGCATTTTGAGGTGAAATTGTTCCTTTGGGGGGGTATTGCAACTTTTGGCCATTTTGAAGCGAAATTGTTCCTTTGGGTGGTATTGCATTTTTTTGCCATTTTGAGGCGAAATTGTTCCTTTGGGGGGGTATTGCAATTTTTTGCCATTTTGAGGCGAAATTGTTCCTTTGGGGGGGTATTGCAACTTTTGGCCTTTTTGAGGCGAAATTGTTCCTTTGGGGGGGTATTGCAACTTTTGGCCATTTTGAAGCGAAATTGTTCCTTTGGGGGGGTATTGCAACTTTTCGGCATTTTGAGGCGAAATTGTTCCTTTGGGGGGGGTATTGCAATTTTTTGCCATTTTGAGGCGAAATTGTTCTTTTGAGGAGGTATTGCAACTTTTCGGCATTTTGAGGCGAAATTGTTCCTTGGGGGGTATTGCAACTTTTGGCCATTTTGAAGCAAAATTGTTCCTTTGGGGGGGTATTGCAATTTTTAACCATTTTGAGGCGAAATTGTTCCTTTGGGGGGGTATTGCAACTTTTGGCCATTTTGAAGTGAAATTGTTCCTTTCGGGGGGTATTGCAAAATTTCAGCATTTTGAAGCGAAATTGTTCCTTTGGGGGGGTATTGCAATTTTTTGCAATTTTGAGGCGAAATTGTTCCTTTGGGGGGTAT
Source organism: Anomaloglossus baeobatrachus (assembly GCF_048569485.1). Classification (NCBI taxonomy): domain Eukaryota; kingdom Metazoa; phylum Chordata; class Amphibia; order Anura; family Aromobatidae; genus Anomaloglossus; species Anomaloglossus baeobatrachus. The sequence goes on along the minus strand of NC_134364.1, from coordinate 85,533,569 downwards.
TGCAATTTTTTGCCATTTTGAGGCGAAACTGTTCCTTTGGGGGGGTATTGCAACTTTTGGCCATTTTGAAGCGAAATTGTTCCTTTGGGGGGTATTGCAATTTTTTGCCATTTTGAGGCGAAATTGTTCCTTTGGGGGGGTATTGCAACTTTTGGCCATATTGAAGCGAAATTGTTCCTTTGGGGGGTTTTTACAATTTTTGGCCATTTTGAGGCGAAATAGTTCCTTTCGGGGGGTATTGCAACTTTTCGGCATTTTGAGGCGAAATTGTTCCTTTGGGGGGGTATTGCAACTTTTGGCCATTTTGAAGCGAAATTGTTCCTTTGGGGGGGGTTTTACAATTTTTGGCCATTTTGAGGCAAAATTGTTCCTTTCGGGGGGTATTGCAACTTTTCGGCATTTTGAGGCGAAATTGTTCCTTTGGGGGGGTATTGCAACTTTTGGCCATTTTGAAGCAAAATTGTTCCTTTGGGGGAGTATTGCAATTTTTAACCATTTTGAGGCGAAATTGTTCCTTTGGGGGGGTATTGCAACTTTTGGCCATTTTGAAGTGAAATTGTTCCTTTGGGGGGGTATTGCAACATTTCAGCATTTTGAAGCGAAATTGTTCCTTTGGGGGGGTATTGCAATTTTTTGCCATTTTGAGGCGAAATTGTTCCTTTGGGGGGTATTGCAATTTTTTGCCATTTTGAGGCAAAATTGTTCCTTTCGGGGGGTATTGCAACTTTTCGGCATTTTGAGGCGAAATTGTTCCTTTGGGGGGGTATTGCAACTTTTGGCCATTTTGAAGCGAAATTGTTCCTTTGGGGGGGTTTTTACAATTTTTGGCCATTTTGAGGCGAAATTGTTCCTTTCGGGGGTATTGCAACTTTTCGGCATTTTGAGGCGAAATTGTTCCTTTGGGGGGGTTTTTACAATTTTTGGCCATTTTGAGGCGAAATTGTTCCTTTCGGGGGGTATTGCAACTTTTCGGCATTTTGAGGCGAAATTGTTCCTTTGGGGGGGTATTGCAACTTTTGGCCATTTTGAAGCAAAATTGTTCCTTTGGGGGGGTATTGCAATTTTTAACCATTTTGAGGCGAAATTGTTCCTTTGGGGGGGTATTGCAACTTTTGGCCATTTTGAAGTGAAATTGTTCCTTTCGGGGGGTATTGCAACATTTCAGCATTTTGAAGCGAAATTGTTCCTTTGGGGGGGTATTGCAATTTTTTGCCATTTTGAGGCGAAATTGTTCCTTTGGGGGGTATTGCAATTTTTTGCCATTTTGAGGCAAAATTGTTCCTTTCGGGGGGTATTGCAACTTTTCGGCATTTTGAGGCGAAATTGTTCCTTTGGGGGGGTATTGCAACTTTTGGCCATTTTGAAGCGAAATTGTTCCTTTGGGGGGGTTTTTACAATTTTTGGCCATTTTGAGGCGAAATTGTTCCTTTCGGGGGTATTGCAACTTTTCGGCATTTTGAGGCGAAATTGTTCCTTTGGGGGGGTATTACAATTTTTTGCCATTTTGAGGTGAAATTGTTCCTTTGGGGGGGTATTGCAACTTTTGGCCATTTTGAAGCGAAATTGTTCCTTTGGGTGGTATTGCATTTTTTTGCCATTTTGAGGCGAAATTGTTCCTTTGGGGGGGTATTGCAATTTTTTGCCATTTTGAGGCGAAATTGTTCCTTTGGGGGGGTATTGCAACTTTTGGCCTTTTTGAGGCGAAATTGTTCCTTTGTGGGGGTATTGCAACTTTTGGCCATTTTGAAGCGAAATTGTTCCTTTGGGGGGGTATTGCAACTTTTCGGCATTTTGAGGCGAAATTGTTCCTTTGGGGGGGTATTGCAATTTTTTGCCATTTTGAGGCGAAATTGTTCTTTTGAGGGGGTATTGCAACTTTTCGGCATTTTGAGGCGAAATTGTTCCTTGGGGGGGTATTGCAACTTTTGGCCATTTTGAAGCAAAATTGTTCCTTTGGGGGGGTATTGCAATTTTTAACCATTTTGAGGCGAAATTGTTCCTTTGGGGGGGGTATTGCAACTTTTGGCCATTTTGAAGCGAAATTGTTCCTTTGGGGGGGTTTTTACAATTTTTGGCCATTTTGAGGCGAAATTGTTCCTTTCGGGGGGTATTGCAACTTTTCGGCATTTTGAGGCGAAATTGTTCCTTTGGGGGGGTATTGCAACTTTTGGCCATTTTGAAGCAAAATTGTTCCTTTGGGGGGGTATTGCAATTTTTAACCATTTTGAGGCGAAATTGTTCCTTTGGGGGGGTATTGCAACTTTTGGCCATTTTGAAGTGAAATTGTTCCTTTCGGGGGGTATTGCAACATTTCAGCATTTTGAAGCGAAATTGTTCCTTTGGGGGGGTATTGCAATTTTTTGCCATTTTGAGGCGAAATTGTTCCTTTGGGGGGTATTGCAATTTTTTGCCATTTTGAGGCAAAATTGTTCCTTTCGGGGGGTATTGCAACTTTTCGGCATTTTGAGGCGAAATTGTTCCTTTGGGGGGGTATTGCAACTTTTGGCCATTTTGAAGCGAAATTGTTCCTTTGGGGGGGTTTTTACAATTTTTGGCCATTTTGAGGCGAAATTGTTCCTTTCGGGGGTATTGCAACTTTTCGGCATTTTGAGGCGAAATTGTTCCTTTGGGGGGGTATTACAATTTTTTGCCATTTTGAGGTGAAATTGTTCCTTTGGGGGGGTATTGCAACTTTTGGCCATTTTGAAGCGAAATTGTTCCTTTGGGTGGTATTGCATTTTTTTGCCATTTTGAGGCGAAATTGTTCCTTTGGGGGGGTATTGCAATTTTTTGCCATTTTGAGGCGAAATTGTTCCTTTGGGGGGGTATTGCAACTTTTGGCCTTTTTGAGGCGAAATTGTTCCTTTGGGGGGGTATTGCAACTTTTGGCCATTTTGAAGCGAAATTGTTCCTTTGGGGGGGTATTGCAACTTTTCGGCATTTTGAGGCGAAATTGTTCCTTTGGGGGGGTATTGCAATTTTTTGCCATTTTGAGGCGAAATTGTTCTTTTGAGGGGGTATTGCAACTTTTCGGCATTTTGAGGCGAAATTGTTCCTTTGGGGGGGTATTGCAATTTTTAACCATTTTGAGGCGAAATTGTTCCTTTGGGGGGGTATTGCAACTTTTGGCCATTTTGAAGTGAAATTGTTCCTTTCGGGGGGTATTGCAACATTTCAGCATTTTGAAGCGAAATTGTTCCTTTGGGGGGGTATTGCAATTTTTTGCCATTTTGAGGCGAAATTGTTCCTTTGGGGGGTATTGCAATTTTTTGCCATTTTGAGGCGAAACTGTTCCTTTGGGGGGGTATTGCAACTTTTGGCCATTTTGAAGCGAAATTGTTCCTTTGGGGGGTATTGCAATTTTTTGCCATTTTGAGGCGAAATTGTTCCTTTGGGGGGGTATTGCAACTTTTGGCCATATTGAAGCGAAATTGTTCCTTTGGGGGGTTTTTACAATTTTTGGCCATTTTGAGGCGAAATAGTTCCTTTCGGGGGGTATTGCAACTTTTCGGCATTTTGAGGCGAAATTGTTCCTTTGGGGGGGTATTGCAACTTTTGGCCATTTTGAAGCGAAATTGTTCCTTTGGGGGGGTTTTTACAATTTTTGGCCATTTTGAGGCGAAATTGTTCCTTTCGGGGGGTATTGCAACTTTTCGGCATTTTGAGGCGAAATTGTTCCTTTGGGGGGGTATTGCAACTTTTGGCCATTTTGAAGCGAAATTGTTCCTTTGGGGGGGTATTGCAATTTTTTGACATTTTGAGGCGAAATTGTTCCTTTGGGGGGGTATTGCAACTTTTGGCCATTTTGAAGCGAAATTGTTCCTTTGGGGGGGTATTGCAACTTTTCGGCATTTTGAGGCGAAATTGTTCCTTTGGGGGGGTATTGCAATTTTTTGCCATTTTGAGGCGAAATTGTTCCTTTGGGGGGGTATTGCAACTTTTGGCCATTTTGAAGCGAAATTGTTCCTTTGGGGGGGTATTGCAACTTTTGGCCATTTTGAAGCGAAATTGTTCCTTTCGGGGGGTATTGCAACTTTTCGGCATTTTGAGGCGAAATTGTTCCTTTGGGGGGGTATTGCAACTTTTGGCCATTTTGAACCGAAATTGTTCCTTTGGGGGGGTATTGCAACTTTTCGGCATTTTGAGGTGAAATTGTTCCTTTGGGGGGGTATTGCAATTTTTTGCCATTTTGAGGCGAAATTGTTCCTTTGGGGGGGTATTGCAACTTTTGGCCATTTTGAAGCGAAATTGTTCCTTTGAGGGGGTATTGCAATTTTTTGCCATTTTGAAGCGAAATTGTTCCTTTGGGGGGGTATTGCAACTTTTCGGCATTTTGAGGCGAAATTGTTCCTTTTGGGGGGTATTGCAATTTTTTGCCATTTTGAGGCGAAATTTTTCCTTTGGGGGGGTATTGCAACTTTTGGCCATTTTGAAGCGAAATTGTTCCTTTCGGGGGGTATTGCAACTTTTCGGCATTTTGAGGCGAAATTGTTCCTTTGGGGGGGTATTGCAACTTTTGGCCATATTGAAGCGAAATTGTTCCTTTCGGGGGGGTATTGCAATTTTTAACCATTTTGAGGCGAAATTGTTCCTTTGGGGGGGTATTGCAATTTTTTGCCATTTTGAGGCGAAATTGTTCCTTTGGGGGGTATTGCAATTTTTTTTCTATTTTGAGGCGAAATTGTTCCTTTCGGGGGGTATTGCAACTTTTGGCCATTTTGAAGCGAAATTGTTCCTTTCAGGGGGTATTGCAACTTTTCGGCATTTTGAAGCGAAATTGTTCCTTTGGGGGGGTATTGCAATTTTTTGCCATTTTGAGGCGAAATTTTTCCTTTGGGGGGGTATTGCAACTTTTGGCCATTTTGAAGCGAAATTGTTCCTTTCGGGGGGGTATTGCAACTTTTCGGCATTTTGAGGCGAAATTGTTCCTTTGGGGGGGTATTGCAACTTTTGGCCATATTGAAGCGAAATTGTTCCTTTGGGGGGGTATTGCAATTTTTAACCATTTTGAGGCGAAATTGTTCCTTTGGGGGGGTATTGCAATTTTTTGCCATTTTTAGGCGAAATTGTTCCTTTGGGGGGTATTGCAATTTTTTTTCTATTTTGAGGCGAAATTGTTCCTTTCGGGGGGTATTGCAACTTTTGGCCATTTTGAAGCGAAATTGTTCCTTTCGGGGGGTATTGCAACTTTTCGGCATTTTGAAGCGAAATTGTTCCTTTGGGGGGTATTGCAATTTTTTGCCATTTTGAGGCGAAATTGTTCCTTTGGGGGGGTATTGCAACTTTTGGCCATTTTGAAGCGAAAATGTTCCTTTGGGGGGGTATTGCAATTTTTTTTCATTTTGAGGCGAAATTGTTCCTTTGGGGGGGGTATTGCAAATTTTGGCCATTTTGAAGCGAAATTGTTCCTTTGGGGGGGTATTTCAATTTTTTGCCATTTTGAGGCGAAATTGTTCCTTTGGGGGGGTATTGCAACTTTTCGGCATTTTGAGGTGAAATTGTTCCTTTGGGGGGGTATTGCAACTTTTGGCCATTTTGAAGCGAAATTGTTCCTTTGGGGGGTATTGCAATTTTTTGCCTTTTTGAGGCGAAATTGTTCCTTTGGGGGGGTATTGCATCTATTGGCCTTTTTGAGGCGAAATTGTTCCTTTGGGGGGGTATTGCAACTTTTGGCCATTTTGAAGCGAAATTGTTCCTTTGGGGGGATATTGCAACTTTTCGGCATTTTGAGGCGAAATTGTTCCTTTGGGGGGGTATTGCAATTTTTTGCCATTTTGAGGCGAAATTGTTCCTTTGGGGGGGTATTGCAACTTTTGGCCATTTTGAAGCGAAATTGTTCCTTTGGGGGGTATTGCAACTTTTCGGCATTTTGAGGCGAAATTGTTCCTTGGGGGGTATTGCAACTTTTGGCCATTTTGAAGCGAAATTGTTCCTTTGGGGGGGTATTGCAATTTTTAACCATTTTGAGGCGAAATTGTTCCTTTGGGGTGGTATTACAACTTTTGGCCATTTTGAAGTGAAATTGTTCCTTTCTGGGGGTATTGCAACTTTTCAGCATTTTGAAGCGAAATTGTTCCTTTGGGGGGGTATTGCAATTTTTTGCCATTTTGAGGCGAAATTGTTCCTTTGGGGGGGTATTGCAATTTTTTGCCATTTTGAGGCGAAATTGTTCCTTTGGGGGGGTATTGCAACTTTTGACCATTTTGAAGCGAAATTGTTCCTTTGGGGGGGTATTGCAATTTTTTGCCATTTTGAGGCGAAATTGTTCCTTTGGGGGGGTATTGCAACTTTTGGCCATATTGAAGCGAAATTGTTCCTTTGGGGGGTTTTTACAATTTTTGGCCATTTTGAGGCGAAATTGTTCCTTTCGGGGGGTATTTTAACTTTTCGGCATTTTGAGGCGAAATTGTTCCTTTGGGGGGGTATTGCAACTTTTGGCCATTTTGAAGCAAAATTGTTCCTTTGGGGGGGTATTGCAACTTTTCGGCATTTTGAGGCGAAATTGTTCCTTTGGGGGGGTATTGCAATTTTTTGCCATTTTGAGGCGAAATTGTTCCTTTGGGGGGGTATTGCAACTTTTGGCCATTTTGAAGCGAAATTGTTCCTTTCGGGGGGTATTGCAACTTTTCGGCATTTTGAGGCGAAATTGTTCCTTTGGGGGGGTATTGCAACTTTTGGCCATTTTGAAGCGAAATTGTTCCTTTGGGGGGGTATTGCAACTTTTCGGCATTTTGAGGCGAAATTGTTACTTTGGGGGGGTATTGCAATTTTTTGCCATTTTGATGCGAAATTGTTCCTTTGGGGGGGTATTGCAACTTTTGGCCATTTTGAAGCAAAATTGTTCCTTTGGGGGGGTATTGCAATTTTTTGCCATTTTGAGGCGAAATTGTTCCTTTGGGGGGGTATTGCAACTTTTGGCCATTTTGAAGCGAAATTGTTCCTTTCGGGGGGTATTGCAACTTTTCGGCATTTTGAGGCGAAATTGTTCCTTTGGGGGGGTTTTACAATTTTTGGCCATTTTGAGGCAAAATTGTTCCTTTCGGGGGGTATTGCAACTTTTCGGCATTTTGAGGCGAAATTGTTCCTTTGGGGGGGTATTGCAACTTTTGGCCATTTTGAAGCGAAATTGTTCCTTTGGGGGGTATTGCAATTTTTTGCCATTTTGAGGCGAAATTTTTCCTTTGGGGGGGTATTGCAACTTTTGGCCATTCTGAAGCGAAATTGTTCCTTTGGGGGGTATTGCAATTTTTTGCCATTTTGAGGCGAAATTGTTCCTTTGGGGGGTATTGCAACTTTTGGCCATTTTGAAGCGAAATTGTTCCTTTGGGGGGGTATTGCAATTTTTTGCCATTTTGAAGCGAAATTGTTCCTTTCGGGGGGTATTGCAATTTTTTGCCATTTTGAGGCGAAATTGTTCCTTTGGGGGGGTATTGCAACTTTTGGCCATTTTGAAGCGAAATTGTTCCTTTGTGGGGGTATTGCAATTTTTTGCCATTTTGAGGCGAAATTGTTCCTTTGGGGGGTATTGCAACTTTTGGCCATTTTGAAGCGAAATTGTTCCTTTGGGGGGGTATTGCAATTTTTTACCATTTTGAGGCGAAATTGTTCCTTTGGGGGGGTATTGCAACTTTTGGCCATTTTGAAGCGAAATTGTTCCTTTCGGGGGGTATTGCAACTTTTGGCCATATTGAAGCGAAATTGTTCCTTTGGGGGGGTATTGCAACTTTTCGGCATTTTGAGTCGAAATTGTTCCTTTGGGGGGGTATTGCAACTTTTGGCCATATTGAAGCGAAATTGTTCCTTTGGGGGGGTATTGCAATTTTTAACCATTTTGAGGCGAAATTGTTCCTTTGGGGGGGTATTGCAACTTTTGGCCATTTTGAAGCGAAATTGTTCCTTTCGGGGGGTATTGCAACTTTTCGGCATTTTGAGGCGAAATTGTTCCTTTGGGGGGTATTGCAATTTTTTTTCCATTTTGAGGCGAAATTGTTCCTTTGGGGGGGTATTGCAACTTTTGGCCATTTTGAAGCGAAATTATTCCTTTGGGGTGTTTTACAATTTTTGGCCATTTTGAGGCCAAATTGTTCCTTTCGGGGGGTATTGCAACTTTTCGGCATTTTGAGGCGAAATTGTTCCTTTGGGGGGGTATTGCAACTTTTGGCCATTTTGAAGCGAAATTGTTCCTTTGGGGGGTATTGCAATTTTTTGCCATTTTGAGGCGAAATTGTTCCTTTGGGGGGGTATTGCAATTTTTGGCCATTTTGAAGCGAAATTGTTCCTTTCGGGGGGTATTGCAACTTTTCGGCATTTTGAGGCGAAATTGTTCCTTTGGGGTGTATTGCAATTTTTTTTCCATTTTGAGGCGAAATTGTTCCTTTGGGGGGGTATTGCAACTTTTGGCCATTTTGAAGCGAAATTGTACCTTTGGGGGGGTATTGCAACTTTTGGCCATTTTGAAGCGAAATTGTTCCTTTGGGGGGGTATTGCAATTTTTTGCCATTTTGAGACGAAATTGTTCCTTTGGGGGGGTATTGCAACTTTTGGCCATATTGAAGCGAAATTGTTCCTTTGGGGGGGTATTGCAATTTTTAACCATTTTGAGGCGAAATTGATCCTTTGGGGGGGTATTGCAACTTTTGGCCATTTTGAATTGAAATTGTTTCTTTCGAGGGGTATTGCAACTTTTCAGCATTTTGAGGCGAAATTGTTCCTTTGGGGGGGTATTGCAATTTTTTGCCATTTTGAGGCGAAATTGTTCCTTTGGGGGGGTATTGCAACTTTTCAGCATTTTGAGGCGAAATTGTTCCTTTGGGGGGGTATTGCAATTTTTTGCCATTTTGAGGCGAAATTGTTCCTTGGGGGGGGTATTGCAACTTTTGGCCATTTTGAAGCGAAATTGTTCCTCTCGGGGGGTATTGCAACTTTTCGGCATTTTGAAGCGAAATTGTTTCTTTGGGGGGTATTGCAATTTTTTGCCATTTTGAAGCGAAATTGTTCCTTTGGGGGTTGTTGCAATTTTTTGCCATTTTGAGGCGAAATTGTTTCTTTGGGGGGTATTGCAACTTTTGGCCATATTGAAGCGAAATTGTTCCTTTGGGGGGTTTTTACAATTTTTGGCCATTTTGAGGCGAAATTGTTCCTTTCGGAGGGTATTGCAACTTTTCGGCATTTTGAGGCGAAATTGTTCCTTTGGGGGGTATTGCAACTTTTGGCCATATTTAAGCGAAATTGTTCCTTTGGGGGGTTTTACAATTTTTGGCCATTTTGAGGCGAAATTGTTCCTTTCGGGGGGTATTGCAACTTTTCGGCATTTTGAGGCGAAATTGTTCCTTTGGGGGGGTATTGCAACTTTTGGCCATTTTGAAGCGAAATTGTTCCTTTGGGGGGGTATTGCAATGTTTTGCCATTTTGAGGCGAAATTGTTCCTTTGGGGGGGTATTGCAACTTTTGGCCATTTTGAAGCGAAATTGTTCCTTTCGGGGGGTATTGCAACTTTTCGGCATTTTGAGGCGAAATTGTTCCTTTGGGGGGGTATTGCAATTTTTTTTCCATTTTGAGGCGAAATTGTTCCTTTGGGGGGGGTATTGCAACTTTTGGCCATTTTGAAGCGAAATTGTACCTTTGGGGGGGTATTGCAACTTTTGGCCATTTTGAAGCGAAATTGTTCCTTTGGGGGGTATTGCAATTTTTTACCATTTTGAGGCGAAATTGTTCCTTTGGGGGGGTATTGCAACTTTTGGCCATATTGAAGCGAAATTGTTCCTTTGGGGGGTATTGCAATTTTTAACCATTTTGAGGCGAAATTGATCCTTTGGGGGGGTATTGCAACTTTTGACCATTTTGAAGCGAAATTGTTCCTTTCGGGGGGTATTGCAACTTTTCGGCATTTTGAAGCGAAATTGTTTCTTTGGGGGGTATTGCAATTTTTTGCCATTTTGAAGCGAAATGTTCCTTTGGGGGGTTGTTGCAATTTTTTGCCATTTTGAGGCGTAATTGTTCCTTTGGGGGGTATTGCAACTTTTGGCCATATTGAAGCGAAATTGTTCCTTTGGGGGGTTTTTACAATTTTTGGCCATTTTGAGGCGAAATTGATCCTGTCGGAGGGTATTGCAACTTTTCGGCATTTTGAGGCGAAATTGTTCCTTTGGGGGGTATTGCAACTTTTGGCCATTTTGAAGCGAAATTGTTCCTTTGGGGGGTATTGCAATTTTTTGCCATTTTGAGGCGAAATTGTTCCTTTGGGGGGGTATTGCAACTTTTGGCCATTTTGAAGCGAAATTGTTCCTTTGGGGGGGTATTGCAATTTTTTGCCATTTTGAGGCGAAATTGTTCCTTTCGGGGGGTATTGCAACTTTTGGCCATATTGAAGCGAAATTGTTCCTTTGGGGGGGTATTGCAACTTTTGGCCATTTTGAAGCGAAATTGTTCCTTTCGGGGGGTATTGCAACTTTTGGCCATATTGAAGCGAAATTGTTCCTTTGGGGGGGTATTGCAACTTTTCGGCATTTTGAGTCGAAATTGTTCCTTTGGGGGGGTATTGCAACTTTTGGCCATATTGAAGCGAAATTGTTCCTTTGGGGGGGTATTGCAATTTTTAACCATTTTGAGGCGAAATTGTTCCTTTGGGGGGGTATTGCAACTTTTGGCCATTTTGAAGCGAAATTGTTCCTTTCGGGGGGTATTGCAACTTTTCGGCATTTTGAGGCGAAATTGTTCCTTTGGGGGGTATTGCAATTTTTTTTCCATTTTGAGGCGAAATTGTTCCTTTGGGGGGGTATTGCAACTTTTGGCCATTTTGAAGCGAAATTATTCCTTTGGGGTGTTTTACAATTTTTGGCCATTTTGAGGCCAAATTGTTCCTTTCGGGGGGTATTGCAACTTTTCGGCATTTTGAGGCGAAATTGTTCCTTTGGGGGGGTATTGCAACTTTTGGCCATTTTGAAGCGAAATTGTTCCTTTGGGGGGTATTGCAATTTTTTGCCATTTTGAGGCGAAATTGTTCCTTTGGGGGGGTATTGCAATTTTTGGCCATTTTGAAGCGAAATTGTTCCTTTCGGGGGGTATTGCAACTTTTCGGCATTTTGAGGCGAAATTGTTCCTTTGGGGTGTATTGCAATTTTTTTTCCATTTTGAGGCGAAATTGTTCCTTTGGGGGGGTATTGCAACTTTTGGCCATTTTGAAGCGAAATTGTACCTTTGGGGGGGTATTGCAACTTTTGGCCATTTTGAAGCGAAATTGTTCCTTTGGGGGGGTATTGCAATTTTTTGCCATTTTGAGACGAAATTGTTCCTTTGGGGGGGTATTGCAACTTTTGGCCATATTGAAGCGAAATTGTTCCTTTGGGGGGGTATTGCAATTTTTAACCATTTTGAGGCGAAATTGATCCTTTGGGGGGGTATTGCAACTTTTGGCCATTTTGAATTGAAATTGTTTCTTTCGAGGGGTATTGCAACTTTTCAGCATTTTGAGGCGAAATTGTTCCTTTGGGGGGGTATTGCAATTTTTTGCCATTTTGAGGCGAAATTGTTCCTTTGGGGGGGTATTGCAACTTTTCAGCATTTTGAGGCGAAATTGTTCCTTTGGGGGGGTATTGCAATTTTTTGCCATTTTGAGGCGAAATTGTTCCTTGGGGGGGGTATTGCAACTTTTGGCCATTTTGAAGCGAAATTGTTCCTCTCGGGGGGTATTGCAACTTTTCGGCATTTTGAAGCGAAATTGTTTCTTTGGGGGGTATTGCAATTTTTTGCCATTTTGAAGCGAAATTGTTCCTTTGGGGGGTTGTTGCAATTTTTTGCCATTTTGAGGCGAAATTGTTTCTTTGGGGGGTATTGCAACTTTTGGCCATATTGAAGCGAAATTGTTCCTTTGGGGGGTTTTTACAATTTTTGGCCATTTTGAGGCGAAATTGTTCCTTTCGGAGGGTATTGCAACTTTTCGGCATTTTGAGGCGAAATTGTTCCTTTGGGGGGTATTGCAACTTTTGGCCATATTTAAGCGAAATTGTTCCTTTGGGGGGTTTTACAATTTTTGGCCATTTTGAGGCGAAATTGTTCCTTTCGGGGGGTATTGCAACTTTTCGGCATTTTGAGGCGAAATTGTTCCTTTGGGGGGGTATTGCAACTTTTGGCCATTTTGAAGCGAAATTGTTCCTTTGGGGGGGTATTGCAATGTTTTGCCATTTTGAGGCGAAATTGTTCCTTTGGGGGGGTATTGCAACTTTTGGCCATTTTGAAGCGAAATTGTTCCTTTCGGGGGGTATTGCAACTTTTCGGCATTTTGAGGCGAAATTGTTCCTTTGGGGGGGTATTGCAATTTTTTTTCCATTTTGAGGCGAAATTGTTCCTTTGGGGGGGTATTGCAACTTTTGGCCATTTTGAAGCGAAATTGTACCTTTGGGGGGGTATTGCAACTTTTGGCCATTTTGAAGCGAAATTGTTCCTTTGGGGGGTATTGCAATTTTTTACCATTTTGAGGCGAAATTGTTCCTTTGGGGGGGTATTGCAACTTTTGGCCATATTGAAGCGAAATTGTTCCTTTGGGGGGTATTGCAATTTTTAACCATTTTGAGGCGAAATTGATCCTTTGGGGGGGTATTGCAACTTTTGACCATTTTGAAGCGAAATTGTTCCTTTCGGGGGGTATTGCAACTTTTCGGCATTTTGAAGCGAAATTGTTTCTTTGGGGGGTATTGCAATTTTTTGCCATTTTGAAGCGAAATGTTCCTTTGGGGGGTTGTTGCAATTTTTTGCCATTTTGAGGCGTAATTGTTCCTTTGGGGGGTATTGCAACTTTTGGCCATATTGAAGCGAAATTGTTCCTTTGGGGGGTTTTTACAATTTTTGGCCATTTTGAGGCGAAATTGTTCCTGTCGGAGGGTATTGCAACTTTTCGGCATTTTGAGGCGAAATTGTTCCTTTGGGGGGTATTGCAACTTTTGGCCATTTTGAAGCGAAATTGTTCCTTTGGGGGGTATTGCAATTTTTTGCCATTTTGAGGCGAAATTGTTCCTTTGGGGGGGTATTGCAACTTTTGGCCATTTTGAAGCGAAATTGTTCCTTTGGGGGGGTATTGCAATTTTTTGCCATTTTGAGGCGAAATTGTTCCTTTCGGGGGGTATTGCAACTTTTGGCCATATTGAAGCGAAATTGTTCCTTTGGGGGGGTATTGCAACTTTTCGGCATTTTGAGGCGAAATTGTTCCTTTGGGGGGGTTTTACAATTTTTGGCCATTTTGAGGCAAAATTGTTCCTTTCGGTGGGTATTGCAACTTTTCGGCATTTTGAGGCGAAATTGTTCCTTTGGGGGGGTATTGCAACTTTTGGCCATTTTGAAGCGAAATTGTTCCTTTGGGGGGGTATTGCAATTTTTTGCCGTTTTGAGGCGAAATTTTTCCTTTGGGGGGTATTGCAACTTTTGGCCATTTTGAAGCGAAATTGTTCCTTTGGGGGGTATTGCAATTTTTTGCCATTTTGAGGCGAAATTGTTCCTTTGGGGGGGTATTGCAACTTTTGGCCATTTTGAAGCGAAATTGTTCCTTTTGGGGGGGTATTGCAATTTTTTGCCATTTTGAAGCGAAATTGTTCCTTTCGGGGGGTATTGCAATTTTTTGCCATTTTGAGGCGAAATTGTTCCTTTGGGGGGGTATTGCAACTTTTGTCCATTTTGAAGCGAAATTGTTCCTTTGTGGGGGTATTGCAATTTTTTGCCATTTTGAGGCGAAATTGTTCCTTTGGGGGGTATTGCAACTTTTGGCCATTTTGAAGCGAAATTGTTCCTTTGGGGGGGTATTGCAATTTTTTACCATTTTGAGGCGAAATTGTTCCTTTGGGGGGGTATTGCAACTTTTGGCCATTTTGAAGCGAAATTGTTCCTTTCGGGGGGTATTGCAACTTTTGGCCATATTGAAGCGAAATTGTTCCTTTGGGGGGGTATTGCAACTTTTCGGCATTTTGAGTCGAAATTGTTCCTTTGGGGGGGTATTGCAACTTTTGGCCATATTGAAGCGAAATTGTTCCTTTGGGGGGGTATTGCAATTTTTAACCATTTTGAGGCGAAATTGTTCCTTTGGGGGGGTATTGCAACTTTTGGCCATTTTGAAGCGAAATTGTTCCTTTCGGGGGTATTGCAACTTTTGGCCATTTTGAAGCGAAATTGTTCCTTTGGGGGGGTATTGCAACTTTTCGGCATTTTGAGGCGAAATTGTTCCTTTGGGGGGGTATTGCAATTTTTTGCCATTTTGAGGCGAAATTGTTCCTTTGGGGGGGTATTGCAACTTTTGGCCATTTTGAAGCGAAATTGTTCCTTTCGGGGGGTATTGCAACTTTTCGGCATTTTGAGGCGAAATTGTTCCTTTGGGGGGGTATTGCAACTTTTGGCCATTTTGAAGCGAAATTGTTCCTTTGGGGGGGTATTGCAACTTTTCGGCATTTTGAGGCGAAATTGTTACTTTGGGGGGGTATTGCAATTTTTTGCCATTTTGATGCGAAATTGTTCCTTTGGGGGGGTATTGCAACTTTTGGCCATTTTAAAGCAAAATTGTTCCTTTGGGGGGGTATTGCAATTTTTTGCCATTTTGAGGCGAAATTGTTCCTTTGGGGGGGTATTGCAACTTTTGGCCATTTTGAAGCGAAATTGTTCCTTTCGGGGGGTATTGCAACTTTTCGGCATTTTGAGGCGAAATTGTTCCTTTGGGGGGGTTTTACAATTTTTGGCCATTTTGAGGCAAAATTGTTCCTTTCTGGGGGTATTGCAACTTTTCGGCATTTTGAGGCGAAATTGTTCCTTTGGGGGGGTATTGCAACTTTTGGCCATTTTGAAGCGAAATTGTTCCTTTGGGGGGTATTGCAATTTTTTGCCATTTTGAGGCGAAATTGTTCCTTTGGGGGGTATTGCAACTTTTGGCCATTTTGAAGCGAAATTGTTCCTTTGGGGGGGTATTGCAATTTTTTGCCATTTTGAGGCGAAATTGTTCCTTTCGGGGGGTATTGCAACTTTTGGCCATATTGAAGCGAAATTGTTCCTTTGGGGGGGTATTGCAACTTTTGGCCATATTGAAGCGAAATTGTTCCTTTGGGGGGTTTTACAGTTTTTGGCCATTTTGAGGCGAAATTGTTCCTTTGGGGGGGTATTGCAACTTTTCGGCATTTTGAGTCGAAATTGTTCCTTGGGAGGGTATTGCAATTTTTTGCCATTTTGAGGCGCAATTGTTCCTTTGGGGGTATTGCAACTTTTCGACATTTTGAGGCGAAATTGTTCCTTTGGGGGGTATTGCAATTTTTTTTCCATTTTGAGGCGAAATTGTTCCTTTGGGGGGGTATTGCAACTTTTGGCAATTTTGAAGCGAAATTATTCCTTTGGGGGGGTATTGCAATTTTTTGCCATTTTATGGCGAAATTCTTCCTTTGGGGGGTATTGCAACTTTTGGCCATATTTAAGCGAAATTGTTCCTTTGGGGGGTTTTACAATTTTTGGCCATTTTGAGGCGAAATTGTTCCTTTCGGGGGGTATTGCAACTTTTCGGCATTTTGAGGCGAAATTGTTCCTTTGGGGGGGTATTGCAACTTTTGGCCATTTTGAAGCGAAATTGTTCCTTTGGGGGGGTATTGCAATTTTTTGCCATTTTGAGGCGAAATTGTTCCTTTGGGGGGGTATTGCAACTTTTGGCCATTTTGAAGCGAAATTGTTCCTTTCGGGGGGTATTGCAACTTTTCGGCATTTTGAGGCGAAATTGTTCCTTTGGGGGGGTATTGCAATTTTTTTTCCATTTTGAGGCGAAATTGTTCCTTTGGGGGGGGTATTGCAACTTTTGGCCATTTTGAAGCGAAATTGTACCTTTGGGGGGGTATTGCAACTTTTGGCCATTTTGAAGCGAAATTGTTCCTTTGGGGGGTATTGCAATTTTTTACCATTTTGAGGCGAAATTGTTCCTTTGGGGGGTATTGCAACTTTTGGCCATATTGAAGCGAAATTGTTCCTTTGGGGGGGTATTGCAATTTTTAACCATTTTGAGGCGAAATTGATCCTTTGGGGGGGTATTGCAACTTTTGGCCATTTTGAATTGAAATTGTTTCTTTCGAGGGGTATTGCAACTTTTCAGCATTTTGAGGCGAAATTGTTCCTTTGGGGGGGTATTGCAATTTTTTGCCATTTTGAGGCGAAATTGTTCCTTTGGGGGGGTATTGCAACTTTTCGGCATTTTGAGGCGAAATTGTTCCTTTGGGGGGTATTGCAATTTTTTTTCCATTTTGAGGCGAAATTGTTCCTTTGGGGGGGGTATTGCAACTTTTGGCCATTTTGAAGCGAAATTGTTCCTTTCGGGGGGTATTGCAACTTTTCCGCATTTTGAAGCGAAATTGTTTCTTTGGGGGGTATTGCAATTTTTTGCCATTTTGAAGCGAAATTGTTCCTTTGGGGGGTTGTTGCAATTTTTTGCCATTTTGAGGCGAAATTGTTCCTTTGGGGGGTATTGCAACTTTTGGCCATATTGAAGCGAAATTGTTCCTTTGGGGGGTTTTTACAATTTTTGGCCATTTTGAGGCGAAATTGTTCCTGTCAGAGGGTATTGCAACTTTTCGGCATTTTGAGGCGAAATTGTTCCTTTGGGGGGTATTGCAACTTTTGGCCATTTTGAAGCGAAATTGTTCCTTTGGGGGGGGTATTGCAATTTTTTGCCATTTTGAGGCGAAATTGTTCCTTTGGGGGGGTATTGCAACTTTTGGCCATTTTGAAGCGAAATTGTTCCTTTGGGGGGGTATTGCAATTTTTTGCCATTTTGAGGCGAAATTGTTCCTTTCGGGGGGTATTGCAACTTTTGGCCATATTGAAGCGAAATTGTTCCTTTGGGGGGTTTTTACAATTTTTGGCCATTTTGAGGCGAAATTGTTCCTTTCGGGGGGTATTGCAACTTTTCGGCATTTTGAGGCGGAATTGTTCCTTTGGGGGGGTATTGCAACTTTTGGCCATTTTGAAGCGAAATTGTTCCTTTGGGGGGTTTTTACAATTTTTGGCCATTTTGAGGCGAAATTGTTCCTTTCGGGGGGTATTGCAACTTTTCGGCATTTTGAGGCGAAATTGTTCCTTTGGGGGGGTATTGCAATTTTTTGCCATTTTGAGGCGAAATTGTTCCTTTGTGGGGGTATTGCAACTTTTGGCCATTTTGAAGCGAAATTGTTCCTTTGGGTGGTATTGCAACTTTTGGCCATTTTGAAGCGAAATTGTTCCTTTCGGGGGGTATTGCAACTTTTCGGCATTTTGAGGCGAAATTGTTCCTTTGGGGGGGTATTGCAACTTTCGGCCATTTTGAAGCGAAATTGTTCCTTTGGGGGATATTGCAACTTTTCGGCATTTTGAGGCGAAATTGTTCCTTTGGGGGGGTATTGCAATTTTTTGCCATTTTGAGGCGAAATTGTTCCTTTGGGGGGGTTTTGCAACTTTTGGCCATTTTGAAGCGAAATTGTTCCTTTGGGGGGTATTGCAACTTTTCGGCATTTTGAGGCGAAATTGTTCCTTGGGGGGTATTGCAACTTTTGGCCATTTTGAGGCGAAATTGTTCCTTTGGGGTGGTATTACAACTTTTGGCCATTTTGAAGTGAAATTGTTCCTTTCTGGGGGTATTGCAACTTTTCAGCATTTTGAAGCGAAATTGTTCCTTTGGGGGGGTATTGCAATTTTTTGCCATTTTGAGGCGAAATTGTTCCTTTGGGGGGGTATTGCAATTTTTTGCCATTTTGAGGCGAAATTGTTCCTTTGGGGGGGTATTGCAACTTTTGACCATTTTGAAGCGAAATTGTTCCTTTGGGGGGGTATTGCAATTTTTTGCCATTTTGAGGCGAAATTGTTCCTTTGGGGGGGTATTGCAACTTTTGGCCATATTGAAGCGAAATTGTTCCTTTGGGGGGTTTTTACAATTTTTGGCCATTTTGAGGCGAAACTGTTCCTTTCGGGGGGTATTTCAACTTTTCGGCATTTTGAGGCGAAATTGTTCCTTTGGGTGGGTATTGCAACTTTTGGCCATTTTGAAGCAAAATTGTTCCTTTGGGGGGGTCTTGCAACTTTTCGGCATTTTGAGGCGAAATTGTTCCTTTGGGGGGGTATTGCAATTTTTTGCCATTTTGAGGCGAAATTGTTCCTTTGGGGGGGTATTGCAACTTTTGGCCATTTTGAAGCGAAATTGTTCCTTTCGGGGGGTATTGCAACTTTTCGGCATTTTGAGGCGAAATTGTTCCTTTGGGGGGGTATTGCAACTTTTGGCCATTTTGAAGCGAAATTGTTCCTTTGGGGGGGTATTGCAACTTTTCGGCATTTTGAGGCGAAATTGTTACTTTGGGGGGGTATTGCAATTTTTTGCCATTTTGATGCGAAATTGTTCCTTTGGGGGGGTATTGCAACTTTTGGCCATTTTGAAGCAAAATTGTTCCTTTGGGGGGGTATTGCAATTTTTTGCCATTTTGAGGCAAAATTGTTCCTTTGGGGGGGTATTGCAACTTTTGGCCATTTTGAAGCGAAATTGTTCCTTTCGGGGGGTATTGCAACTTTTCGGCATTTTGAGGCGAAATTGTTCCTTTGGGGGGGTTTTACAATTTTTGGCCATTTTGAGGCAAAATTGTTCCTTTCGGGGGGTATTGCAACTTTTCGGCATTTTGAGGCGAAATTGTTCCTTTGGGGGGGTATTGCAACTTTTGGCCATTTTGAAGCGAAATTGTTCCTTTGGGGGGGTATTGCAATTTTTTGCCATTTTGAGGCGAAATTTTTCCTTTGGGGGGGTATTGCAACTTTTGGCCATTTTGAAGTGAAATTGTTCCTTTGGGGGGTATTGCAATTTTTTGCCATTTTGAGGCGAAATTGTTCCTTTGGGGGGGTATTGCAACTTTTGGCCATTTTGAAGCGAAATTGTTCCTTTGGGGGGGTATTGCAATTTTTTGCCATTTTGAAGCGAAATTGTTCCTTTCGGGGGGTATTGCAATTTTTTGCCATTTTGAGGCGAAATTGTTCCTTTGGGGGGGTATTGCAACTTTTGGCCATTTTGAAGCGAAATTGTTCCTTTGTGGGGGTATTGCAATTTTTTGCCATTTTGAGGCGAAATTGTTCCTTTGGGGGGTATTGCAACTTTTGGCCATTTTGAAGCGAAATTGTTCCTTTGGGGGGGTATTGCAATTTTTTACCATTTTGAGGCGAAATTGTTCCTTTGGGGGGGTATTGCAACTTTTGGCCATTTTGAAGCGAAATTGTTCCTTTCGGGGGGTATTGCAACTTTTGGCCATATTGAAGCGAAATTGTTCCTTTGGGGGGGTATTGCAACTTTTCGGCATTTTGAGTCGAAATTGTTCCTTTGGGGGGGGTATTGCAACTTTTGGCCATATTGAAGCGAAATTGTTCCTTTGGGGGGGTATTGCAATTTTTAACCATTTTGAGGCGAAATTGTTCCTTTGGGGGGGTATTGCAACTTTTGGCCATTTTGAAGCGAAATTGTTCCTTTCGGGGGGTATTGCAACTTTTCGGCATTTTGAGGCGAAATTGTTCCTTTGGGGGGTATTGCAATTTTTTTTCCATTTTGAGGCGAAATTGTTCCTTTGGGGGGGTATTGCAACTTTTGGCCATTTTGAAGCGAAATTATTCCTTTGGGGGGTTTTACAATTTTTGGCCATTTTGAGGCCAAATTGTTCCTTTCGGGGGGTATTGCAACTTTTCGGCATTTTGAGGCGAAATTGTTCCTTTGGGGGGGTATTGCAACTTTTGGCCATTTTGAAGCGAAATTGTTCCTTTGGGGGGTATTGCAATTTTTTGCCATTTTGAGGCGAAATTGTTCCTTTCGGGGGTATTGCAACTTTTCGGCATTTTGAGGCGAAATTGTTCCTTTGGGGTGTATTGCAATTTTTTTTCCATTTTGAGGCGAAATTGTTCCTTTGGGGGGGTATTGCAACTTTTGGCCATTTTGAAGCGAAATTGTACCTTTGGGGGGGTATTGCAACTTTTGGCCATTTTGAAGCGAAATTGTTCCTTTGGGGGGGTATTGCAATTTTTTGCCATTTTGAGACGAAATTGTTCCTTTGGGGGGGTATTGCAACTTTTGGCCATATTGAAGCGAAATTGTTCCTTTGGGGGGGTATTGCAATTTTTAACCATTTTGAGGCGAAATTGATCCTTTGGGGGGGTATTGCAACTTTTGGCCATTTTGAATTGAAATTGTTTCTTTCGAGGGGTATTGCAACTTTTCAGCATTTTGAGGCGAAATTGTTCCTTTGGGGGGGTATTGCAATTTTTTGCCATTTTGAGGCGAAATTGTTCCTTTGGGGGGGTATTGCAACTTTTCGGCATTTTGAGGCGAAATAGTTCCTTTGGGGGGTATTGCAATTTTTTTTCCATTTTGAGGCGAAATTGTTCCTTTGGGGGGGTATTGCAACTTTTGGCCATTTTGAAGCGAAATTGTTCCTCTCGGGGGGTATTGCAACTTTTCGGCATTTTGAAGCGAAATTGTTTCTTTGGGGGGTATTGCAATTTTTTGCCATTTTGAAGCGAAATTGTTCCTTTGGGGGGTTGTTGCAATTTTTTGACATTTTGAGGCGAAATTGTTTCTTTGGGGGGTATTGCAACTTTTGGCCATATTGAAGCGAAATTGTTCCTTTGGGGGGTTTTTACAATTTTTGGCCATTTTGAGGCGAAATTGTTCCTTTCGGAGGGTATTGCAACTTTTCGGCATTTTGAGGCGAAATTGTTCCTTTGGGGGGTATTGCAACTTTTGGCCATTTTGAAGCGAAATTGTTCCTTTGGGGGGTATTGCAATTTTTTGCCATTTTGAGGCGAAATTGTTCCTTTGGGGGGTATTGCAACTTTTGGCCATTTTGAAGCGAAATTGTTCCTTTGGGGGGGTATTGCAATTTTTTGCCATTTTGAGGCGAAATTGTTCCATTCGGGGGGTATTGCAACTTTTGGCCATATTGAAGCGAAATTGTTCCTTTGGGGGGGTATTGCAACTTTTCGGCATTTTGAGGCGAAATTGTTCCTTTGGGGGGGTATTGCAACTTTTGGCCATATTGAAGCGAAATTGTTCCTTTGGGGGGGTATTGCAATTTTTAACCATTTTGATGCGAAATTGTTCCTTTGGGGGGGTATTGCAACTTTTGGCCATTTTGAAGCGAAATTGTTCCTTTCGGGGGGTATTGCAACTTTTCAGCATTTTGAGGCGAAATTGTTCCCTGGGAGGGTATTGCAATTTTTTGCCATTTTGAGGCGAAATTGTTCCTTTGGGGGGTATTGCAACTTTTCGACATTTTGAGGCGAAATTGTTCCTTTGGGGGGTATTGCAATTTTTTTTCCATTTTGAGGCGAAATTGTTCCTTTGGGGGGGTATTGCAACTTTTGGCCATTTTGAAGCGAAATTATTCCTTTGGGGGGGTATTGCAATTTTTTGCCATTTTATGGCGAAATTGTTCCTTTGGGGGGTATTGCAACTTTTGGCCATATTTAAGCGAAATTGTTCCTTTGGGGGGTTTTACAATTTTTGGCCATTTTGAGGCGAAATTGTTCCTTTCGGGGGGTATTGCAACTTTTCGGCATTTTGAGGCGAAATTGTTCCTTTGGGGGGGTATTGCAACTTTTGGCCATTTTGAAGCGAAATTGTTCCTTTGGGGGGGTATTGCAATTTTTTGCCATTTTGAGGCGAAATTGTTCCTTTGGGGGGGTATTGCAACTTTTGGCCATTTTGAAGCGAAATTGTTCCTTTCGGGGGGTATTGCAACTTTTCGGCATTTTGAGGCGAAATTGTTCCTTTGGGGGGGTACTGCAATTTTTTTTCCATTTTGAGGCGAAATTGTTCCTTTGGGGGGGGTATTGCAACTTTTGGCCATTTTGAAGCGAAATTGTACCTTTGGGGGGGTATTGCAACTTTTGGCCATTTTGAAGCGAAATTGTTCCTTTGGGGGGTATTGCAATTTTTTACCATTTTGAGGCGAAATTGTTCCTTTGGGGGGGGTATTGCAACTTTTGGCCATATTGAAGCGAAATTGTTCCTTTGGGGGGGTATTGCAATTTTTAACCATTTTGAGGCGAAATTGATCCTTTGGGGGGGTATTGCAACTTTTGGCCATTTTGAATTGAAATTGTTTCTTTCGAGGGGTATTGCAACTTTTCAGCATTTTGAGGCGAAATTGTTCCTTTGGGGGGGTATTGCAATTTTTTGCCATTTTGAGGCGAAATTGTTCCTTTGGGGGGGTATTGCAACTTTTCGGCATTTTGAGGCGAAATTGTTCCTTTGGGGGGTATTGCAATTTTTTTTCCATTTTGAGGCGAAATTGTTCCTTTGGGGGGTTGTTGCAATTTTTTCCCATTTTGAGGCGTAATTGTTCCTTTGGGGGGTATTGCAACTTTTGGCCATATTGAAGCGAAATTGTTCCTTTGGGGGGTTTTTACAATTTTTGGCCATTTTGAGGCGAAATTGTTCCTGTCGGAGGGTATTGCAACTTTTCGGCATTTTGAGGCGAAATTGTTCCTTTGGGGGGTATTGCAACTTTTGGCCATTTTGAAGCGAAATTGTTCCTTTGGGGGGTATTGCAATTTTTTGCCATTTTGAGGCGAAATTGTTCCTTTGGGGGGGTATTGCAACTTTTGGCCATTTTGAAGCGAAATTGTTCCTTTGGGGGGGTATTGCAATTTTTTGCCATTTTGAGGCGAAATTGTTCCTTTCGGGGGGTATTGCAACTTTTGGCCATATTGAAGCGAAATTGTTCCTTTGGGGGGGTATTGCAACTTTTCGGCATTTTGAGGCGAAATTGTTCCTTTGGGGGGGTTTTACAATTTTTGGCCATTTTGAGGCAAAATTGTTCCTTTCGGTGGGTATTGCAACTTTTCGGCATTTTGAGGCGAAATTGTTCCTTTGGGGGGGTATTGCAACTTTTGGCCATTTTGAAGCGAAATTGTTCCTTTGGGGGGGTATTGCAATTTTTTGCCATTTTGAGGCGAAATTTTTCCTTTGGGGGGGTATTGCAACTTTTGGCCATTTTGAAGCGAAATTGTTCCTTTGGGGGGTATTGCAATTTTTTGCCATTTTGAGGCGAAATTGTTCCTTTGGGGGGGTATTGCAACTTTTGGCCATTTTGAAGCGAAATTGTTCCTTTGGGGGGGTATTGCAATTTTTTGCCATTTTGAAGCGAAATTGTTCCTTTCGGGGGGTATTGCAATTTTTTGCCATTTTGAGGCGAAATTGTTCCTTTGGGGGGGTATTGCAACTTTTGGCCATTTTGAAGCGAAATTGTTCCTTTGTGGGGGTATTGCAATTTTTTGCCATTTTGAGGCGAAATTGTTCCTTTGGGGGGTATTGCAACTTTTGGCCATTTTGAAGCGAAATTGTTCCTTTGGGGGTATTGCAATTTTTTACCATTTTGAGGCGAAATTGTTCCTTTGGGGGGGTATTGCAACTTTTGGCCATTTTGAAGCGAAATTGTTCCTTTCGGGGGGTATTGCAACTTTTGGCCATATTGAAGCGAAATTGTTCCTTTGGGGGGGGTATTGCAACTTTTCGGCATTTTGAGTCGAAATTGTTCCTTTGGGGGGGTATTGCAACTTTTGGCCATATTGAAGCGAAATTGTTCCTTTGGGGGGGTAGTGCAATTTTTAACCATTTTGAGGCGAAATTGTTCCTTTGGGGGGGTATTGCAACTTTTGGCCATTTTGAAGCGAAATTGTTCCTTTCGGGGGGTATTGCAACTTTTGGCCATTTTGAAGCGAAATTGTTCCTTTGGGGGGGTATTGCAACTTTTCGGCATTTTGAGGCGAAATTGTTCCTTTGGGGGGGTATTGCAATTTTTTGCCATTTTGAGGCGAAAGTGTTCCTTTGGGGGGGTATTGCAACTTTTGGCCATTTTGAAGCGAAATTGTTCCTTTCGGGGGGTATTGCAACTTTTCGGCATTTTGAGGCGAAATTGTTCCTTTGGGGGGGTATTGCAACTTTTGGCCATTTTGAAGCGAAATTGTTCCTTTGGGGGGGTATTGCAACTTTTCGGCATTTTGAGGCGAAATTGTTACTTTGGGGGGGTATTGCAATTTTTTGCCATTTTGATGCGAAATTGTTCCTTTGGGGGGGTATTGCAACTTTTGGCCATTTTAAAGCAAAATTGTTCCTTTGGGGGGGTATTGCAATTTTTTGCCATTTTGAGGCGAAATTGTTCCTTTGGGGGGGTATTGCAACTTTTGGCCATTTTGAAGCGAAATTGTTCCTTTCGGGGGGTATTGCAACTTTTCGGCATTTTGAGGCGAAATTTTTCCTTTGGGGGGGGTATTGCAACTTTTGGCCATTTTGAAGCGAAATTGTTCCTTTGGGGGGGTATTGCAATTTTTTGCCATTTTGAAGCGAAATTGTTCCTTTCGGGGGGTATTGCAATTTTTTGCCATTTTGAGGCGAAATTGTTCCTTTGGGGGGGTATTGCAACTTTTGGCCATTTTGAAGCGAAATTGTTCCTTTGTGGGGGTATTGCAATTTTTTACCATTTTGAGGCGAAATTGTTCCTTTGGGGGGGTATTGCAACTTTTGGCCATTTTGAAGCGAAATTGTTCCTTTCGGAGGGTATTGCAACTTTTGGCCATATTGAAGCGAAATTGTTCCTTTGGGGGGGTATTGCAACTTTTCGGCATTTTGAGTCGAAATTGTTCCTTTGGGGGGGTATTGGAACTTTTGGCCATATTGAAGCGAAATTGTTCCTTTGGGGGGGTATTGCAATTTTTAACCATTTTGAGGCGAAATTGTTCCTTTGGGGGGGTATTGCAACTTTTGGCCATTTTGAAGCGAAATTGTTCCTTTCGGGGGGTATTGCAACTTTTCGGCATTTTGAGGCGAAATTGTTCCTTTGGGGGGTATTGCAAATTTTTTTCCATTTTGAGGCGAAATTGTTCCTTTGGGGGGGTATTGCAACTTTTGGCCATTTTGAAGCGAAATTATTCCTTTGGGGGGTTTTACAATTTTTGGCCATTTTGAGGCGAAATTGTTCCTTTCGGGGGGTATTGCAACTTTTCGGCATTTTGAGGCGAAATTGTTCCTTTGGGGGGGTATTGCAACTTTTGGCCATTTTGAAGCGAAATTGTTCCTTTGGGGGGTATTGCAATTTTTTGCCATTTTGAGGCGAAATTGTTCCTTTGGGGGGGTATTGCAACTTTTGGCCATTTTGAAGCGAAATTGTTCCTTTCGGGGGGTATTGCAACTTTTCGGCATTTTGAGGCGAAATTGTTCCTTTGGGGTGTATTGCAATTTTTTTTCCATTTTGAGGCGAAATTGTTCCTTTGGGGGGGTATTGCAACTTTTGGCCATTTTGAAGCGAAATTGTACCTTTGGGGGGGTATTGCAACTTTTGGCCATTTTGAAGCGAAATTGTTCCTTTGGGGGGGTATTGCAATTTTTTGCCATTTTGAGGCGAAATTGTTCCTTTGGGGGGGTATTGCAACTTTTGGCCATATTGAAGCGAAATTGTTCCTTTGGGGGGGGTATTGCAATTTTTAACCATTTTGAGGCGAAATTGATCCTTTGGGGGGGTATTGCAACTTTTGGCCATTTTGAATTGAAATTGTTTCTTTCGAGGGGTATTGCAACTTTTCAGCATTTTGAGGCGAAATTGTTCCTTTGGGGGGGTATTGCAATTTTTTGCCATTTTGAGGCGAAATTGTTCCTTTGGGGGGGTATTGCAACTTTTCGGCATTTTGAGGCGAAATTGTTCCTTTGGGGGGTATTGCAATTTTTTTTTCCATTTTGAGGCGAAATTGTTCCTTTGGGGGGGGTATTGCAACTTTTGGCCATTTTGAAGCGAAATTGTTCCTTTCGGGGGGTATTGCAACTTTTCGGCATTTTGAAGCGAAATTGTTTCTTTGGGGGGTATTGCAACTTTTGGCCATTTTGAAGCGAAATTGTTCCTTTCGGGGGGTATTGCAACTTTTCGGCATTTTGAGGCGAAATTTTTCCTTTGGGGGGGTATTGCAACTTTTGGCCATTTTGAAGCGAAATTGTTCCTTTGGGGGGGTATTGCAATTTTTTGCCATTTTGAAGCGAAATTGTTCCTTTCGGGGGGTATTGCAATTTTTTGCCATTTTGAGGCGAAATTGTTCCTTTGGGGGGGTATTGCAACTTTTGGCCATTTTGAAGCGAAATTGTTCCTTTGTGGGGGTATTGCAATTTTTTACCATTTTGAGGCGAAATTGTTCCTTTGGGGGGGTATTGCAATTTTTTGCCATTTTGAGGCGAAATTGTTCCTTTGGGGGGGTATTGCAACTTTTGGCCATATTGAAGCGAAATTGTTCCTTTGGGGGGGTATTGCAATTTTTAACCATTTTGAGGCGAAATTGATCCTTTGGGGGGGTATTGCAACTTTTGGCCATTTTGAATTGAAATTGTTTCTTTCGAGGGGTATTGCAACTTTTCGACATTTTGAGGCGAAATTGTTCCTTTGGGGGGTATTGCAATTTTTTTTCCATTTTGAGGCGAAATTGTTCCTTTGGGGGGGTATTGCAACTTTTGGCAATTTTGAAGCGAAATTATTCCTTTGGGGGGGTATTGCAATTTTTTGCCATTTTATGGCGAAATTGTTCCTTTGGGGGGTATTGCAACTTTTGGCCATATTTAAGCGAAATTGTTCCTTTGGGGGGTTTTACAATTTTTGGCCATTTTGAGGCGAAATTGTTCCTTTCGGGGGGTATTGCAACTTTTCGGCATTTTGAGGCGAAATTGTTCCTTTGGGGGGGTATTGCAACTTTTGGCCATTTTGAAGCGAAATTGTTCCTTTGGGGGGGTATTGCAATTTTTTGCCATTTTGAGGCGAAATTGTTCCTTTGGGGGGGTATTGCAACTTTTCGGCATTTTGAGGCGAAATTGTTCCTTTGGGGGGTATTGCAATTTTTTTTCCATTTTGAGGCGAAATTGTTCCTTTGGGGGGGGTATTGCAACTTTTGGCCATTTTGAAGCGAAATTGTTCCTTTCGGGGGGTATTGCAACTTTTCGGCATTTTGAAGCGAAATTGTTTCTTTGGGGGGTATTGCAATTTTTTGCCATTTTGAAGCGAAATTGTTCCTTTGGGGGGTTGTTGCAATTTTTTGCCATTTTGAGGCGAAATTGTTCCTTTGGGGGGTATTGCAACTTTTGGCCATATTGAAGCGAAATTGTTCCTTTGGGGGGTTTTTACAATTTTTGGCCATTTTGAGGCGAAATTGTTCCTGTCAGAGGGTATTGCAACTTTTCGGCATTTTGAGGCGAAATTGTTCCTTTGGGGGGTATTGCAACTTTTGGCCATTTTGAAGCGAAATTGTTCCTTTGGGGGGTATTGCAATTTTTTGCCATTTTGAGGCGAAATTGTTCCTTTGGGGGGGTATTGCAACTTTTGGCCATTTTGAAGCGAAATTGTTCCTTTGGGGGGGTATTGCAATTTTTTGCCATTTTGAGGCGAAATTGTTCCTTTCGGGGGGTATTGCAACTTTTGGCCATATTGAAGCGAAATTGTTCCTTTGGGGGGTTTTTACAATTTTTGGCCATTTTGAGGCGAAATTGTTCCTTTCGGGGGGTATTGCAACTTTTCGGCATTTTGAGGCGAAATTGTTCCTTTAGGGGGGTATTGCAACTTTTGGCCATTTTGAAGCGAAATTGTTCCTTTGGGGGGTTTTTACAATTTTGGCCATTTTGAGGCGAAATTGTTCCTTTCGGGGGGTATTGCAACTTTTCGGCATTTTGAGGCGAAATTGTTCCTTTGGGGGGGTATTGCAATTTTTTGCCATTTTGAGGCGAAATTGTTCCTTTGGGGGGGTATTGCAACTTTTGGCCATTTTGAAGCGAAATTGTTCCTTTGGGGGGGTATTGCAACTTTTGGCCATTTTGAAGCGAAATTGTTCCTTTCGGGGGGTATTGCAACTTTTCGGCATTTTGAGGCGAAATTGTTCCTTTGGGGGGGTATTGCAACTTTCGGCCATTTTGAAGCGAAATTGTTCCTTTGGGGGGGTATTGCAACTTTTCGGCATTTTGAGGCGAAATTGTTCCTTTGGGGGGGTATTGCAATTTTTTGCCATTTTGAGGCGAAATTGTTCCTTTGGGGGGGTATTGCAACTTTTGGCCATTTTGAAGCGAAATTGTTCCTTTGGGGGGGTATTGCAATTTTTTGCCATTTTGAGGCGAAATTTTTCCTTTGGGGGGGTATTGCAACTTTTGGCCATTTTGAAGCGAAATTGTTCCTTTCGGGGGGGTATTGCAACTTTTCGGCATTTTGAGGCGAAATTGTTCCTTTGGGGGGGTATTGCAACTTTTGGCCATATTGAAGCGAAATTGTTCCTTTGGGGGGTATTGCAATTTTTAACCATTTTGAGGCGAAATTGTTCCTTTGGGGGGGTATTGCAACTTTTGGCCATTTTGAAGCGAAATTGTTCCTTTCGGGGGGTATTGCAACTTTTCAGCATTTTGAGGCGAAATTGTTCCTTTGGGGGGGTATTGCAATTTTTTGCCATTTTATGGCGAAATTGTTCCTTTGGGGGGTATTGCAACTTTTGGCCATATTTAAGCGAAATTGTTCCTTTGGGGGGTTTTACAATTTTTGGCCATTTTGAGGCGAAATTGTTCCTTTCGGGGGGTATTGCAACTTTTCGGCATTTTGAGGCGAAATTGTTCCTTTGGGGGGGTATTGCAACTTTTGGCCATTTTGAAGCGAAATTGTTCCTTTGGGGGGGTATTGCAATTTTTTGCCATTTTGAGGCGAAATTGTTCCTTTGGGGGGGTATTGCAACTTTTCGGCATTTTGAGGCGAAATTGTTCCTTTGGGGGGTATTGCAATTTTTTTTCCATTTTGAGGCGAAATTGTTCCTTTGGGGGGGTATTGCAACTTTTGGCCATTTTGAAGCGAAATTGTTCCTTTCGGGGGGTATTGCAACTTTTCGGCATTTTGAAGCGAAATTGTTTCTTTGGGGGGTATTGCAATTTTTTGCCATTTTGAAGCGAAATTGTTCCTTTGGGGGGTTGTTGCAATTTTTTGCCATTTTGAGGCGAAATTGTTCCTTTGGGGGGTATTGCAACTTTTGGCCATATTGAAGCGAAATTGTTCCTTTGGGGGGTTTTTACAATTTTTGGCCATTTTGAGGCGAAATTGTTCCTGTCAGAGGGTATTGCAACTTTTCGGCATTTTGAGGCGAAATTGTTCCTTTGGGGGGTATTGCAACTTTTGGCCATTTTGAAGCGAAATTGTTCCTTTGGGGGGTATTGCAATTTTTTGCCATTTTGAGGCGAAATTGTTCCTTTGGGGGGGTATTGCAACTTTTGGCCATTTTGAAGCGAAATTGTTCCTTTGGGGGGGTATTGCAATTTTTTGCCATTTTGAGGCGAAATTGTTCCTTTCGGGGGGTATTGCAACTTTTGGCCATATTGAAGCGAAATTGTTCCTTTGGGGGGTTTTTACAATTTTTGGCCATTTTGAGGCGAAATTGTTCCTTTCGGGGGGTATTGCAACTTTTCGGCATTTTGAGGCGAAATTGTTCCTTTAGGGGGGTATTGCAACTTTTGGCCATTTTGAAGCGAAATTGTTCCTTTGGGGGGTTTTTACAATTTTGGCCATTTTGAGGCGAAATTGTTCCTTTCGGGGGGTATTGCAACTTTTCGGCATTTTGAGGCGAAATTGTTCCTTTGGGGGGGTATTGCAATTTTTTGCCATTTTGAGGCGAAATTGTTCCTTTGGGGGGGTATTGCAACTTTTGGCCATTTTGAAGCGAAATTGTTCCTTTGGGGGGGTATTGCAACTTTTGGCCATTTTGAAGCGAAATTGTTCCTTTCGGGGGGTATTGCAACTTTTCGGCATTTTGAGGCGAAATTGTTCCTTTGGGGGGGTATTGCAACTTTCGGCCATTTTGAAGCGAAATTGTTCCTTTGGGGGGGTATTGCAACTTTTCGGCATTTTGAGGCGAAATTGTTCCTTTGGGGGGGTATTGCAATTTTTTGCCATTTTGAGGCGAAATTGTTCCTTTGGGGGGGTATTGCAACTTTTGGCCATTTTGAAGCGAAATTGTTCCTTTGGGGGGGTATTGCAATTTTTTGCCATTTTGAGGCGAAATTTTTCCTTTGGGGGGGTATTGCAACTTTTGGCCATTTTGAAGCGAAATTGTTCCTTTCGGGGGGGTATTGCAACTTTTCGGCATTTTGAGGCGAAATTGTTCCTTTGGGGGGGTATTGCAACTTTTGGCCATATTGAAGCGAAATTGTTCCTTTGGGGGGTATTGCAATTTTTAACCATTTTGAGGCGAAATTGTTCCTTTGGGGGGGTATTGCAACTTTTGGCCATTTTGAAGCGAAATTGTTCCTTTCGGGGGGTATTGCAACTTTTCAGCATTTTGAGGCGAAATTGTTCCTTTGGGGGGGTATTGCAATTTTTTGCCATTTTGAGGCGAAATTGTTCCTTTGGGGGGTATTGCAATTTTTTGCCATTTTGAGGCGAAATTGTTCCTTTGGGGGGGTATTGCAACTTTTGGCCATTTTGAAGCGAAAATGTTCCTTTGGGGGGGTATTGCAATTTTTTTTCATTTTGAGGCGAAATTGTTCCTTTGGGGGGGGGTATTGCAAATTTTGGCCATTTTGAAGCGAAATTGTTCCTTTGGGGTGTATTGCAATTTTTTGCTATTTTGAGGCGAAATTGTTCCTTTGGGGGGGTATTGCAACTTTTGGCCATTTTGAAGCGAAAATGTTCATTTCGGGGGGTATTGCAACTTTTCGGCATTTTGAAGCGAAATTGTTCCTTTGGGGGGTATTGCAATTTTTTGCCATTTTGAGGCGAAATTGTTCCTTTGGGGGGGTATTGCAACTTTTGGCCATTTTGAAGCGAAATTGTTCCTTTGGGGGGTATTGCAATTTTTTTTTCATTTTGAGGCGAAATTGTTCCTTTGGGGGGGTATTGCAAATTTTGGCCATTTTGAAGCGAAATTGTTCCTTTGGGGGGGTATTGCAATTTTTTGCCATTTTGAGGCGAAATTGTTCCTTTGGGGGGGTATTGCAACTTTTGGCCTTTTTGAGGCGAAATTGTTCCTTTGGGGGGTATTGCAACTTTTGGCCATTTTGAAGCGAAATTGTTCCTTTGGGGGGGTATTGCAACTTTTCGGCATTTTGAGGCGAAATTGTTCCTTTGGGGGGGTATTGCAACTTTTCGGCATTTTGAGGCGAAATTGTTCCTTGGGGGGGTTTTGCAACTTTTGGCCATTTTGAAGCGAAATTGTTCCTTTGGGGGGGTATTGCAACTTTTCGGCATTTTGAGGCGAAATTGTTCCTTTGGGGGGGTATTGCAACTTTTGGCCATTTTGAAGTGAAATTGTTCCTTTCGGGGGGTATTGCAACTTTTCAGCATTTTGAGGCGAAATTGTTCCTTTGGGGGGGTATTGCAATTTTTTGCCATTTTGAGGCGAAATTGTTCCTTTGGGGGGTATTGCAATTTTTTGCCATTTTGAGGCGAAATTGTTCCTTTGGGGGGGTATTGCAACTTTTGGCCATTTTGAAGCGAAATTGTTCCATTGGGGGGGATTGCAATTTTTTGCCATTTTGAGGCGAAATTGTTCCTTTGGGGGGGTATTGCAACTTTTGGCCATATTGAAGCGAAATTGTTCCTTTGGGGGGTTTTTACAATTTTTGGCCATTTTGAGGCGAAATTGTTCCTTTGGGGAGTATTGCAACTTTTGGCCATTTTGAAGTGAAATTGTTCCTTTGGGGGGGTATTGCAACTTTTGGCCATTTTGAAGCGAAATTGTTCCTTTCGGGGGGTATTGCAACTTTTCGGCATTTTGAGGCGAAATTGTTCCTTTGGGGGGGTATTGCAACTTTTAACCATTTTGAAGAGAAATTGTTCCTTTGGGGGGTATTGCAATTTTTTGCCATTTTGAGGCGAAATTGTTCTTTTGAGGGGGTATTGCAACTTTTCGGCATTTTGAGGCGAAATTGTTCCTTGGGGGGGTATTGCAACTTTTGGCCATTTTGAAGCAAAATTGTTCCTTTGGGGGGGTATTGCAATTTTTAACCATTTTGAGGCGAAATTGTTCCTTTGGGGGGGTATTGCAACTTTTGGCCATTTTGAAGTGAAATTGTTCCTTTCGGGGGGTATTGCAACATTTCAGCATTTTGAAGCGAAATTGTTCCTTTGGGGGGTATTGCAATTTTTTGCCATTTTGAGGCGAAATTGTTCCTTTGGGGGGTATTGCAATTTTTTGCCATTTTGAGGCGAAACTGTTCCTTTGGGGGGGTATTGCAACTTTTGGCCATTTTGAAGCGAAATTGTTCCTTTGGGGGGTATTGCAATTTTTTGCCATTTTGAGGCGAAATTGTTCCTTTGGGGGGGTATTGCAACTTTTGGCCATATTGAAGCGAAATTGTTCCTTTGGGGGGTTTTTACAATTTTTGGCCATTTTGAGGCGAAATAGTTCCTTTCGGGGGGTATTGCAACTTTTTGGCATTTTGAGGCGAAATTGTTCCTTTGGGGGGGTATTGCAACTTTTGGCCATTTTGAAGCGAAATTGTTCCTTTGGGGGGGTTTTTACAATTTTTGGCCATTTTGAGCCGAAATTGTTCCTTTCGGGGGGTATTGCAACTTTTCGGCATTTTGAGGCGAAATTGTTCCTTTGGGGGGGTATTGCAACTTTTGGCCATTTTGAAGCGAAATTGTTCCTTTGGGGGGGTATTGCAATTTTTTGCCATTTTGAGGCGAAATTGTTCCTTTGGGGGGGTATTGCAACTTTTGGCCATTTTGAAGCGAAATTGTTCCTTTGGGGGGGTATTGCAACTTTTCGGCATTTTGAGGCGAAATTGTTCCTTTGGGGGGGTATTGCAATTTTTTGCCATTTTGAGGCGAAATTGTTCCTTTGGGGGGGTATTGCAACTTTTGGCCATTTTGAAGCGAAATTGTTCCTTTGGGGGGGTATTGCAACTTTTGGCCATTTTGAAGTGAAATTGTTCCTTTCGGGGGGTATTGCAACTTTTCGGCATTTTGAGGCGAAATTGTTCCTTTGGGGGGGTATTGCAACTTTCGGCCATTTTGAACCGAAATTGTTCCTTTGGGGGGGTATTGCAACTTTTGGCCATTTTGAAGCGAAATTGTTCCTTTGAGGGGGTATTGCAATTTTTTGCCATTTTGAAGAGAAATTGTTCCTTTGGGGGGGTATTGCAACTTTTCGGCATTTTGAGGCGAAATTGTTCCTTTGGGGGGGTATTGCAATTTTTTGCCATTTTGAGGCGAAATTTTTCCTTTGGGGGGTATTGCAACTTTTGGCCATTTTGAAGCGAAATTGTTCCTTTCGGGGGGGTATTGCAACTTTTCGGCATTTTGAGGCGAAATTGTTCCTTTGGGGGGGTATTGCAACTTTTGGCCATATTGAAGCGAAATTGTTCCTTTGGGGGGGTATTGCAATTTTTTGCCATTTTGAGGCGAAATTGTTCCTTTGGGGGGTATTGCAATTTTTTGCCATTTTGAGGCGAAATTGTTCCTTTGGGGGGGTATTGCAACTTTTGGCCATTTTGAAGCGAAATTGTTCCATTGGGGGGGATTGCAATTTTTTGCCATTTTGAGGCGAAATTGTTCCTTTGGGGGGGTATTGCAACTTTTGGCCATATTGAAGCGAAATTGTTCCTTTGGGGGGTTTTTACAATTTTTGGCCATTTTGAGGCGAAATTGTTCCTTTGGGGAGTATGGCAACTTTTGGCCATTTTGAAGTGAAATTGTTCCTTTGGGGAGGTATTGCAACTTTTGGCCATTTTGAAGCGAAATTGTTCCTTTCGGGGGGTATTGCAACTTTTCGGCATTTTGAGGCGAAATTGTTCCTTTGGGGGGGTATTGCAACTTTTAACCATTTTGAAGAGAAATTGTTCCTTTGGGGGGTATTGCAATTTTTTGCCATTTTGAGGCGAAATTGTTCTTTTGAGGGGGTATTGCAACTTTTCGGCATTTTGAGGCGAAATTGTTCCTTGGGGGGGTATTGCAACTTTTGGCCATTTTGAAGCAAAATTGTTCCTTTGGGGGGGTATTGCAATTTTTAACCATTTTGAGGCGAAATTGTTCCTTTGGGGGGGTATTGCAACTTTTGGCCATTTTGAAGTGAAATTGTTCCTTTCGGGGGGTATTGCAACATTTCAGCATTTTGAAGCGAAATTGTTCCTTTGGGGGGGTATTGCAATTTTTTGCCATTTTGAGGCGAAATTGTTCCTTTGGGGGGTATTGCAATTTTTTGCCATTTTGAGGCGAAACTGTTCCTTTGGGGGGGTATTGCAACTTTTGGCCATTTTGAAGCGAAATTGTTCCTTTGGGGGGTATTGCAATTTTTTGCCATTTTGAGGCGAAATTGTTCCTTTGGGGGGGTATTGCAACTTTTGGCCATATTGAAGCGAAATTGTTCCTTTGGGGGGTTTTTACAATTTTTGGCCATTTTGAGGCGAAATAGTTCCTTTCGGGGGGTATTGCAACTTTTCGGCATTTTGAGGCGAAATTGTTCCTTTGGGGGGGTATTGCAACTTTTGGCCATTTTGAAGCGAAATTGTTCCTTTGGGGGGGTTTTTACAATTTTTGGCCATTTTGAGGCGAAATTGTTCCTTTCGGGGGGTATTGCAACTTTTCGGCATTTTGAGGCGAAATTGTTCCTTTGGGGGGGTATTGCAACTTTTGGCCATTTTGAAGCGAAATTGTTCCTTTGGGGGGGTATTGCAATTTTTTGCCATTTTGAGGCGAAATTGTTCCTTTGGGGGGGTATTGCAACTTTTGGCCATTTTGAAGCGAAATTGTTCCTTGGGGGGGTATTGCAACTTTTCGGCATTTTGAGGCGAAATTGTTCCTTTGGGGGGGTATTGCAATTTTTTGCCATTTTGAGGCGAAATTGTTCCTTTGGGGGGGTATTGCAACTTTTGGCCATTTTGAAGCGAAATTGTTCCTTTGGGGGGGTATTGCAACTTTTGGCCATTTTGAAGCGAAATTGTTCCTTTCGGAGGGTATTGCAACTTTTCGGCATTTTGAGGCGAAATTGTTCCTTTGGGGGGGTATTGCAACTTTCGGCCATTTTGAACCGAAATTGTTCCTTTGGGGGGGTATTGCAACTTTTCGGCATTTTGAGGTGAAATTGTTCCTTTGGGGGGGTATTGCAATTTTTTGCCATTTTGAGGCGAAATTGTTCCTTTGGGGGGGTATTGCAACTTTTGGCCATTTTGAAGCGAAATTGTTCCTTTGAGGGGGTATTGCAATTTTTTGCCATTTTGAAGAGAAATTGTTCCTTTGGGGGGGTATTGCAACTTTTCGGCATTTTGAGGCGAAATTGTTCCTTTGGGGGGGTATTGCAATTTTTTGACATTTTGAGGCGAAATTTTTCCTTTGGGGGGGTATTGCAACTTTTGGCCATTTTGAAGCGAAATTGTTCCTTTCGGGGGGGTATTGCAACTTTTCGGCATTTTGAGGCGAAATTGTTCCTTTGGGGGGGTATTGCAACTTTTGGCCATATTGAAGCGAAATTGTTCCTTTGGGGGGGTATTGCAATTTTTAACCATTTTGAGGCGAAATTGTTCCTTTGGGGGGGTATTGCAATTTTTTGCCATTTTGAGGCGAAATTGTTCCTTTGGGGGGTATTGCAATTTTTTTTCTATTTTGAGGCGAAATTGTTCCTTTCGGGGGGTATTGCAACTTTTGGCCATTTTGAAGCGAAATTGTTCCTTTCGGGGGGTATTGCAACTTTTCGGCATTTTGAAGCGAAATTGTTCCTTTGGGGGGGTATTGCAATTTTTTGCCATTTTGAGGCGAAATTTTTCCTTTGGGGGGGTATTGCAACTTTTGGCCATTTTGAAGCGAAATTGTTCCTTTCGGGGGGGTATTGCAACTTTTCGGCATTTTGAGGCGAAATTGTTCCTTTGGGGGGGTATTGCAACTTTTGGCCATATTGAAGCGAAATTGTTCCTTTGGGGGGGTATTGCAATTTTTAACCATTTTGAGGCGAAATTGTTCCTTTGGGGGGGTATTGCAATTTTTTGCCATTTTGAGGCGAAATTGTTCCTTTGGGGGGTATTGCAATTTTTTTTCTATTTTGAGGCGAAATTGTTCCTTTCGGGGGGTATTGCAACTTTTGGCCATTTTGAAGCGAAATTGTTCCTTTCGGGGGGTATTGCAACTTTTCGGCATTTTGAAGCGAAATTGTTCCTTTGGGGGGTATTGCAATTTTTTGCCATTTTGAGGCGAAATTGTTCCTTTGGGGGGGTATTGCAACTTTTGGCCATTTTGAAGCGAAAATGTTCCTTTGGGGGGGTATTGCAATTTTTTTTCATTTTGAGGCGAAATTGTTCCTTTGGGGGGGTATTGCAAATTTTGGCCATTTTGAAGCGAAATTGTTCCTTTGGGGGGGTATTGCAATTTTTTGCCATTTTGAGGCGAAATTGTTCCTTTGGGGGGGTATTGCAACTTTTCGGCATTTTGAGGTGAAATTGTTCCTTTGGGGGGGTATTGCAACTTTTGGCCATTTTGAAGCGAAATTGTTCCTTTGGGGGGTATTGCAATTTTTTGCCTTTTTGAGGCGAAATTGTTCCTTTGGGGGGGTATTGCAACTATTGGCCTTTTTGAGGCGAAATTGTTCCTTTGGGGGGGTATTGCAACTTTTGGCCATTTTGAAGCGAAATTGTTCCTTTGGGGGGATATTGCAACTTTTCGGCATTTTGAGGCGAAATTGTTCCTTTGGGGGGGTATTGCAATTTTTTGCCATTTTGAGGCGAAATTGTTCCTTTGGGGGGGTATTGCAACTTTTGGCCATTTTGAAGCGAAATTGTTCCTTTGGGGGGTATTGCAACTTTTCGGCATTTTGCGGCGAAATTGTTCCTTGGGGGGGTATTGCAACTTTTGGCCATTTTGAAGCGAAATTGTTCCTTTGGGGGGTATTGCAATTTTTAACCATTTTGAGGCGAAATTGTTCCTTTGGGGTGGTATTACAACTTTTGGCCATTTTGAAGTGAAATTGTTCCTTTCTGGGGGTATTGCAACTTTTCAGCATTTTGAAGCGAAATTGTTCCTTTGGGGGGGTATTGCAATTTTTTGCCATTTTGAGGCGAAATTGTTCCTTTGGGGGGGTATTGCAACTTTTGGCCATATTGAAGCGAAATTGTTCCTTTCGGGGGTTTTTACAATTTTTGGCCATTTTGAGGCGAAATTGTTCCTTTCGGGGGGTATTTCAACTTTTCGGCATTTTGAGGCGAAATTGTTCCTTTGGGGGGGTATTGCAACTTTTGACCATTTTGAAGCGAAATTGTTCCTTTGGGGGGGTATTGCAATTTTTTGCCATTTTGAGGCGAAATTGTTCCTTTGGGGGGGTATTGCAACTTTTGGCCATATTGAAGCGAAATTGTTCCTTTCGGGGGTTTTTACAATTTTTGGCCATTTTGAGGCGAAATTGTTCCTTTCGGGGGGTATTTCAACTTTTCGGCATTTTGAGGCGAAATTGTTCCTTTGGGGGGGTATTGCAACTTTTGGCCATTTTGAAGCGAAATTGTTCCTTTGGGGGGGTATTGCAACTTTTCGGCATTTTGAGGCGAAATTGTTCCTTTGGGGGGGTATTGCAATTTTTTGCCATTTTGAGGCGAAATTGTTCTTTTGGGGGGGTATTGCAACTTTTGGCCATTTTGAAGCGAAATTGTTCCTTTCGGGGGGTATTGCAACTTTTCGGCATTTTGAGGCGAAATTGTTCCTTTGGGGGGGTATTGCAACTTTTGGCCATTTTGAAGCGAAATTGTTCCTTTGGGGGAGTATTGCAACTTTTCGGCATTTTGAGGCGAAATTGTTACTTTGGGGGGGTATTGCAATTTTTTGCCATTTTGATGCGAAATTGTTCCTTTGGGGGGGTATTGCAACTTTTGGCCATTTTGAAGCAAAATTGTTCCTTTGGGGGGGTATTGCAATTTTTTGCCATTTTGAGGCGAAATTGTTCCTTTGGGGGGGTATT
The DNA here is from genome assembly GCF_048569485.1 of Anomaloglossus baeobatrachus. Taxonomy (NCBI): domain Eukaryota; kingdom Metazoa; phylum Chordata; class Amphibia; order Anura; family Aromobatidae; genus Anomaloglossus; species Anomaloglossus baeobatrachus. Next base: position 85,495,652 of record NC_134364.1, on the reverse strand, counting down.
GCAACTTTTGGCCATTTTGAAGCGAAATTGTTCCTTTCGGGGGGTATTGCAACTTTTCGGCATTTTGAGGCGAAATTGTTCCTTTGGGGGGGTATTGCAACTTTTCGGCATTTTGAGGCGAAATTGTTCCTTGGGGGGGATATTGCAACTTTTGGCCATTTTGAAGCGAAATTGTTCCTTTGGGGGGGTATTGCAATTTTTAACCATTTTGAGGCGAAATTGTTCCTTTGGGGGGGTATTGCAACTTTTGGCCATTTTGAAGTGAAATTGTTCCTTTCGGGGGGTATTGCAACTTTTCAGCATTTTGAAGCGAAATTGTTCCTTTGGGGGGGTATTGCAATTTTTTGCCATTTTGAGGCGAAATTGTTCCTTTGGGGGGGTATTGCAATTTTTTGCCATTTTGAGGCGAAATTGTTCCCTGGGGGGGGTATTGCAACTTTTGGCCATTTTGAAGCGAAATTGTTCCTTTGGGGGGGTATTGCAGTTTTTTGCCATTTTGAGGCGAAATTGTTCCTTTTGGGGGGTATTGCAACTTTTGGCCATATTGAAGCGAAATTGTTCCTTTGGGGGGTTTTTACAATTTTTGGCCATTTTGAGGCGAAAGTTGCAATACCCCCCCAAAGGAACAATTTCGCCTCAAAATGCCGAAAAGTTGCAATACCCCCCCAAAGGAACAATTTCGCTTCAAAATGGCCAAAAGTTGCAATACCCCCCCAAAGGAACAATTTTGCCTCAAAATGCCGAAAAGTTGCAATACCCCCCGAAAGGAACAATTTCGCTTCAAAATGGCCAAAAGTTGCAATACCCCCCCAAAGGAACAATTTCGCCTCAAAATGGCAAAAAATTGCAATACCCCCCAAAGGAACAATTTCGCCTCAAAATGCCAAAAAGTTGCAATACCCCTCCGAAGGAACAATTTCGCCTCAAAATGCCGAAAAGTTGCAATACCCCCCGAAAGGAACAAGAAGCGAAATTGTTCCTTTCGGGGGGTATTGCAACTTTTCAGCGTTTTGAGACGAAATTGTTCCTTTAGGGGGGTATTTCAAATTTTTTTTCATTTTGAAGCGAAATTGTTCCTTTGGGGGGGTATTGCAACTTTTGGCCATTTTGAAGCGAAATTGTTCCTTTGGGGGGGTATTGCAACTTTTCGGCATTTTGAGGCGAAATTGTTCCTTTGGGGGGGTATTGCAACTTTTGGCCATTTTGAAGCGAAATTGTTCCTTTGGGGGGGTATTGCAATTTTTTGCCATTTTGAGGCGAAATTGTTCCTTTGCCCCCCCCCAAATTGTTCCTTTGGGGGTATTGCAACTTTTGGCCATTTTGAGGCGAAATTGTTCCTTTGGGGGGGTATTGCAACTTTTGGCCATTTTGAAGCGAAATTGTTCCTTTGGGGGGGTATTGCAACTTTTCGGCATTTTGAGGCGAAATTGTTCCTTTGGGGGGTATTGCAATTTTTAATCATTTTGAGGCGAAATTGTTCCTTTGGGGGGGTATTGCAACTTTTGGCCATTTTGAAGCGAAATTGTTCCTTGGGGGGGTATTGCAACTTTTCGGCATTTTGAGGCGAAATTGTTCCTTTGGGGGGGTATTGCAACTTTTGGCCATTTTGAAGCGAAATTGTTCCTTCGGGGGGGTATTGCAATTTTTTGCCATTTTGAGGCGAAATTGTTCCTTTGGGGGGTATTGCAACTTTTGGCCATTTTGAGGCGAAATTGTTCCTTTGGGGGGGTATTGCAACTTTTGGCCATTTTGAAGCGAAATTGTTCCTTTGGGGGGGTATTGCAACTTTTCGGCATTTTGAGGCGAAATTGTTCCTTTGGGGGGGTATTGCAATTTTTTGCCATTTTGAGGCGAAATTGTTCCTTTGGGGGGGTATTGCAACTTTTGGCCATTTTGAAGCGAAATTGTTCCTTTGGGGGGGTATTGCAACTTTTGGCCATTTTGAAGCGAAATTGTTCCTTTCGGGGGGTATTGCAACTTTTCGGCATTTTGAGGCGAAATTGTTCCTTTGGGGGGGTATTGCAATTTTTTTTCCATTTTGAGGCGAAATTGTTCCTTTCGGGGGGGTATTGCAACTTTTGGTCATTTTGAAGCGAAATTGTAACTTTGGGGGGGTATTGCAACTTTTCGGCATTTTGAAGCGAAATTGTTCCTTTGGGGGTATTGCAATTTTTTGCCACTTTGAGGCGAAATTGTTTCTTTGGGGGGGTATTGCAACTTTTGGCCATTTTGAAGCGAAATTGTACCTTTGGGGGGGGGTATTGCAACTTTTCGGCATTTTGAAGCGAAATTGTTCCTTTGGGGGGGTATTGCATATTTTTTTTCATTATGAGGCGAAATTGTTCCTTTGGGGGGGGTATTTCAACTTTTGGCCATTTTGAAGCGAAATTGTTCCTTTGGGGGGGTATTGCAACTTTTCGGCATTTTGAGGCGAAATTGTTCCTTTGAGGGGGTATTGCAACTTTTGGCCATTTTGAAGCTTTGGCCATTTTGAAGCGAAATTGTTCCTTTCGGGGGGTATTGCAACTTTTCGGCATTTTGAGGCGAAATTGTTCCTTGGGGGGGTATTGCAACTTTTGGCCATATTGAAGCGAAATTGTTCCTTTGGGGGGGTATTGCAATTTTTAACCATTTTGAGGCGAAATTGTTCCTTTGGGGGGGTATTGCAACTTTTGGCCATTTTGAAGCGAAATTGTTCCTTTCAGGGGGTAATGCAACTTTTCAGCATTTTGAGACGAAATTGTTCCTTTGGGGGGGTATTGCAACTTTTCGGCATTTTGAGGCGAAATTGTTCCTTTGGGGGGTATTGCAATTTTTTTCCATTTTGAGGCGAAATTGTTCCTTTTGGGGGGTATTGCAACTTTTCGGCATTTTGAAGCGAAATTGTTCCTTTGGGGGGTATTGCAATTTTTTGCCATTTTGAGGCGAATTTGTTCCTTTGGGGGGGTATTGCAATTTTTTGCCATTTTGAGGCGAAATTGTTCCTTTGGGGGGGTATTGCAACTTTTGGCCATATTGAAGCGAAATTGTTCCTTTGGGGGGGTTTTACAATTTTTGGCCATTTTGAGGCGAAATTGTTCCTTTGGGGGGGTATTGCAACTTTTGGCCATATTGAAGCGAAATTGTTCCTTTGGGGGGGTTTTACAATTTTTGGCCATTTTGAGGCGAAATTGTTCCTTTCGGGGGGTATTGCAACTTTTCGGCATTTTGAAGAGAAATTGTTCCTTTGGGGGGTATTGCAATTTTTTGCCATTTTGAGGCGAAATTGTTTCTTTGGGGGGGTATTGCAACTTTTGGCCATTTTGAAGCGAAATTGTTCCTTTGGGGGGGTATTGCAATTTTTTGCCATTTTGAGGCGAAATTGTTCCTTTGGGGGGGGTATTGCAACTTTTGGACATATTGAAGCGAAATTGTTCCATTGGGGGGTTTTACAATTTTTGGCCATTTGGAGGCGAAATTGTTCCTTTCGGGGGGTATTGCAACTTTTCGGCATTTTGAGGCGAAATTGTTCCTTTGGGGGGGTATTGCAACTTTTGGCCATTTTGAAGCGAAATCGTTCCTTGGGGGGGGTATTGCAATTTTTTGCCATTTTGAGGCGCAATTGTTCCTTTGGGGGGGGTATTGCAACTTTTGGCCATTTTGAAGCGAAATTGTTCCTTTGGGGGGGTATTGCAACTTTTGGCCATTTTAAAGCGAAATTGTTCCTTTGGGGGGTATTGCAATTTTTTTCCATTTTGAGGCGAAATTGTTCCTTTGGGGGGTTTTGCAATTTTTTGCCATTTTGAGGCGAAATTGTTCCTTTGGGGGGGTATTGCAACTTTTGGCCATTTTGAAGCGAAATTGTTCCTTTGGGGGGGTATTGCAACTTTTCAGCATTTTTAAACGAAATTGTTCCTTTGGGGGGGTATTGCAGTTTTTTTTTCATTTTGAGGCGAAATTGTTCCTTTGGGGGGGTATTGCAACTTTTGGCCATTTTGAAGCGAAATTGTTCCTTTGGGGGGGTATTGCAACTTTTGGCCATTTTGAAGTTAAATTGTTCCTTTGGGGGGGTATTGCAATTTTTTGCCATTTTGAGGCGAAATTGTTCCTTTGGGGGGGTATTGCAACTTTTGGCCATTTTGAAGCAAAATTGTTCCTTTCGGGGGTATTGCAACTTTTCGGCATTTTGAGGCGAAATTGTTCCTTTGGGGGGGTATTGCAACTTTTGGCCATTTTGAAGCGAAATTGTTCCTTTGGTGGGGTATTGCAACTTTTCGGCATTTTGAAGCGAAATTGTTCCTTTGGGGGGGTATTGCAATTTTTTGCCATTTTGAGGCGAAATTGTTCCTTGGGGGGGGTATTGCAACTTTTGGCCATTTTGAGGCGAAATTGTTCCTTTGGGGGGGTATTGCAACTTTTGGCCATTTTGAAGCGAAATTGTTCCTTTGGGGGGGTATTGCAACTTTTCGGCATTTTGAGGCGAAATTGTTCCTTTGGGGGGGTATTGCAATTTTTTGCCATTTTGAGGCGAAATTGTTCCTTTGGGGGGGTATTGCAACTTTTGGCCATTTTGAAGCGAAATTGTTCCTTTGGGGGGTATTGCAACTTTTGGCCATTTTGAAGCGAAATTGTTCCTTTGGGGGGGTATTGCAATTTTTAACCATTTTGAGGCGAAATTGTTCCTTTGGGGGGGTATTGCAACTTTTGGCCATTTTGAAGTGAAATTGTTCCTTTGGGGGGTATTGCAACTTTTGGCCATTTTGAAGCGAAATTGTTCCTTTGGGGGGGTATTGCAATTTTTTTTCCATTTTGAGGCGAAATTGTTCCTTTCGGGGGGGTATTGCAACTTTTGGTCATTTTGAAGCGAAATTGTACCTTTGGGGGGGTATTGCAACTTTTCGGCATTTTGAAGCGAAATTGTTCCTTTGGGGGTATTGCAATTTTTTGCCATTTTGAGGCGAAATTGTTCCTTTGGGGGGGTATTGCAACTTTTGGCCATTTTGAAGCGAAATTGTACCTTTGGGGGTGGTATTGCAACTTTTCGGCATTTTGAAGCAAAATTGTTCCTTTGGGGGGGTATTGCAATTTTTTTTTCATTTTGAGGCGAAATTGTTCCTTTGGGGGGGGTATTGCAACTTTTGGCCATTTTGAAGCGAAATTGTTCCTTTGGGGGGGTATTGCAACTTTTCGGCATTTTGAGGCGAAATTGTTCCTTTGAGGGGGTATTGCAACTTTTGGCCATTTTGAAGCTTTGGCCATTTTGAAGCGAAATTGTTCCTTTCGGGGGGTATTGCAACTTTTCGGCATTTTGAGGCGAAATTGTTCCTTGGGGGGGTATTGCAACTTTTGGCCATATTGAAGCGAAATTGTTCCTTTGGGGGGGTATTGCAATTTTTAACCATTTTGAGGCGAAATTGTTCCTTTGGGGGGGTATTGCAACTTTTGGCCATTTTGAAGCGAAATTGTTCCTTTCAGGGGGTAATGCAACTTTTCAGCATTTTGAGACGAAATTGTTCCTTTGGGGGGGTATTGCAACTTTTCGGCATTTTGAGGCGAAATTGTTCCTTTGGGGGGTATTGCAATTTTTTTTCTATTTTGAGGCGAAATTGTTCCTTTTGGGGGGTATTGCAACTTTTCGGCATTTTGAAGCGAAATTGTTCCTTTGGGGGGTATTGCAATTTTTTGCCATTTTGAGGCGAATTTGTTCCTTTGGGGGGGTATTGCAATTTTTTGCCATTTTGAGGCGAAATTGTTCCTTTGGGGGGGTATTGCAACTTTTGGCCATATTGAAGCGAAATTGTTCCATTGGGGGGTTTTACAATTTTTGGCCATTTGGAGGCAAAATTGTTCCTTTCGGGGGGTATTGCAACTTTTCGGCATTTTGAGGCGAAATTGTTCCTTTGGGGGGGTATTGCAACTTTTGGCCATTTTGAAGCGAAATCGTTCCTTGGGGGGGTATTGCAATTTTTTGCCATTTTGAGGCGCAATTGTTCCTTTGGGGGGGTATTGCAACTTTTGGCCATTTTGAAGCGAAATTGTTCCTTTGGGGGGGTATTGCAACTTTTGGCCATTTTGAGGCGAAATTGTTCCTTTGGGGGGATATTGCAATTTTTTGCCATTTTGAGGCGAAATTGTTCCTTTGGGGGGGTATTGCAACTTTTGGCCATTTTAAAGCGAAATTGTTCCTTTGGGGGGTATTGCAATTTTTTTCCATTTTGAGGCGAAATTGTTCCTTTGGGGGGTTTTGCAATTTTTTGCCATTTTGAGGCGAAATTGTTCCTTTGGGGGGGTATTGCAACTTTTGGCCATTTTGAAGCGAAATTGTTCCTTTGGGGGGGTATTGCAACTTTTCAGCATTTTGAGACGAAATTGTTCCTTTGGGGGGGTATTGCAATTTTTTTTTCATTTTGAGGCGAAATTGTTCCTTTGGAGGGGTATTGCAACTTTTGGCCATTTTGAAGCGAAATTGTTCCTTTGGGGGGCGTATTGCAACTTTTGGCCATTTTGAAGTTAAATTGTTCCTTTGGGGGGGTATTGCAATTTTTTGCCATTTTGAGGCGAAATTGTTCCTTTGGGGGGTATTGCAACTTTTGGCCATTTTGAAGCAAAATTGTTCCTTTCGGGGGTATTGCAACTTTTCGGCATTTTGAGGCGAAATTGTTCCTTTGGGGGGGTATTGCAACTTTTCGGCATTTTGAAGCGAAATTGTTCCTTTGGGGGGGTATTGCAATTTTTTGCCATTTTGAGGCGAAATTGTTCCTTTGGGGGGGGTATTGCAACTTTTGGCCATTTTGAGGCGAAATTGTTCCTTTGGGGGGGTATTGCAACTTTTGGCCATTTTGAAGCGAAATTGTTCCTTTGGGGGGGTATTGCAACTTTTCGGCATTTTGAGGCGAAATTGTTCCTTTGGGGGGGTATTGCAATTTTTTGCCATTTTGAGGCGAAATTGTTCCTTTGGGGGGGTATTGCAACTTTTGGCCATTTTGAAGCGAAATTGTTCCTTTGGGGGGGTATTGCAATTTTTTGCCATTTTGAGGCGAAATTGTTCCTTTGGGGGGGTATTGCAATTTTTTGCCATTTTGAAGTGAAATTGTTCCTTTGGGGGGGTATTGCAACTTTTGGCCATTTTGAAGCGAAATTGTTCCTTTGGGGGGTATTGCAATTTTTTTTCTATTTTGAGGCGAAATTGTTCCTTTCGGGGGGGTATTGCAACTTTTGGTCATTTTGAAGCGAAATTGTACCTTTGGGGGGGTATTGCAACTTTTCGGCATTTTGAAGCGAAATTGTTCCTTTGGGGGTATTGCAATTTTTTGCCATTTTGAGGCGAAATTGTTCCTTTGGGGGGGTATTGCAACTTTTGGCCATTTTGAAGCGAAATTGTACCTTTGGGGGTGGTATTGCAACTTTTCGGCATTTTGAAGCGAAATTGTTCCTTTGGGGGGGTATTGCAATTTTTTTTTCATTTTGAGGCGAAATTGTTCCTTTGGGGGGGGTATTGCAACTTTTGGCCATTTTGAAGCGAAATTGTTCCTTTGGGGGGGTATTGCAACTTTTCGGCATTTTGAGGCGAAATTGTTCCTTTGAGGGGGTATTGCAACTTTTGGCCATTTTGAAGCTTTGGCCATTTTGAAGCGAAATTGTTCCTTTCGGGGGGTATTGCAACTTTTCGGCATTTTGAGGCGAAATTGTTCCTTGGGGGGGTATTGCAACTTTTGGCGATATTGAAGCGAAATTGTTCCTTTGGGGGGGTATTGCAATTTTTAACCATTTTGAGGCGAAATTGTTCCTTTGGGGGGGTATTGCAACTTTTGGCCATTTTGAAGCGAAATTGTTCCTTTCAGGGGGTAATGCAACTTTTCAGCATTTTGAGACGAAATTGTTCCTTTGGGGGGTATTGCAATTTTTTGCCATTTTGAGGCGAAATTGTTCCTTTGGGGGGGTATTGCAACTTTTGGCCATTTTGAAGCGAAATTGTTCCTTTCGGGGGGTATTGCAACTTTTCAGCATTTTGAGACGAAATTGTTCCTTTGGGGGGGTATTTCAATTTTTTTTTCATTTTGAAGCGAAATTGTTCCTTTGGGGGGGTATTGCAACTTTTGGCCATTTTGAAGCGAAATTGTTCCTTTGGGGGGGTATTGCAACTTTTCGGCATTTTGAGGCGAAATTGTTCCTTTGGGGGGGTATTGCAACTTTTGGCCCTTTTGAAGCGAAATTGTTCCTTTGGGGGGGTATTGCAATTTTTTGCCATTTTGAGGCGAAATTGTTCCTTTGGGGAGTATTGCAACTTTTGGCCATTTTGAAGTGAAATTGTTCCTTTGGGGGGGTATTGCAACTTTTGGCCATTTTGAAGCGAAATTGTTCCTTTCGGGGGGTATTGCAACTTTTCGGCATTTTGAGGCGAAATTGTTCCTTTGGGGGGGTATTGCAACTTTTGGCCATTTTGAAGCGAAATTGTACCTTTGGGGGGGTATTGCAACTTTTCGGCATTTTGAAGATTTGGCCATTTTGAAGCGAAATTGTTCCTTTCGGGGGGTATTGCAACTTTTGGCCATTTTGAAGCGAAATTGTACCTTTGGGGGGGGTATTGCACCTTTTGGCCATTTTGAAGCTTTGGCCATTTTGAAGCGAAATTGTTCCTTTCGGGGGGTATTGCAACTTTTCGGCATTTTGAGGCGAAATTGTTCCTTGGCGGGGTATTGCAACTTTTGGCCATATTGAAGCGAAATTGTTCCTTTGGGGGGGTATTGCAATTTTTAACCATTTTGAGGCGAAATTGTTCCTTTGGGGGGGTATTTCAACTTTTGGCCATTTTGAAGCGAAATTGTTCCTTTCGGGGGGTATTGCAACTTTTCAGCATTTTGAGACGAAATTGTTCCTTTGGGGGGGTATTGCAACTTTTGGCCATTTTGAAGCGAAATTGTTCCTTTGGGGGGGTATTGCAACTTTTGGCCATTTTGAGGCGAAATTGTTCCTTTGGGGGGATATTGCAATTTTTTGCCATTTTGAGGCGAAATTGTTTCTTTGGGGGGGTATTGCAACTTTTGGCCATTTTAAAGCGAAATTGTTCCTTTGGGGGGTATTGCAATTTTTTTCCATTTTGAGGCGAAATTGTTCCTTTGGGGGGTTTTGCAATTTTTTGCCATTTTGAGGCGAAATTGTTCCTTTGGGGGGGTATTGCAACTTTTGGCCATTTTGAAGCGAAATTGTTCCTTTGGGGGGGTATTGCAACTTTTCAGCATTTTTAAACGAAATTGTTCCTTTGGGGGGGTATTGCAATTTTTTTTTCATTTTGAGGCGAAATTGTTCCTTTGGGGGGGTATTGCAACTTTTGGCCATTTTGAAGCGAAATTGTTCCTTTGGGGGGGTATTGCAATTTTTTGCCATTTTGAGGCGAAATTGTTCCTTTGGGGGGGTATTGCAATTTTTTGCCATTTTGAAGTGAAATTGTTCCTTTGGGGGGGTATTGCAACTTTTGGCCATTTTGAAGCGAAATTGTTCCTTTGGGGGGTATTGCAATTTTTTTTCTATTTTGAGGCGAAATTGTTCCTTTCGGGGGGGTATTGCAACTTTTGGTCATTTTGAAGCGAAATTGCACCTTTGGGGGGGTATTGCAACTTTTCGGCATTTTGAAGCGAAATTGTTCCTTTGGGGGTATTGCAATTTTTTGCCATTTTGAGGCGAAATTGTTCCTTTGGGGGGGTATTGCAACTTTTGGCCATTTTGAAGCGAAATTGTACCTTTGGGGGTGGTATTGCAACTTTTCGGCATTTTGAAGCGAAATTGTTCCTTTGGGGGGGTATTGCAATTTTTTTTTCATTTTGAGGCGAAATTGTTCCTTTGGGGGGGGTATTGCAACTTTTGGCCATTTTGAAGCGAAATTGTTCCTTTGGGGGGGTATTGCAACTTTTCGGCATTTTGAGGCGAAATTGTTCCTTTGAGGGGGTATTGCAACTTTTGGCCATTTTGAAGCTTTGGCCATTTTGAAGCGAAATTGTTCCTTTCGGGGGGTATTGCAACTTTTCGGCATTTTGAGGCGAAATTGTTCCTTGGGGGGGTATTGCAACTTTTGGCCATATTGAAGCGAAATTGTTCCTTTGGGGGGGTATTGCAATTTTTAACCATTTTGAGGCGAAATTGTTCCTTTGGGGGGGTATTGCAACTTTTGGCCATTTTGAAGCGAAATTGTTCCTTTCAGGGGGTAATGCAACTTTTCAGCATTTTGAGACGAAATTGTTCCTTTGGGGGGGTATTGCAATTTTTTGCCATTTTGAGGCGAAATTGTTCCTTTGGGGGGGTATTGCAACTTTTGGCCATTTTGAAGCGAAATTGTTCCTTTCGGGGGGTATTGCAACTTTTCAGCATTTTGAGACGAAATTGTTCCTTTGGGGGGGTATTTCAATTTTTTTTTCATTTTGAAGCGAAATTGTTCCTTTGGGGGGGTATTGCAACTTTTGGCCATTTTGAAGCGAAATTGTTCCTTTGGGGGGGTATTGCAACTTTTCGGCATTTTGAGGCGAAATTGTTCCTTTGGGGGGGTATTGCAACTTTTGGCCCTTTTGAAGCGAAATTGTTCCTTTGGGGGGGTATTGCAATTTTTTGCCATTTTGAGGCGAAATTGTTCCTTTGGGGAGTATTGCAACTTTTGGCCATTTTGAAGTGAAATTGTTCCTTTGGGGGGGTATTGCAACTTTTGGCCATTTTGAAGCGAAATTGTTCCTTTCGGGGGGTATTGCAACTTTTCGGCATTTTGAGGCGAAATTGTTCCTTTGGGGGGGTATTGCAACTTTTGGCCATTTTGAAGCGAAATTGTACCTTTGGGGGGGTATTGCAACTTTTCGGCATTTTAAAGATTTGGCCATTTTGAAGCGAAATTGTTCCTTTCGGGGGGTATTGCAACTTTTGGCCATTTTGAAGCGAAATTGTACCTTTGGGGGGGGTATTGCACCTTTTGGCCATTTTGAAGCTTTGGCCATTTTGAAGCGAAATTGTTCCTTTCGGGGGGTATTGCAACTTTTCAGCATTTTGAGGCGAAATTGTTCCTTGGCGGGGTATTGCAACTTTTGGCCATATTGAAGCGAAATTGTTCCTTTGGGGGGGTATTGCAATTTTTAACCATTTTGAGGCGAAATTGTTCCTTTGGGGGGGTATTTCAACTTTTGGCCATTTTGAAGCGAAATTGTTCCTTTCGGGGGGTATTGCAACTTTTCAGCATTTTGAGACGAAATTGTTCCTTTGGGGGGGTATTGCAACTTTTGGCCATTTTGAAGCGAAATTGTTCCTTTGGGGGGGTATTGCAACTTTTGGCCATTTTGAGGCGAAATTGTTCCTTTGGGGGGACATTGCAATTTTTTGCCATTTTGAGGCGAAATTGTTTCTTTGGGGGGGTATTGCAACTTTTGGCCATTTTAAAGCGAAATTGTTCCTTTGGGGGGTATTGCAATTTTTTTCCATTTTGAGGCGAAATTGTTCCTTTGGGGGGTTTTGCAATTTTTTGCCATTTTGAGGCGAAATTGTTCCTTTGGGGGGATATTGCAACTTTTGGCCATTTTGAAGCGAAATTGTTCCTTTGGGGGGGTATTGCAACTTTTCAGCATTTTTAAACGAAATTGTTCCTTTGGGGGGGTATTGCAATTTTTTTTTCATTTTGAGGCGAAATTGTTCCTTTGGGGGGGTATTGCAACTTTTGGCCATTTTGAAGCGAAATTGTTCCTTTGGGGGGGTATTGCAACTTTTGGCCATTTTGAAGTTAAATTGTTCCTTTGGGGGGGTATTGCAATTTTTTGCCATTTTGAGGCGAAATTGTTCCTTTGGGGGGGTATTGCAACTTTTGGCCATTTTGAAGCAAAATTGTTCCTTTCGGGGGTATTGCAACTTTTCGGCATTTTGAGGCGAAATTGTTCCTTTGGGGGGGTATTGCAACTTTTGGCCATTTTGAAGCGAAATTGTTCCTTTGGTGGGGTATTGCAACTTTTCGGCATTTTGAAGCGAAATTGTTCCTTTGGGGGGGTATTGCAATTTTTTGCCATTTTGAGGCGAAATTGTTCCTTTGGGGGGGGTATTGCAACTTTTGGCCATTTTGAGGCGAAATTGTTCCTTTGGGGGGGTATTGCAACTTTTGGCCATTTTGAAGCGAAATTGTTCCTTTGGGGGGGTATTGCAACTTTTCGGCATTTTGAGGCGAAATTGTTCCTTTGGGGGAGTATTGCAATTTTTTGCCATTTTGAGGCGAAATTGTTCCTTTGGGGGGGTATTGCAACTTTTGGCCATTTTGAAGCGAAATTGTTCCTTTGGGGGGTATTGCAACTTTTGGCCATTTTGAAGCGAAATTGTTCCTTTGGGGGGGTATTGCAATTTTTAACCATTTTGAGGCGAAATTGTTCCTTTGGGGGGGTATTGCAACTTTTGGCCATTTTGAAGTGAAATTGTTCCTTTGGGGGGGTATTGCAACTTTTGGCCATTTTGAAGCGAAATTGTTCCTTTGGGGGGGTATTGCAATTTTTTTTCCATTTTGAGGCGAAATTGTTCCTTTCGGGGGGTATTGCAACTTTTGGTCATTTTGAAGCGAAATTGTACCTTTGGGGGGGTATTGCAACTTTTCGGCATTTTGAAGCGAAATTGTTCCTTTGGGGGTATTGCAATTTTTTGCCATTTTGAGACGAAATTGTTCCTTTGGGGGGGTATTGCAACTTTTGGCCATTTTGAAGCGAAATTGTACCTTTGGGGGTGGTATTGCAACTTTTCGGCATTTTGAAGCAAAATTGTTCCTTTGGGGGGGTATTGCAATTTTTTTTTCATTTTGAGGCGAAATTGTTCCTTTGGGGGGGGTATTGCAACTTTTGGCCATTTTGAAGTGAAATTGTTCCTTTGGGGGGGTATTGCAACTTTTCGGCATTTTGAGGCGAAATTGTTCCTTTGAGGGGGTATTGCAACTTTTGGCCATTTTGAAGCTTTGGCCATTTTGAAGCGAAATTGTTCCTTTCGGGGGGTATTGCAACTTTTAGGCATTTTGAGGCGAAATTCTTCCTTGGGGGGGTATTGCAACTTTTGGCCATATTGAAGCGAAATTGTTCCTTTGGGGGGGTATTGCAATTTTTAACCATTTTCAGGCGAAATTGTTCCTTTGGGGGGGTATTGCAACTTTTGGCCATTTTGAAGCGAAATTGTTCCTTTCAGGGGGTAATGCAACTTTTCAGCATTTTGAGACGAAATTGTTCCTTTGGGGGGGTATTGCAACTTTTCGGCATTTTGAGGCGAAATTGTTCCTTTGGGGGGTATTGCAATTTTTTTTCCATTTTGAGGCGAAATTGTTCCTTTTGGGGGGTATTGCAACTTTTCGGCATTTTGAAGCGAAATTGTTCCTTTGGGGGGTATTGCAATTTTTTGCCATTTTGAGGCGAATTTGTTCCTTTGGGGGGGTATTGCAATTTTTTGCCATTTTGAGGCGAAATTGTTCCTTTGGGGGGGTATTGCAACTTTTGGCCATATTGAAGCGAAATTGTTCCATTGGGGGGTTTTACAATTTTTGGCCATTTGGAGGCGAAATTGTTCCTTTCGGGGGGTATTGCAACTTTTCGGCATTTTGAGGCGAAATTGTTCCTTTGGGGGGGTATTGCAACTTTTGGCCATTTTGAAGCGAAATCGTTCCTTGGGGGGGTATTGCAATTTTTTGCCATTTTGAGGCGCAATTGTTCCTTTGGGGGGGTATTGCAACTTTTGGCCATTTTGAAGCGAAATTGTTCCTTTGGGGGGGTATTGCAACTTTTGGCCATTTTGAGGCGAAATTGTTCCTTTGGGGGGATATTGCAATTTTTTGCCATTTTGAGGCGAAATTGTTCCTTTGGGGGGGTATTGCAACTTTTGGCCATTTTAAAGCGAAATTGTTCCTTTGGGGGGTATTGTAATTTTTTTCCATTTTGAGGCGAAATTGTTCCTTTGGGGGGGTTTTGCAATTTTTTGCCATTTTGAGGCGAAATTGTTCCTTTGGGGGGGTATTGCAACTTTTGGCCATTTTGAAGCGAAATTGTTCCTTTGGGGGGTATTGCAACTTTTCAGCATTTTGAGACGAAATTGTTCCTTTGGGGGGGTATTGCAATTTTTTTTTCATTTTGAGGCGAAATTGTTCCTTTGGGGGGGTATTGCAACTTTTGGCCATTTTGAAGCGAAATTGTTCCTTTGGGGGGCGTATTGCAACTTTTGGCCATTTTGAAGTTAAATTGTTCCTTTGGGGGGGTATTGCAATTTTTTGCCATTTTGAGGCGAAATTGTTCCTTTCGGGGGTATTGCAACTTTTCGGCATTTTGAGGCGAAATTGTTCCTTTGGGGGGGTATTGCAACTTTTCGGCATTTTGAAGCGAAATTGTTCCTTTGGGGGGGTATTGCAATTTTTTGCCATTTTGAGGCGAAATTGTTCCTTTGGGGGGGGTATTGCAACTTTTGGCCATTTTGAGGCGAAATTGTTCCTTTGAGGGGGTATTGCAACTTTTGGCCATTTTGAAGCGAAATTGTTCCTTTGGGGGGGTATTGCAACTTTTCGGCATTTTGAGGCGAAATTGTTCCTTTGGGGGGGTATTGCAATTTTTTGCCATTTTGAGGCGAAATTGTTCCTTTGGGGGGGTATTGCAACTTTTGGCCATTTTGAAGCGAAATTGTTCCTTTGGGGGGGTATTGCAATTTTTTGCCATTTTGAGGCGAAATTGTTCCTTTGGGGGGGTATTGCAATTTTTTGCCATTTTGAAGTGAAATTGTTCCTTTGGGGGGGTATTGCAATTTTTTTTCCATTTTGAGGCGAAATTGTTCCTTTCGGGGGGGTATTGCAACTTTTGGTCATTTTGAAGCGAAATTGTACCTTTGGGGGGGTATTGCAACTTTTCGGCATTTTGAAGCGAAATTGTTCCTTTGGGGGTATTGCAATTTTTTGCCATTTTGAGGCGAAATTGTTCCTTTGGGGGGGTATTGCAACTTTTGGCCATTTTGAAGCAAAATTGTACCTTTGGGGGTGGTATTGCAACTTTTCGGCATTTTGAAGCGAAATTGTTCCTTTGGGGGGGTATTGCAATTTTTTTTTCATTTTGAGGCGAAATTGTTCCTTTGGGGGGGGTATTGCAACTTTTGGCCATTTTGAAGCGAAATTGTTCCTTTGGGGGGGTATTGCAACTTTTCGGCATTTTGAGGCGAAATTGTTCCTTTGAGGGGGTATTGCAACTTTTGGCCATTTTGAAGCTTTGGCCATTTTGAAGCGAAATTGTTCCTTTCGGGGGGTATTGCAACTTTTCGGCATTTTGAGGCGAAATTGTTCCTTGGGGGGGTATTGCAACTTTTGGCCATATTGAAGCGAAATTGTTCCTTTGGGGGGGTATTGCAATTTTTAACCATTTTGAGGCGAAATTGTTCCTTTGGGGGGGTATTGCAACTTTTGGCCATTTTGAAGCGAAATTGTTCCTTTCAGGGGGTAATGCAACTTTTCAGCATTTTGAGACGAAATTGTTCCTTTGGGGGGGTATTGCAACTTTTCGGCATTTTGAGGCGAAATTGTTCCTTTGGGGGGTATTGCAATTTTTTTTCCATTTTGAGGCGAAATTGTTCCTTTTGGGGGGTATTGCAACTTTTCGGCATTTTGAAGCGAAATTGTTCCTTTGGGGGGTATTGCAATTTTTTGCCATTTTGAGGCGAATTTGTTCCTTTGGGGGGGTATTGCAATTTTTTGCCATTTTGAGGCGAAATTGTTCCTTTGGGGGGGTATTGCAACTTTTGGCCATATTGAAGCGAAATTGTTCCATTGGGGGGTTTTACAATTTTTGGCCATTTGGAGGCGAAATTGTTCCTTTCGGGGGGTATTGCAACTTTTCGGCATTTTGAGGCGAAATTGTTCCTTTGGGGGGGTATTGCAACTTTTGGCCATTTTGAAGCGAAATCGTTCCTTGGGGGGTATTGCAATTTTTTGCCATTTTGAGGCGCAATTGTTCCTTTGGGGGGGTATTGCAACTTTTGGCCATTTTGAAGCGAAATTGTTCCTTTGGGGGGGTATTGCAACTTTTGGCCATTTTGAGGCGAAATTGTTCCTTTGGGGGGATATTGCAATTTTTTGCCATTTTGAGGCGAAATTGTTCCTTTGGGGGGGTATTGCAACTTTTGGCCATTTTAAAGCGAAATTGTTCCTTTGGGGGGTATTGTAATTTTTTTCCATTTTGAGGCGAAATTGTTCCTTTGGGGGGTTTTGCAATTTTTTGCCATTTTGAGGCGAAATTGTTCCTTTGGGGGGGTATTGCAACTTTTGGCCATTTTGAAGCGAAATTGTTCCTTTGGGGGGGTATTGCAACTTTTCAGCATTTTGAGACGAAATTGTTCCTTTGGGGGGGTATTGCAATTTTTTTTTCATTTTGAGGCGAAATTGTTCCTTTGGGGGGGTATTGCAACTTTTGGCCATTTTGAAGCGAAATTGTTCCTTTGGGGGGCGTATTGCAACTTTTGGCCATTTTGAAGTTAAATTGTTCCTTTGGGGGGGTATTGCAATTTTTTGCCATTTTGAGGCGAAATTGTTCCTTTGGGGGGGTATTGCAACTTTTGGCCATTTTGAAGCAAAATTGTTCCTTTCGGGGGTATTGCAACTTTTCGGCATTTTGAGGCGAAATTGTTCCTTTGGGGGGGTATTGCAACTTTTCGGCATTTTGAAGCGAAATTGTTCCTTTGGGGGGGTATTGCAATTTTTTGCCATTTTGAGGCGAAATTGTTCCTTTGGGGGGGGTATTGCAACTTTTGGCCATTTTGAGGCGAAATTGTTCCTTTGGGGGGGTATTGCAACTTTTGGCCATTTTGAAGCGAAATTGTTCCTTTGGGGGGGTATTGCAACTTTTCGGCATTTTGAGGCGAAATTGTTCCTTTGGGGGGGTATTGCAATTTTTTGCCATTTTGAGGCGAAATTGTTCCTTTGGGGGGGTATTGCAACTTTTGGCCATTTTGAAGCGAAATTGTTCCTTTGGGGGGGTATTGCAATTTTTTGCCATTTTGAGGCGAAATTGTTCCTTTGGGGGGGTATTGCAATTTTTTGCCATTTTGAAGTGAAATTGTTCCTTTGGGGGGGTATTGCAACTTTTGGCCATTTTGAAGCGAAATTGTTCCTTTGGGGGTGTATTGCAATTTTTTTTCCATTTTGAGGCGAAATTGTTCCTTTCGGGGGGGTATTGCAACTTTTGGTCATTTTGAAGCGAAATTGTACCTTTGGGGGGGTATTGCAACTTTTCGGCATTTTGAAGCGAAATTGTTCCTTTGGGGGTATTGCAATTTTTTGCCATTTTGAGGCGAAATTGTTCCTTTGGGGGGGTATTGCAATTTTTTTTTCATTTTGAGGCGAAATTGTTCCTTTTGGGGGGTATTGCAACTTTTCGGCATTTTGAAGCGAAATTGTTCCTTTGGGGGGTATTGCAATTTTTTGCCATTTTGAGGCGAATTTGTTCCTTTGGGGGGGTATTGCAATTTTTTGCCATTTTGAGGCGAAATTGTTCCTTTGGGGGGGTATTGCAACTTTTGGCCATATTGAAGCGAAATTGTTCCTTTGGGGGGTATTGCAATTTTTTGCCATTTTGAGGCGAATTTGTTCCTTTGGGGGGGTATTGCAATTTTTTGCCATTTTGAGGCGAAATTGTTCCTTTGGGGGGATATTGCAACTTTTGGCCATTTTGAAGCGAAATTGTTCCTTTGGGGGGGTATTGCAACTTTTCAGCATTTTTAAACGAAATTGTTCCTTTGGGGGGGTATTGCAATTTTTTTTTCATTTTGAGGCGAAATTGTTCCTTTGGGGGGGTATTGCAACTTTTGGCCATTTTGAAGCGAAATTGTTCCTTTGGGGGGGTATTGCAACTTTTGGCTATTTTGAAGTTAAATTGTTCCTTTGGGGGGGTATTGCAATTTTTTGCCATTTTGAGGCGAAATTGTTCCTTTGGGGGGGTATTGCAACTTTTGGCCATTTTGAAGCAAAATTGTTCCTTTCGGGGGTATTGCAACTTTTCGGCATTTTGAGGCGAAATTGTTCCTTTGGGGGGGTATTGCAACTTTTGGCCATTTTGAAGCGAAATTGTTCCTTTGGTGGGGTATTGCAACTTTTCGGCATTTTGAAGCGAAATTGTTCCTTTGGGGGGGTATTGCAATTTTTTGCCATTTTGAGGCGAAATTGTTCCTTTGGGGGGGGTATTGCAACTTTTGGCCATTTTGAGGCGAAATTGTTCCTTTGGGGGGGTATTGCAACTTTTGGCCATTTTGAAGCGAAATTGTTCCTTTGGGGGGGTATTGCAACTTTTCGGCATTTTGAGGCGAAATTGTTCCTTTGGGGGAGTATTGCAATTTTTTGCCATTTTGAGGCGAAATTGTTCCTTTGGGGGGGTATTGCAACTTTTGGCCATTTTGAAGCGAAATTGTTCCTTTGGGGGGTATTGCAACTTTTGGCCATTTTGAAGCGAAATTGTTCCTTTGGGGGGGTATTGCAATTTTTAACCATTTTGAGGCGAAATTGTTCCTTTGGGGGGGTATTGCAACTTTTGGCCATTTTGAAGTGAAATTGTTCCTTTGGGGGGGTATTGCAACTTTTGGCCATTTTGAAGCGAAATTGTTCCTTTGGGGGGGTATTGCAATTTTTTTTCCATTTTGAGGCGAAATTGTTCCTTTCGGGGGGGTATTGCAACTTTTGGTCATTTTGAAGCGAAATTGTACCTTTGGGGGGGTATTGCAACTTTTCGGCATTTTGAAGCGAAATTGTTCCTTTGGGGGTATTGCAATTTTTTGCCATTTTGAGACGAAATTGTTCCTTTGGGGGGGTATTGCAACTTTTGGCCATTTTGAAGCGAAATTGTACCTTTGGGGGTGGTATTGCAACTTTTCGGCATTTTGAAGCAAAATTGTTCCTTTGGGGGGGTATTGCAATTTTTTTTTCATTTTGAGGCGAAATTGTTCCTTTGGGGGGGGTATTGCAACTTTTGGCCATTTTGAAGCGAAATTGTTCCTTTGGGGGGGTATTGCAACTTTTCGGCATTTTGAGGCGAAATTGTTCCTTTGAGGGGGTATTGCAACTTTTGGCCATTTTGAAGCTTTGGCCATTTTGAAGCGAAATTGTTCCTTTCGGGGGGTATTGCAACTTTTCGGCATTTTGAGGCGAAATTGTTCCTTGGGGGGGTATTGCAACTTTTGGCCATATTGAAGCGAAATTGTTCCTTTGGGGGGGTATTGCAATTTTTAACCATTTTCAGGCGAAATTGTTCCTTTGGGGGGGTATTGCAACTTTTGGCCATTTTGAAGCGAAATTGTTCCTTTCAGGGGGTAATGCAACTTTTCAGCATTTTGAGACGAAATTGTTCCTTTGGGGGGGTATTGCAACTTTTCGGCATTTTGAGGCGAAATTGTTCCTTTGGGGGGTATTGCAATTTTTTTTCCATTTTGAGGCGAAATTGTTCCTTTTGGGGGGTATTGCAACTTTTCGGCATTTTGAAGCGAAATTGTTCCTTTGGGGGGTATTGCAATTTTTTGCCATTTTGAGGCGAATTTGTTCCTTTGGGGGGTATTGCAATTTTTTGCCATTTTGAGGCGAAATTGTTCCTTTGGGGGGGTATTGCAACTTTTGGCCATATTGAAGCGAAATTGTTCCATTGGGGGGTTTTACAATTTTTGGCCATTTGGAGGCGAAATTGTTCCTTTCGGGGGGTATTGCAACTTTTCGGCATTTTGAGGCGAAATTGTTCCTTTGGGGGGGTATTGCAACTTTTGGCCATTTTGAAGCGAAATCGTTCCTTGGGGGGTATTGCAATTTTTTGCCATTTTGAGGCGCAATTGTTCCTTTGGGGGGGTATTGCAACTTTTGGCCATTTTGAAGCGAAATTGTTCCTTTGGGGGGGTACTGCAACTTTTGGCCATTTTGAGGCGAAATTGTTCCTTTGGGGGGATATTGCAATTTTTTGCCATTTTGAGGCGAAATTGTTCCTTTGGGGGGGTATTGCAACTTTTGGCCATTTTAAAGCGAAATTGTTCCTTTGGGGGGTATTGTAATTTTTTTCCATTTTGAGGCGAAATTGTTCCTTTGGGGGGGTTTTGCAATTTTTTGCCATTTTGAGGCGAAATTGTTCCTTTGGGGGGGTATTGCAACTTTTGGCCATTTTGAAGCGAAATTGTTCCTTTGGGGGGGTATTGCAACTTTTCAGCATTTTGAGACGAAATTGTTCCTTTGGGGGGGTATTGCAATTTTTTTTTCATTTTGAGGCGAAATTGTTCCTTTGGGGGGGTATTGCAACTTTTGGCCATTTTGAAGCGAAATTGTTCCTTTGGGGGGCGTATTGCAACTTTTGGCCATTTTGAAGTTAAATTGTTCCTTTGGGGGGGTATTGCAATTTTTTGCCATTTTGAGGCGAAATTGTTCCTTTCGGGGGTATTGCAACTTTTCGGCATTTTGAGGCGAAATTGTTCCTTTGGGGGGGTATTGCAACTTTTCGGCATTTTGAAGCGAAATTGTTCCTTTGGGGGGTATTGCAATTTTTTGCCATTTTGAGGCGAAATTGTTCCTTTGGGGGGGGTATTGCAACTTTTGGCCATTTTGAGGCGAAATTGTTCCTTTGGGGGGGTATTGCAACTTTTGGCCATTTTGAAGCGAAATTGTTCCTTTGGGGGGGTATTGCAACTTTTCGGCATTTTGAGGCGAAATTGTTCCTTTGGGGGGGTATTGCAATTTTTTTGCCATTTTGAGGCGAAATTGTTCCTTTGGGGGGGTATTGCAACTTTTGGCCATTTTGAAGCGAAATTGTTCCTTTGGGGGGGTATTGCAATTTTTTGCCATTTTGAGGCGAAATTGTTCCTTTGGGGGGGTATTGCAATTTTTTGCCATTTTGAAGTGAAATTGTTCCTTTGGGGGGGTATTGCAACTTTTGGCCATTTTGAAGCGAAATTGTTCCTTTGGGGGGGTATTGCAATTTTTTTTCCATTTTGAGGCGAAATTGTTCCTTTCGGGGGGGTATTGCAACTTTTGGTCATTTTGAAGCGAAATTGTACCTTTGGGGGGGTATTGCAACTTTTCGGCATTTTGAAGCGAAATTGTTCCTTTGGGGGTATTGCAATTTTTTGCCATTTTGAGGCGAAATTGTTCCTTTGGGGGGGTATTGCAACTTTTGGCCATTTTGAAGCAAAATTGTACCTTTGGGGGTGGTATTGCAACTTTTCGGCATTTTGAAGCGAAATTGTTCCTTTGGGGGGGTATTGCAATTTTTTTTTCATTTTGAGGCGAAATTGTTCCTTTGGGGGGGGTATTGCAACTTTTGGCCATTTTGAAGCGAAATTGTTCCTTTGGGGGGGTATTGCAACTTTTCGGCATTTTGAGGCGAAATTGTTCCTTTGAGGGGGTATTGCAACTTTTGGCCATTTTGAAGCTTTGGCCATTTTGAAGCGAAATTGTTCCTTTCGGGGGGTATTGCAACTTTTCGGCATTTTGAGGCGAAATTGTTCCTTGGGGGGGTATTGCAACTTTTGGCCATATTGAAGCGAAATTGTTCCTTTGGGGGGGTATTGCAATTTTTAACCATTTTGAGGCGAAATTGTTCCTTTGGGGGGGTATTGCAACTTTTGGCCATTTTGAAGCGAAATTGTTCCTTTCAGGGGGTAATGCAACTTTTCAGCATTTTGAGACGAAATTGTTCCTTTGGGGGGGTATTGCAACTTTTCGGCATTTTGAGGCGAAATTGTTCCTTTGGGGGGTATTGCAATTTTTTTTCCATTTTGAGGCGAAATTGTTCCTTTTGGGGGGTATTGCAACTTTTCGGCATTTTGAAGCGAAATTGTTCCTTTGGGGGGTATTGCAATTTTTTGCCATTTTGAGGCGAATTTGTTCCTTTGGGGGGGTATTGCAATTTTTTGCCATTTTGAGGCGAAATTGTTCCTTTGGGGGGGTATTGCAACTTTTGGCCATATTGAAGCGAAATTGTTCCATTGGGGGGTTTTACAATTTTTGGCCATTTGGAGGCGAAATTGTTCCTTTCGGGGGGTATTGCAACTTTTCGGCATTTTGAGGCGAAATTGTTCCTTTGGGGGGGTATTGCAACTTTTGGCCATTTTGAAGCGAAATCGTTCCTTGGGGGGTATTGCAATTTTTTGCCATTTTGAGGCGCAATTGTTCCTTTGGGGGGGTATTGCAACTTTTGGCCATTTTGAAGCGAAATTGTTCCTTTGGGGGGGTATTGCAACTTTTGGCCATTTTGAGGCGAAATTGTTCCTTTGGGGGGATATTGCAATTTTTTGCCATTTTGAGGCGAAATTGTTCCTTTGGGGGGGTATTGCAACTTTTGGCCATTTTAAAGCGAAATTGTTCCTTTGGGGGGTATTGTAATTTTTTTCCATTTTGAGGCGAAATTGTTCCTTTGGGGGGTTTTGCAATTTTTTGCCATTTTGAGGCGAAATTGTTCCTTTGGGGGGGTATTGCAACTTTTGGCCATTTTGAAGCGAAATTGTTCCTTTGGGGGGGTATTGCAACTTTTCAGCATTTTGAGACGAAATTGTTCCTTTGGGGGGGTATTGCAATTTTTTTTTCATTTTGAGGCGAAATTGTTCCTTTGGGGGGGTATTGCAACTTTTGGCCATTTTGAAGCGAAATTGTTCCTTTGGGGGGCGTATTGCAACTTTTGGCCATTTTGAAGTTAAATTGTTCCTTTGGGGGGGTATTGCAATTTTTTGCCATTTTGAGGCGAAATTGTTCCTTTGGGGGGGTATTGCAACTTTTGGCCATTTTGAAGCAAAATTGTTCCTTTCGGGGGTATTGCAACTTTTCGGCATTTTGAGGCGAAATTGTTCCTTTGGGGGGGTATTGCAACTTTTCGGCATTTTGAAGCGAAATTGTTCCTTTGGGGGGGTATTGCAATTTTTTGCCATTTTGAGGCGAAATTGTTCCTTTGGGGGGGGTATTGCAACTTTTGGCCATTTTGAGGCGAAATTGTTCCTTTGGGGGGGTATTGCAACTTTTGGCCATTTTGAAGCGAAATTGTTCCTTTGGGGGGGTATTGCAACTTTTCGGCATTTTGAGGCGAAATTGTTCCTTTGGGGGGGTATTGCAATTTTTTGCCATTTTGAGGCGAAATTGTTCCTTTGGGGGGGTATTGCAACTTTTGGCCATTTTGAAGCGAAATTGTTCCTTTGGGGGGGTATTGCAATTTTTAACCATTTTGAGGCGAAATTGTTCCTTTGGGGGGGTATTTCAACTTTTGGCCATTTTGAAGCGAAATTGTTCCTTTCGGGGGGTATTGCAACTTTTCAGCATTTTGAGACGAAATTGTTCCTTTGGGGGGGTATTGCAACTTTTGGCCATTTTGAAGCGAAATTGTTCCTTTGGGGGGGTATTGCAACTTTTGGCCATTTTGAGGCGAAATTGTTCCTTTGGGGGGATATTGCAATTTTTTGCCATTTTGAGGCGAAATTGTTTCTTTGGGGGGGTATTGCAACTTTTGGCCATTTTAAAGCGAAATTGTTCCTTTGGGGGGTATTGCAATTTTTTTCCATTTTGAGGCGAAATTGTTCCTTTGGGGGGTTTTGCAATTTTTTGCCATTTTGAGGCGAAATTGTTCCTTTGGGGGGGTATTGCAACTTTTGGCCATTTTGAAGCGAAATTGTTCCTTTGGGGGGGTATTGCAACTTTTCAGCATTTTTAAACGAAATTGTTCCTTTGGGGGGGTATTGCAATTTTTTTTTCATTTTGAGGCGAAATTGTTCCTTTGGGGGGGTATTGCAACTTTTGGCCATTTTGAAGCGAAATTGTTCCTTTGGGGGGGTATTGCAATTTTTTGCCATTTTGAGGCGAAATTGTTCCTTTGGGGGGGTATTGCAATTTTTTGCCATTTTGAAGTGAAATTGTTCCTTTGGGGGGGTATTGCAACTTTTGGCCATTTTGAAGCGAAATTGTTCCTTTGGGGGGTATTGCAATTTTTTTTCTATTTTGAGGCGAAATTGTTCCTTTCGGGGGGGTATTGCAACTTTTGGTCATTTTGAAGCGAAATTGTACCTTTGGGGGGGTATTGCAACTTTTCGGCATTTTGAAGCGAAATTGTTCCTTTGGGGGTATTGCAATTTTTTGCCATTTTGAGGCGAAATTGTTCCTTTGGGGGGGTATTGCAACTTTTGGCCATTTTGATGCGAAATTGTACCTTTGGGGGTGGTATTGCAACTTTTCGGCATTTTGAAGCGAAATTGTTCCTTTGGGGGGGTATTGCAATTTTTTTTTCATTTTGAGGCGAAATTGTTCCTTTGGGGGGGGTATTGCAACTTTTGGCCATTTTGAAGCGAAATTGTTCCTTTGGGGGGGTATTGCAACTTTTCGGCATTTTGAGGCGAAATTGTTCCTTTGAGGGGGTATTGCAACTTTTGGCCATTTTGAAGCTTTGGCCATTTTGAAGCGAAATTGTTCCTTTCGGGGGGTATTGCAACTTTTCGGCATTTTGAGGCGAAATTGTTCCTTGGGGGGGTATTGCAACTTTTGGCCATATTGAAGCGAAATTGTTCCTTTGGGGGGGTATTGCAATTTTTAACCATTTTGAGGCGAAATTGTTCCTTTGGGGGGGTATTGCAACTTTTGGCCATTTTGAAGCGAAATTGTTCCTTTCAGGGGGTAATGCAACTTTTCAGCATTTTGAGACGAAATTGTTCCTTTGGGGGGGTATTGCAATTTTTTGCCATTTTGAGGCGAAATTGTTCCTTTGGGGGGGTATTGCAACTTTTGGCCATTTTGAAGCGAAATTGTTCCTTTCGGGGGGTATTGCAACTTTTCAGCATTTTGAGACGAAATTGTTCCTTTGGGGGGGTATTTCAATTTTTTTTTCATTTTGAAGCGAAATTGTTCCTTTGGGGGGGTATTGCAACTTTTGGCCATTTTGAAGCGAAATTGTTCCTTTGGGGGGGTATTGCAACTTTTCGGCATTTTGAGGCGAAATTGTTCCTTTGGGGGGGTATTGCAACTTTTGGCCCTTTTGAAGCGAAATTGTTCCTTTGGGGGGGTATTGCAATTTTTTGCCATTTTGAGGCGAAATTGTTCCTTTGGGGAGTATTGCAACTTTTGGCCATTTTGAAGTGAAATTGTTCCTTTGGGGGGGTATTGCAACTTTTGGCCATTTTGAAGCGAAATTGTTCCTTTCGGGGGGTATTGCAACTTTTCGGCATTTTGAGGCGAAATTGTTCCTTTGGGGGGGTATTGCAACTTTTGGCCATTTTGAAGCGAAATTGTACCTTTGGGGGGGTATTGCAACTTTTCGGCATTTTAAAGATTTGGCCATTTTGAAGCGAAATTGTTCCTTTCGGGGGGTATTGCAACTTTTGGCCATTTTGAAGCGAAATTGTACCTTTGGGGGGGGTATTGCACCTTTTGGCCATTTTGAAGCTTTGGCCATTTTGAAGCGAAATTGTTCCTTTCGGGGGGTATTGCAACTTTTCAGCATTTTGAGGCGAAATTGTTCCTTGGCGGGGTATTGCAACTTTTGGCCATATTGAAGCGAAATTGTTCCTTTGGGGGGGTATTGCAATTTTTAACCATTTTGAGGCGAAATTGTTCCTTTGGGGGGGTATTTCAACTTTTGGCCATTTTGAAGCGAAATTGTTCCTTTCGGGGGGTATTGCAACTTTTCAGCATTTTGAGACGAAATTGTTCCTTTGGGGGGGTATTGCAACTTTTGGCCATTTTGAAGCGAAATTGTTCCTTTGGGGGGGTATTGCAACTTTTGGCCATTTTGAGGCGAAATTGTTCCTTTGGGGGGATATTGCAATTTTTTGCCATTTTGAGGCGAAATTGTTTCTTTGGGGGGGTATTGCAACTTTTGGCCATTTTAAAGCGAAATTGTTCCTTTGGGGGGTATTGCAATTTTTTTCCATTTTGAGGCGAAATTGTTCCTTTGGGGGGTTTTGCAATTTTTTGCCATTTTGAGGCGAAATTGTTCCTTTGGGGGGATATTGCAACTTTTGGCCATTTTGAAGCGAAATTGTTCCTTTGGGGGGGTATTGCAACTTTTCAGCATTTTTAAACGAAATTGTTCCTTTGGGGGGGTATTGCAATTTTTTTTTCATTTTGAGGCGAAATTGTTCCTTTGGGGGGGTATTGCAACTTTTGGCCATTTTGAAGCGAAATTGTTCCTTTGGGGGGGTATTGCAACTTTTGGCCATTTTGAAGTTAAATTGTTCCTTTGGGGGGGTATTGCAATTTTTTGCCATTTTGAGGCGAAATTGTTCCTTTGGGGGGGTATTGCAACTTTTGGCCATTTTGAAGCAAAATTGTTCCTTTCGGGGGTATTGCAACTTTTCGGCATTTTGAGGCGAAATTGTTCCTTTGGGGGGGTATTGCAACTTTTGGCCATTTTGAAGCGAAATTGTTCCTTTGGTGGGGTATTGCAACTTTTCGGCATTTTGAAGCGAAATTGTTCCTTTGGGGGGGTATTGCAATTTTTTGCCATTTTGAGGCGAAATTGTTCCTTTGGGGGGGGTATTGCAACTTTTGGCCATTTTGAGGCGAAATTGTTCCTTTGGGGGGGTATTGCAACTTTTGGCCATTTTGAAGCGAAATTGTTCCTTTGGGGGGGTATTGCAACTTTTCGGCATTTTGAGGCGAAATTGTTCCTTTGGGGGAGTATTGCAATTTTTTGCCATTTTGAGGCGAAATTGTTCCTTTGGGGGGGTATTGCAACTTTTGGCCATTTTGAAGCGAAATTGTTCCTTTGGGGGGTATTGCAACTTTTGGCCATTTTGAAGCGAAATTGTTCCTTTGGGGGGGTATTGCAATTTTTAACCATTTTGAGGCGAAATTGTTCCTTTGGGGGGGTATTGCAACTTTTGGCCATTTTGAAGTGAAATTGTTCCTTTGGGGGGGTATTGCAACTTTTGGCCATTTTGAAGCGAAATTGTTCCTTTGGGGGGGTATTGCAATTTTTTTTCCATTTTGAGGCGAAATTGTTCCTTTCGGGGGGGTATTGCAACTTTTGGTCATTTTGAAGCGAAATTGTACCTTTGGGGGGGTATTGCAACTTTTCGGCATTTTGAAGCGAAATTGTTCCTTTGGGGGTATTGCAATTTTTTGCCATTTTGAGACGAAATTGTTCCTTTGGGGGGGTATTGCAACTTTTGGCCATTTTGAAGCGAAATTGTACCTTTGGGGGTGGTATTGCAACTTTTCGGCATTTTGAAGCAAAATTGTTCCTTTGGGGGGGTATTGCAATTTTTTTTTCATTTTGAGGCGAAATTGTTCCTTTGGGGGGGGTATTGCAACTTTTGGCCATTTTGAAGCGAAATTGTTCCTTTGGGGGGGTATTGCAACTTTTCGGCATTTTGAGGCGAAATTGTTCCTTTGAGGGGGTATTGCAACTTTTGGCCATTTTGAAGCTTTGGCCATTTTGAAGCGAAATTGTTCCTTTCGGGGGGTATTGCAACTTTTCGGCATTTTGAGGCGAAATTGTTCCTTGGGGGGGGTATTGCAACTTTTGGCCATATTGAAGCGAAATTGTTCCTTTGGGGGGGTATTGCAATTTTTAACCATTTTCAGGCGAAATTGTTCCTTTGGGGGGGTATTGCAACTTTTGGCCATTTTGAAGCGAAATTGTTCCTTTCAGGGGGTAATGCAACTTTTCAGCATTTTGAGACGAAATTGTTCCTTTGGGGGGGTATTGCAACTTTTCGGCATTTTGAGGCGAAATTGTTCCTTTGGGGGGTATTGCAATTTTTTTTCCATTTTGAGGCGAAATTGTTCCTTTTGGGGGGTATTGCAACTTTTCGGCATTTTGAAGCGAAATTGTTCCTTTGGGGGGTATTGCAATTTTTTGCCATTTTGAGGCGAATTTGTTCCTTTGGGGGGGTATTGCAATTTTTTGCCATTTTGAGGCGAAATTGTTCCTTTGGGGGGGTATTGCAACTTTTGGCCATATTGAAGCGAAATTGTTCCATTGGGGGGTTTTACAATTTTTGGCCATTTGGAGGCGAAATTGTTCCTTTCGGGGGGTATTGCAACTTTTCGGCATTTTGAGGCGAAATTGTTCCTTTGGGGGGGTATTGCAACTTTTGGCCATTTTGAAGCGAAATCGTTCCTTGGGGGGTATTGCAATTTTTTGCCATTTTGAGGCGCAATTGTTCCTTTGGGGGGGTATTGCAACTTTTGGCCATTTTGAAGCGAAATTGTTCCTTTGGGGGGGTATTGCAACTTTTGGCCATTTTGAGGCGAAATTGTTCCTTTGGGGGGATATTGCAATTTTTTGCCATTTTGAGGCGAAATTGTTCCTTTGGGGGGGTATTGCAACTTTTGGCCATTTTAAAGCGAAATTGTTCCTTTGGGGGGTATTGTAATTTTTTTCCATTTTGAGGCGAAATTGTTCCTTTGGGGGGGTTTTGCAATTTTTTGCCATTTTGAGGCGAAATTGTTCCTTTGGGGGGGTATTGCAACTTTTGGCCATTTTGAAGCGAAATTGTTCCTTTGGGGGGGTATTGCAACTTTTCAGCATTTTGAGACGAAATTGTTCCTTTGGGGGGGTATTGCAATTTTTTTTTCATTTTGAGGCGAAATTGTTCCTTTGGGGGGGTATTGCAACTTTTGGCCATTTTGAAGCGAAATTGTTCCTTTGGGGGGCGTATTGCAACTTTTGGCCATTTTGAAGTTAAATTGTTCCTTTGGGGGGGTATTGCAATTTTTTGCCATTTTGAGGCGAAATTGTTCCTTTCGGGGGTATTGCAACTTTTCGGCATTTTGAGGCGAAATTGTTCCTTTGGGGGGGTATTGCAACTTTTCGGCATTTTGAAGCGAAATTGTTCCTTTGGGGGGGTATTGCAATTTTTTTCCATTTTGAGGCGAAATTGTTCCTTTGGGGGGGTATTGCAACTTTTGGCCATTTTGAGGCGAAATTGTTCCTTTGGGGGGGTATTGCAACTTTTGGCCATTTTGAAGCGAAATTGTTCCTTTGGGGGGGTATTGCAACTTTTCGGCATTTTGAGGCGAAATTGTTCCTTTGGGGGGGTATTGCAATTTTTTGCCATTTTGAGGCGAAATTGTTCCTTTGGGGGGGTATTGCAACTTTTGGCCATTTTGAAGCGAAATTGTTCCTTTGGGGGGGTATTGCAATTTTTTGCCATTTTGAGGCGAAATTGTTCCTTTGGGGGGGTATTGCAATTTTTTGCCATTTTGAAGTGAAATTGTTCCTTTGGGGGGGTATTGCAACTTTTGGCCATTTTGAAGCGAAATTGTTCCTTTGGGGGGGTATTGCAATTTTTTTTCCATTTTGAGGCGAAATTGTTCCTTTCGGGGGGGTATTGCAACTTTTGGTCATTTTGAAGCGAAATTGTACCTTTGGGGGGGTATTGCAACTTTTCGGCATTTTGAAGCGAAATTGTTCCTTTGGGGGTATTGCAATTTTTTGCCATTTTGAGGCGAAATTGTTCCTTTGGGGGGGTATTGCAACTTTTGGCCATTTTGAAGCAAAATTGTACCTTTGGGGGTGGTATTGCAACTTTTCGGCATTTTGAAGCGAAATTGTTCCTTTGGGGGGGTATTGCAATTTTTTTTTCATTTTGAGGCGAAATTGTTCCTTTGGGGGGGGTATTGCAACTTTTGGCCATTTTGAAGCGAAATTGTTCCTTTGGGGGGGTATTGCAACTTTTCGGCATTTTGAGGCGAAATTGTTCCTTTGAGGGGGTATTGCAACTTTTGGCCATTTTGAAGCTTTGGCCATTTTGAAGCGAAATTGTTCCTTTCGGGGGGTATTGCAACTTTTCGGCATTTTGAGGCGAAATTGTTCCTTGGGGGGGTATTGCAACTTTTGGCCATATTGAAGCGAAATTGTTCCTTTGGGGGGGTATTGCAATTTTTAACCATTTTGAGGCGAAATTGTTCCTTTGGGGGGGTATTGCAACTTTTGGCCATTTTGAAGCGAAATTGTTCCTTTCAGGGGGTAATGCAACTTTTCAGCATTTTGAGACGAAATTGTTCCTTTGGGGGGGTATTGCAACTTTTCGGCATTTTGAGGCGAAATTGTTCCTTTGGGGAGTATTGCAATTTTTTTTCCATTTTGAGGCGAAATTGTTCCTTTTGGGGGGTATTGCAACTTTTCGGCATTTTGAAGCGAAATTGTTCCTTTGGGGGGTATTGCAATTTTTTGCCATTTTGAGGCGAATTTGTTCCTTTGGGGGGGTATTGCAATTTTTTGCCATTTTGAGGCGAAATTGTTCCTTTGGGGGGGTATTGCAACTTTTGGCCATATTGAAGCGAAATTGTTCCATTGGGGGGTTTTACAATTTTTGGCCATTTGGAGGCGAAATTGTTCCTTTCGGGGGGTATTGCAACTTTTCGGCATTTTGAGGCGAAATTGTTCCTTTGGGGGGGTATTGCAACTTTTGGCCATTTTGAAGCGAAATCGTTCCTTGGGGGGTATTGCAATTTTTTGCCATTTTGAGGCGCAATTGTTCCTTTGGGGGGGTATTGCAACTTTTGGCCATTTTGAAGCGAAATTGTTCCTTTGGGGGGGTATTGCAACTTTTGGCCATTTTGAGGCGAAATTGTTCCTTTGGGGGGATATTGCAATTTTTTGCCATTTTGAGGCGAAATTGTTCCTTTGGGGGGGTATTGCAACTTTTGGCCATTTTAAAGCGAAATTGTTCCTTTGGGGGGTATTGTAATTTTTTTCCATTTTGAGGCGAAATTGTTCCTTTGGGGGGTTTTGCAATTTTTTGCCATTTTGAGGCGAAATTGTTCCTTTGGGGGGGTATTGCAACTTTTGGCCATTTTGAAGCGAAATTGTTCCTTTGGGGGGGTATTGCAACTTTTCAGCATTTTGAGACGAAATTGTTCCTTTGGGGGGGTATTGCAATTTTTTTTTCATTTTGAGGCGAAATTGTTCCTTTGGGGGGGTATTGCAACTTTTCGCCATTTTGAAGCGAAATTGTTCCTTTGGGGGGCGTATTGCAACTTTTGGCCATTTTGAAGTTAAATTGTTCCTTTGGGGGGGTATTGCAATTTTTTGCCATTTTGAGGCGAAATTGTTCCTTTGGGGGGGTATTGCAACTTTTGGCCATTTTGAAGCAAAATTGTTCCTTTCGGGGGTATTGCAACTTTTCGGCATTTTGAGGCGAAATTGTTCCTTTGGGGGGGTATTGCAACTTTTCGGCATTTTGAAGCGAAATTGTTCCTTTGGGGGGGTATTGCAATTTTTTGCCATTTTGAGGCGAAATTGTTCCTTTGGGGGGGGTATTGCAACTTTTGGCCATTTTGAGGCGAAATTGTTCCTTTGGGGGGGTATTGCAACTTTTGGCCATTTTGAAGCGAAATTGTTCCTTTGGGGGGGTATTGCAATTTTTTGCCATTTTGAGGCGAAATTGTTCCTTTGGGGGGGTATTGCAACTTTTGGCAATTTTGAAGCGAAATTGTTCCTTTGGGGGGGTATTGCAATTTTTTGCCATTTTGAGGCGAAATTGTTCCTTTGGGGGGGTATTGCAATTTTTTGCCATTTTGAAGTGAAATTGTTCCTTTGGGGGGGTATTGCAACTTTTGGCCATTTTGAAGCGAAATTGTTCCTTTGGGGGTGTATTGCAATTTTTTTTCCATTTTGAGGCGAAATTGTTCCTTTCGGGGGGGTATTGCAACTTTTGGTCATTTTGAAGCGAAATTGTACCTTTGGGGGGGTATTGCAACTTTTCGGCATTTTGAAGCGAAATTGTTCCTTTGGGGGTATTGCAATTTTTTGCCATTTTGAGGCGAAATTGTTCCTTTGGGGGGGTATTGCAACTTTGGCCATTTTGAAGCAAAATTGTACCTTTGGGGGTGGTATTGCAACTTTTCGGCATTTTGAAGCGAAATTGTTCCTTTGGGGGGGTATTGCAATTTTTTTTTCATTTTGAGGCGAAATTGTTCCTTTGGGGGGGGTATTGCAACTTTTGGCCATTTTGAAGCGAAATTGTTCCTTTGGGGGGGTATTGCAACTTTTCGGCATTTTGAGGCGAAATTGTTCCTTTGAGGGGGTATTGCAACTTTTGGCCATTTTGAAGCTTTGGCCATTTTGAAGCGAAATTGTTCCTTTCGGGGGGTATTGCAACTTTTCAGCATTTTGAGACGAAATTGTTCCTTTGGGGGGGTATTGCAATTTTTTTTTCATTTTGAGGCGAAATTGTTCCTTTGGGGGGGTATTGCAACTTTTGGCCATTTTGAAGCGAAATTGTTCCTTTGGGGGGCGTATTGCAACTTTTGGCCATTTTGAAGTTAAATTGTTCCTTTGGGGGGGTATTGCAATTTTTTGCCATTTTGAGGCGAAATTGTTCCTTTGGGGGGGTATTGCAACTTTTGGCCATTTTGAAGCAAAATTGTTCCTTTCGGGGGTATTGCAACTTTTCGGCATTTTGAGGCGAAATTGTTCCTTTGGGGGGGTATTGCAACTTTTCGGCATTTTGAAGCGAAATTGTTCCTTTGGGGGGGTATTGCAATTTTTTGCCATTTTGAGGCGAAATTGTTCCTTTGGGGGGGGTATTGCAACTTTTGGCCATTTTGAGGCGAAATTGTTCCTTTGGGGGGGTATTGCAACTTTTGGCCATTTTGAAGCGAAATTGTTCCTTTGGGGGGTATTGCAACTTTTCGGCATTTTGAGGCGAAATTGTTCCTTTGGGGGGGTATTGCAATTTTTTGCCATTTTGAAGTGAAATTGTTCCTTTGGGGGGGTATTGCAACTTTTGGCCATTTTGAAGCGAAATTGTTCCTTTGGGGGTGTATTGCAATTTTTTTTCCATTTTGAGGCGAAATTGTTCCTTTCGGGGGGGTATTGCAACTTTTGGTCATTTTGAAGCGAAATTGTACCTTTGGGGGGGTATTGCAACTTTTCGGCATTTTGAAGCGAAATTGTTCCTTTGGGGGTATTGCAATTTTTTGCCATTTTGAGGCGAAATTGTTCCTTTGGGGGGGTATTGCAACTTTGGCCATTTTGAAGCAAAATTGTACCTTTGGGGGTGGTATTGCAACTTTTCGGCATTTTGAAGCGAAATTGTTCCTTTGGGGGGGTATTGCAATTTTTTTTTCATTTTGAGGCGAAATTGTTCCTTTGGGGGGGGGTATTGCAACTTTTGGCCATTTTGAAGCGAAATTGTTCCTTTGGGGGGGTATTGCAACTTTTCGGCATTTTGAGGCGAAATTGTTCCTTTGAGGGGGTATTGCAACTTTTGGCCATTTTGAAGCTTTGGCCATTTTGAAGCGAAATTGTTCCTTTCGGGGGGTATTGCAACTTTTCGGCATTTTGAGGCGAAATTGTTCCTTGGGGGGGTATTGCAACTTTTGGCCATATTGAAGCGAAATTGTTCCTTTGGGGGGGTATTGCAATTTTTAACCATTTTGAGGCGAAATTGTTCCTTTGGGGGGGTATTGCAACTTTTGGCCATTTTGAAGCGAAATTGTTCCTTTCAGGGGGTAATGCAACTTTTCAGCATTTTGAGACGAAATTGTTCCTTTGGGGGGGTATTGCAATTTTTTGCCATTTTGAGGCAAAATTGTTCCTTTGGGGGGGTATTGCAACTTTTGGCCATTTTGAAGCAAAATTGTTCCTTTCGGGGGGTATTGCAACTTTTCAGCATTTTGAGACGAAATTGTTCCTTTGGGGGGGTATTTCAATTTTTTTTTCATTTTGAAGCGAAATTGTTCCTTTGGGGGGGTATTGCAACTTTTGGCCATTTTGAAGTGAAATTGTTCCTTTGGGGGGGTATTGCAACTTTTCGGCATTTTGAGGCGAAATTGTTCCTTTGGGGGGGTATTGCAATTTTTTGCCATTTTGAGGCGAAATTGTTCCTTTGGGGGGGTATTGCAACTTTTGGCCATTTTGAAGCAAAATTGTTCCTTTCGGGGGTATTGCAACTTTTCGGCATTTTGAGGCGAAATTGTTCCTTTGGGGGGGTATTGCAACTTTTCGGCATTTTGAAGCGAAATTGTTCCTTTGGGGGGGTATTGCAATTTTTTGCCATTTTGAGGCGAAATTGTTCCTTTGGGGGGGGTATTGCAACTTTTGGCCATTTTGAGGCGAAATTGTTCCTTTGGGGGGGTATTGCAACTTTTGGCCATTTTGAAGCGAAATTGTTCCTTTGGGGGGGTATTGCAACTTTTCGGCATTTTGAGGCGAAATTGTTCCGTTGGGGGGGTATTGCAATTTTTTGCCATTTTGAGGCGAAATTGTTCCTTTGGGGGGGTATTGCAACTTTTGGCCATTTTGAAGCGAAATTGTTCCTTTGGGGGGGTATTGCAATTTTTTGCCATTTTGAGGCGAAATTGTTCCTTTGGGGGGGTATTGCAATTTTTTGCCATTTTGAAGTGAAATTGTTCCTTTGGGGGGGTATTGCAACTTTTGGCCATTTTGAAGCGAAATTGTTCCTTTGGGGGGGTATTGCAATTTTTTTTCCATTTTGAGGCGAAATTGTTCCTTTCGGGGGGGTATTGCAACTTTTGGTCATTTTGAAGCGAAATTGTACCTTTGGGGGGTATTGCAACTTTTCGGCATTTTGAAGCGAAATTGTTCCTTTGGGGGTATTGCAATTTTTTGCCATTTTGAAGCAAAATTGTACCTTTGGGGGTGGTATTGCAACTTTTCGGCATTTTGAAGCGAAATTGTTCCTTTGGGGGGGTATTGCAATTTTTTTTTCATTTTGAGGCGAAATTGTTCCTTTGGGGGGGGTATTGCAACTTTTGGCCATTTTGAAGCGAAATTGTTCCTTTGGGGGGGTATTGCAACTTTTCGGCATTTTGAGGCGAAATTGTTCCTTTGAGGGGGTATTGCAACTTTTGGCCATTTTGAAGCTTTGGCCATTTTGAAGCGAAATTGTTCCTTTCGGGGGGTATTGCAACTTTTCGGCATTTTGAGGCGAAATTGTTCCTTGGGGGGGTATTGCAACTTTTGGCCATATTGAAGCGAAATTTTTCCTTTGGGGGGGTATTGCAATTTTTAACCATTTTGAGGCGAAATTGTTCCTTTGGGGGGGTATTGCAACTTTTGGCCATTTTGAAGCGAAATTGTTCCTTTCAGGGGGTAATGCAACTTTTCAGCATTTTGAGACGAAATTGTTCCTTGGGGGGGTATTGCAATTTTTTGCCATTTTGAGGCGAAATTGTTCCTTTGGGGGGGTATTGCAACTTTTGGCCATTTTGAAGCGAAATTGTTCCTTTCGGGGGGTATTGCAACTTTTCAGCATTTTGAGACGAAATTGTTCCTTTGGGGGGGTATTTCAATTTTTTTTTCATTTTGAAGCGAAATTGTTCCTTTGGGGGGGTATTGCAACTTTTGGCCATTTTGAAGCGAAATTGTTCCTTTGGGGGGGTATTGCAACTTTTCGGCATTTTGAGGCGAAATTGTTCCTTTGGGGGGGTATTGCAACTTTTGGCCCTTTTGAAGCGAAATTGTTCCTTTGGGGGGGTATTGCAATTTTTTGCCATTTTGAGGCGAAATTGTTCCTTTGGGGAGTATTGCAACTTTTGGCCATTTTGAAGTGAAATTGTTCCTTTGGGGGGGTATTGCAACTTTTGGCCATTTTGAAGCGAAATTGTTCCTTTCGGGGGGTATTGCAACTTTTCGGCATTTTGAGGCGAAATTGTTCCTTTGGGGGGGTATTGCAACTTTTAACCATTTTGAAGAGAAATTGTTCCTTTGGGGGGTATTGCAATTTTTTGCCATTTTGAGGCGAAATTGTTCCTTTGGGGGGGTATTGCAACTTTTGGCCATTTTGAAGCGAAATTGTACCTTTGGGGGGGGGTATTGCACCTTTTGGCCATTTTGAAGATTTGGCCATTTTGAAGCGAAATTGTTCCTTTCGGGGGGTATTGCAACTTTTCGACATTTTGAGGCGAAATTGTTCCTTGGCGGGGTATTGCAACTTTTGGCCATATTGAAGCGAAATTGTTCCTTTGGGGGGGTATTGCAATTTTTAACCATTTTGAGGCGAAATTGTTCCTTTGGGGGGGTATTTCAACTTTTGGCCATTTTGAAGCGAAATTGTTCCTTTCGGGGGGTATTGCAACTTTTCAGCATTTTGAGACGAAATTTGTCCTTTGGGGGGGGGTATTGCAACTTTTCGGCATTTTGAGGCGAAATTGTTCCTTTGGGGGGTATTGCAATTTTTTTTTCACTTTGATGCGAAATTGTTCCTTTCGGGGGGTATTGCAACTTTTCGGCATTTTGAAGCGAAATTGTTCCTTTGGGGGGTATTGCAATTTTTTGCCATTTTGAGGCGAAATTGTTCCCTTGGGGGGGTATTGCAACTTTTGGCCATATTGAAGCGAAATTGTTCCTTTCGGGGGGGTTTTACAATTTTTTGCCATTTTGAGGCGAAATTGTTCCTTTGGGGGGGTATTGCAACTTTTGGCCATTTTGAAGCGAAATTGTTCCTTTGGGAGGTATTGCAATTTTTTGCCATTTTGAGGCGAAATTGTTCCTTTGGGGGGGTATTGCAACTTTTGGCCATATTGAAGCGAAATTGTTCCTTTGGGGGGTTTTACAATTTTTGGCCATTTTGAGGCGAAATTGTTCCTTTCGGGGGGTATTGCAACTTTTCGGCATTTTGAGGCGAAATTGTTCCTTTCGGGGGTATTGCAATTTTTTTTTCATTTTGATGCGAAATTGTTCCTTTCGGGGGGTATTGCAACTTTTCGGCATTTTGAAGCGAAATTGTTCCTTTGGGGGGTATTGCAATTTTTTGCCATTTTGAGGCGAAATTGTTCCTTTGGGGGGGTATTGCAACTTTTGGCCATTTTGAAGCGAAATTGTTCCTTTGGGGGGTATTGCAATTTTTTGCCATTTTGAGGCGAAATTGTTCCTTTGGGGGGTTATTGCAACTTTTGGCCATATTGAAGCGAAATTGTTCCTTTGGGGGGTTTTTGCAATTTTTGGCCATTTTGAGGCGAAATTGTTCCTTTCGGGGGGTATTGCAACTTTTCAGCATTTTGAGGCGAAATTGTTCCTTTGGGGGGGTATTGCAACTTTTAACCATTTTGAAGAGAAATTGTTCCTTTGGGGGGTATTGCAATTTTTTGCCATTTTGAGGCGAAATTGTTCCTTTGGGGGGGTATTGCAACTTTTGGCCATATTGAAGCGAAATTGTTCCATTGGGGGGGTTTTACAATTTTTGGCCATTTTGAGGCGAAATTGTTCCTTTCAGGGGGGGTATTGCAACTTTTTGCCATTTTGAAGCGAAATTGTTCCTTTGGGGGGGGTATTGCAATGTTTTGCCATTTTGAGGCGAAATTGTTCCTTTGGGGGGGTATTGCAACTTTTGGCCATTTTGAAGCGAAATTGTTCCTTTGGGGGGGTATTGCAATTTTTTGCCATTTTGAAGCGAAATTGTTCCTTTCAGGGGGTAATGCAACTTTTCAGCATTTTGAGACGAAATTGTTCCTTTGGGGGGGTATTGAAACTTTTCGGCATTTTGAGGCGAAATTGTTCCTTTGGGGGGTATTGCAATTTTTTTTCCATTTTGAGGCGAAATTGTTCCTTTTGGGGGGTATTGCAACTTTTCGGCATTTTGAAGCGAAATTGTTCCTTTGGGGGGTATTGCAATTTTTTGCCATTTTGAGGCGAATTTGTTCCTTTGGGGGGGTATTGCAATTTTTTGCCATTTTGAGGCGAAATTGTTCCTTTGGGGGGGTATTGCAACTTTTGGCTAAAATTGAAGCGAAATTGTTCCTTTGGGGGGGTTTTACAATTTTTGGCCATTTTGAGGCGAAATTGTTCCTTTGGGGGGGTATTGCAACTTTTGGCCATATTGAAGCGAAATTGTTCCTTTGGGGGGGTTTTACAATTTTTGGCCATTTTGAGGCGAAATTGTTCCTTTCGGGGGGTATTGCAACTTTTCGGCATTTTGAGGCGAAATTGTTCCTTTGGGGGGGTATTGCAACTTTTAACCATTTTGAAGAGAAATTGTTCCTTTGGGGGGTATTGCAATTTTTTGCCATTTGGAGGCGAAATTGTTTCTTTGGGGGGGTATTGCAACTTTTGGCCATTTTGAAGCGAAATTGTTCCTTTGGGGGGTATTGCAACTTTTGCCCATATTGAAGCGAAATTGTTCCATTGAGGGGGTTTTACAATTTTTGGCCATTTTGAGGCGAAATTGTTCCTTTCGGGGGGTATTGCAACTTTTCGGCATTTTGAGGCGAAATTGTTCCTTTGGGGGGTTATTGCAACTTTTGGCCATTTTGAAGCGAAATTGTTCCTTTGGGGGGGTATTGCAACTTTTGGCCATTTTGAGGCGAAATTGTTCCTTTGGGGGGGTATTGCAATTTTTTTTCCATTTTGAGGCAAAATTGTTCCTTTCGGGGGGGTATTGCAACTTTTGGTCATTTTGAAGCGAAATTTACCTTTGGGGGGGTATTGCAACTTTTCGGCATTTTGAAGCGAAATTGTTCCTTTGGGGGTATTGCAATTTTTTGCCATTTTGAGGCGAAATTGTTCCTTTGGGGGGGTATTGCAACTTTTGGCCACTTTGAAGCGAAATTGTACCTTTGGGGGGGGTATTGCAACTTTTCGGCATTTTGAAGCGAAATTGTTCCTTTGGGGAGGTATTGCAATTTTTTTTTCATTTTGAGGCGAAATTGTTCCTTTGGGGGGGGTATTGCAACTTTTGGCCATTTTGAAGCGAAATTGTTCCTTTGGGGGGGTATTGCAACTTTTCGGCATTTTGAGGCGAAATTGTTCCTTTGAGGGGGTATTGCAACTTTTGGCCATTTTGAAGATTTGGCCATTTTGAAGCGAAATTGTTCCTTTTGGGGGGTATTGCAACTTTTCGGCATTTTGAGGCGAAATTGTTCCTTGGGGGGTATTGCAACTTTTGCCCATATTAAAGCCAAATTGTTCCTTTGGGGGGGTATTGCAATTTTTAACCATTTTGAGGCGAAATTGTTCCTTTGGGGGGGTATTGCAACTTTTGGCTATTTTGAAGCGAAATTGTTCCTTTTGGGGGGTATTGCAACTTTTCAGCATTTTGAGGCAAAATTGTTCCTTTGGGGGGGTATTGCAATTTTTTGCCATTTTGAGGCGAAATTGTTCCTTTGGGGGGGTATTGCAACTTTTCGGCATTTTGAGGCGAAATTGTTCCTTTGGGGGGTATTGCAATTTTTTGCCATTTTGAGGCGAAATTGTTGCTTTGGGGGGGTATTGCATCTTTTGGCCATTTTGAGGCGAAATTGTTCCTTTGGGGGGGTATTGCAACTTTTCGGCATTTTGAAGCGAAATTGTTCCTTTGGGGGGGTATTGCAATTTTTTTTTTCATTTTGAGGCGAAATTGTTGCTTTGGGGGGTGTGAAGATGTAATTTACCCTCTCACTGTATATGCTGTACAGATTCCTATTTCAAGCTGGGTTCATTGTCTTATTTGAACTACTTCTGTGTACATTTCTATTGTTGTAGGTAATCACCCCCTAAAATGCAAGGTTATATCCTCTTGAGGCACTTCCATCCCTGGGAGTAGGGGGAGGTGGGCCTAGAGTCCAACTAGTGTAAACTCTGCTTACCTGGGAGATTCAGTCAGAGTGAGCTGAAACTTGAAGGGAGCAGGAGCTCCAGCCTGTGTGGCTGTGGACACGGACGGAGCTAGGCCTGTGTGGCGGCCCGTGGGATTGTGTGGAACTCTTTGGACTACTGTAAGGACGATTGCTTTGTAATCCGGTCCGAGGATTGTCGGGAAGGGCCCCCGAATCTGTTTTACGTGGACTTATCGTGTGCTGTTCCAGTGTCCTTGTGAATAAACCTGTTGGATCGTTCCTCGGCCTGTTGTCTCTCCTTTCTCTGCTGTACACCCCGTCACAAACTGGTTGGCAGCGCTGGGATCAGAGCAGAAGGAATGGAGGACAATGGCTCAACATCAGGAACCAGCACTGCAGAGTACAAGACCTGGACTTTGGGGAGCCTGCAATCAAAGGCCCGTGAAGTAGGAGTTCGTTTCAAAGGACTCTCCAAGGAGCAGCTGATTGAGGCTCTAGAAGTAGTCTGCTCGCAAAATGACGTGGAGGAAGGATCCTCACAGCAAAGGGAGGAAAGACGGGAGCTGGAGGTAATTACCCAAAAAAGTCAATGGATTGTGTGGTATGAAGAGGAGATGGCACTGCTTGGAGATGAGGTCACCATTGAATATAAGATGGATGCTATTCGCAGAGCTCAAGAGAGGGCATTGCTGGAGAGGAGGTTTGCTGTGGAAGCAGCTAGAGGCTCCAGACAAACTTTAACCACAGCACCAACTATGAGGGAATTCTCCAGAGTGTCCCGCAAGGACTTTAAGCCATTTAATGAAGCTGCAGGTGACATTGAGGGCTTCTTTCAGGACTTTGAGCATCAGTGCCGATTAATAGAAGTCCCAGAAAGAGAGCGAGTCAGACACCTGGTGGGCCTCTTGGAGGGTGGAGCTGCCGACGCCTATAGAGCTATGGACCCTCAGTGGAATTGTGAGTATGGGGAGATAAAACAGACCATTCTGGAACATTATGCCGTGACCCCAGATACTTATAGGACTAAGTTCCGTACATTAGCCTGTGATGGAGAAGTGTCTTTCAAGATGTTTGCCCACAGACTGAAACAAGTGTGCCATCGCTGGCTGGAGGGAGAGGGAGCCTTAACTTGGCAGACCTTCCTCCAGGTCATCCTAAAAGAACAATTCTTTGCCCAGTGCCCCGCTGAGATCCGGGAATGGGTGCGTGAGAGAAAACCAGCGACAGTGGAGGAAGCTGCTGCTCTAGCTGATGAGGTGCTCACTATCAAGCCTCAGTGGAGGGTTTTGTTGGAGGATGGAGAGACGCCTAACAGCTCCACAACACCGGATGCCCCCAGTTATTCTGCCCCCATTGTTCCCCGTTCCTCTAAGCCACCACATGTTGATACCCGTGTTAATGTGCCTTCAGTTGCTTCTACTGCACTTTCTGGAATACGCCGGGGAGAGGAAGTAACAGAGCGCAGGTGTTATGTTTGTAGGCATCCCGGGCATTTGCAGGCCTCATGCCCAGCCAGCCCATGGAGGAATCATCCTCAAACCCCTACAGCACCTTCAGGTGGGAGTCGGCCTCCAAGTTCCCCTACCCCTTACCCAAGAGGACGCCTTGGATGGAGGGAGACCCAGCTCAGATGCTATCAATGTGGACAGCCAGGGCATCGGCAAGTCTCCTGCCCAGCTGTTCAAATGAGGACTGATCCTGCGCCCAATCGGATTGTTAATTATTTACAGCCCAGCGCCATGGAGGAAGATGTGGCACCGCTATGTGAGGACTGGCCTAGTGACTCAGCCCCCCATGTTGCACCACCAGGAGTTTACGGGGTGCGCCCCACAGTTATGACGACTTCTGCTCATCGAGGTAAGCACTTGCAGGAGGTTGTGCTGGATGGACAGAGACTTGTTGGATTTTGTGACTCGGGTGCTTTCCTCACACTGGCTGATCCCCGAGTGGTTCGGCCTGAGGCAATCCATAGAGGACCTGGGATTGTCATTGAACTGGCTGGTGGACAATGGAGGACTATTCCCACAGCCACTGTGGATCTGAGCTTTGGTTTTGGGGTCAGGCGATGTGTGGTTGGGGTGATGGGTGGTCTGCCTGCAGCTGTTCTCCTGGGCAATGATGTGGGAGAGCTACGATGCCAATTCGTGGCTGCATGAAGCCACATGTAAGTAACGCTCTGCCTGTGTGTACTTAACCAGTGACCTGTAGAGGTCCCTAGTACGTACACAAGTTGGGAGGGGGAGGGATTGTGAAGATGTAATTTACCCTCTCAATGTATATGCTGTACAGATTCCTATTTCAAGCTGGGTTCATTGTCTTATTTGAACTACTTCTGTGTACATTTCTATTGTTGTAGGTAATCACCCCCTAAAATGCAAGGTTATATCCTCTTGAGGCACTTCCATCCCTGGGAGTAGGGGGAGGTGGGCCTAGAGTCCAACTAGTGTAAACTCTGCTTACCTGGGAGATTCAGTCAGAGTGAGCTGAAACTTGAAGGGAGCAGGAGCTCCAGCCTGTGTGGCTGTGGACACGGACGGAGCTAGGCCTGTGTGGCGGCCCGTGGGATTGTGTGGAACTCTTTGGACTACTGTAAGGACGATTGCTTTGTAATCCGGTCCGAGGATTGTCGGGAAGGGCCCCCGAATCTGTTTTACGTGGACTTATCGTGTGCTGTTCCAGTGTCCTTGTGAATAAACCTGTTGGATCGTTCCTCGGCCTGTTGTCTCTCCTTGCTCTGCTGTACACCCCGTCACAGGGGGTATTGCATCTTTTGGCCATTTTGAAGCGAAATTGTTCCTTTCGGGGGGTATTGCAACTTTTCGGCATTTTGAGGCGAAATTGTTCTTTTGGGGGGGTATTGCAACTTTTGGCCATTTTGAAGCGAAATTGTTCCTTTGGGGGGGTATTGCAACTTTTGGACATTTTGAAGCGAAATTGTTCCTTTCGGTGGGTATTGCAACTTTTGGCCATTTTGAGGCGAAATTGTTCCTTTGGGGGGGTATTGCAACTTTTGGACATTTTGAAGCGAAATTGTTCCTTTCGGTGGGTATTGCAACTTTTCGGCATTTTGAGGCGAAATTGTTCCTTTGGAGGGGTATTGCAATTTTTTTTTCATTTTGAGGCGAAATTGTTCTTTTGGGGGGGTATTGCAACTTTTGGCCATTTTGAAGCGAAATTGTTCCTTTGGGGGGTATTGCAACTTTTAGGCATTTTGACGCGAAATTGTTCCTTTGGGGGGGTATTGAAATTTTTTGCCATTTTGAGGCGAAATTGTTCCTTTGGGGGGGTATTGCAACTTTTGGCCATTTTGAGGCGAAATTGTTCCTTTGGGGGGGTATTGCAACTTTTCGGCATTTTGAAGCGAAATTGTTCCTTTGGGGGGGTATTGCAATTTTTTGCCATTTTGAGGTGAAATTGTTCCTTTGGGGGGGGTATTGCAACTTTTGTCCATTTTGAAGCGAAATTGTTCCTTTGGGGGGTATTGCAATTTTTTTTCCATTTTGAGGTGAAATTGTTCCTTTCGGGGGGTACTGCAACTTTTCAGCATTTTGAGGCGAAATTGTTCCTTTGGGGGGTATTGCAATTTTTTGCCATTTTGAGGCGAAATTGTTCCTTTGGGGGTGTATTGCAACTTTTGGCCATTTTGAAGCGAAATTGTTCCTTTGGGGGGGTATTGCAACTTTTGGCCTTTTTGAAGCGAAATTGTTCCTTTCGGGGGGTATTGCAACTTTTCGGCATTTTGATGCGAAATTGTTCCTTTGGGGGGGTATTGCAACTTTTGGCCATATTGAAGCGAAATTGTTCCTTTGGGGGGGTATTGCAATTTTTAACCATTTTGAGGCGAAATTGTTCCTTTGGGGGGTATTGCAACTTTTGGCCATTTTGAAGCGAAATTGTTCCTTTCGGGGGGTATTGCAACTTTTTAGCATTTTGAGGCGAAATTGTTCCTTTGGGGGGGTATTGCAACTTTTGGCCATTTTGAAGCGAAATTGTTCCTTTCGGGGGGTATTGCAACTTTTCGGCATTTTGAAGCGAAATTGTTCCTTTCGGGGGGTATTGCAACTTTTCGGCATTTTGATGCGAAATTGTTCCTTAGGGGGGGTATTGCAACTTTTGGCCATATTGAAGCGAAATTGTTCCTTTGGGGGGATATTGCAATTTTTAACCATTTTGAGGCGAAATTGTTCCTTTGGGGGGTATTGCAACTTTTGGCCATTTTGAAGCGAAATTGTTCCTTTCGGGGGGTATTGCAACTTTTCAGCATTTTGAGGCGAAATTGTTCCTTTGGGGGGGTATTGCAATTTTTTTTCCATTTTGAGGCGAAATTGTTCCTTTGGGGGGGGTATTGCAACTTTTGGCCATTTTGAAGCGAAATTGTTCCTTTGGGGGGGTATTGCAACTTTTGGCCTTTTTGAAGCGAAATTGTTCCTTTCGGGGGGTATTGCAACTTTTCGGCATTTTGATGCGAAATTGTTCCTTTGGGGGGGTATTGCAACTTTTGGCCATATTGAAGCGAAATTGTTCCTTTGGGGGGGTATTGCAATTTTTAACCATTTTGAGGCGAAATTGTTCCTTTGGGGGGTATTGCAACTTTTGGCCATTTTGAAGCGAAATTGTTCCTTTCGGGGGGTATTGCAACTTTTCAGCATTTTGAGGCGAAATTGTTCCTTTGGGGGGGTATTGCAATTTTTTTTCCATTTTGAGGCGAAATTGTTTCTTTGGGGGGGTATTGCAACTTTTGGCCATTTTGAAGCGAAATTGTTCCTTTTGGGGGGTATTGCAACTTTTCGGCATTTTGAAGCGAAATTGTTCCTTTGGGGGGGTATTGCATTTTTTTGCCATTTTGAGGCGAAATTGTTCCTTTGGGGGGGTATTGCAACTTTTGGCCATTTTGAAGCGAACTTGTTCCTTTGGGGGGGGTATTGCAACTTTTGGCCATTTTGAAACAAAATTGTTCCTTTCGGGGGGTATTGCAATTTTTCGGCATTTTGAGGCGAAATTGTTCCTTTGGGGGGGTATTGCAACTTTTGGCCATTTTGAAGCGAAATTGTTCCTTTGGGGGGGTATTGCAACTTTTGGCCATTTTGAAGCGAAATTGTTCCTTTGG
Organism: Anomaloglossus baeobatrachus; assembly: GCF_048569485.1. Lineage (NCBI taxonomy): Eukaryota > Metazoa > Chordata > Amphibia > Anura > Aromobatidae > Anomaloglossus > Anomaloglossus baeobatrachus. Next base: position 85,451,124 of record NC_134364.1, on the reverse strand, counting down.
GGGGGTATTGCAATTTTTTGCCATTTTGAGGCGAAATTGTTCCTTGGGGGGGTATTGCAACTTTTGGCCATATTGAAGCGAAATTGTTCCTTTGGGGGGGTATTGCAATTTTTAACCATTTTGAGGCGAAATTGTTCCTTTGGGGGGGTATTGCAACTTTTGGCCATTTTGAAGCGAAATTGTTCCTTTCGGGGGGTATTGCAATTTTTTTTCATTTTGAGGCGAAATTGTTCCTTTGGGGGGGTATTGCAACTTTTGGCACTTTTGAAGCGAAATTGTTCCTTTGGGGGGTATTGCAACTTTTTGGCATTTTGAGGCGAAATTGTTCCTTTGGGGGGGTATTGCAACTTTTGGCCATTTTGAAGCGAAATTGTACCTTTGGGGGGGTATTGCAACTTTTCGGCATTTTGAAGCGAAATTGTTCCTTTGGGGGGGTATTGCAATTTTTTTTTCATTTTGAGGCGAAATTGTTCCTTTGGGGGGGTATTGCAACTTTTGGCCATTTTGAAGCGAAATTGTTCCTTTGGGGGGGTATTGCAACTTTTGCCATTTTGAAGCGAAATTGTTCCTTTGGGGGGGTATTGCAATTTTTTGCCATTTTGAGGCGAAATTGTTCCTTTGGGGGGGTATTGCAACTTTTGGCCATTTTGAAGCGAAATTGTTCCTTTGGGGGTATTGCAATTTTTTGCCATTTTGAGGCGAAATTGTTCCTTTGGGGGGGTATTGCAACTTTTGGCTATTTCGAAGCGAAAATGTTCCTTTGGGGGGGTATTGCAACTTTTCGGCATTTTGAGGCGAAATTGTTCCTTTGGGGGGGTATTGCAATTTTTTGCCATTTTGAGGCGAAATTGTTCCTTTGGGGGGGGTATTGCAACTTTTGGCCATTTTGAAGCGAAATTGTTCCTTTCAGGGGGTATTGCAACTTTTCGGCATTTTGAGGCGAAATTGTTCCTTTGGGGGGGTATTGCAACTTTTGGCCATTTTGAAGCGAAATTGTTCCTTTGTGGGGGTATTGCAACTTTTCGGCATTTTGAGGCGAAATTGTTCCTTTGGGGGGGTATTGCAATTTTTTGCCATTTTGAGGCGAAATTGTTCCTTTGGGGGGGTATTGCAACTTTTGATCATTTTGAAGCGAAATTGTTCCTTTGGGGGGGTATTGCAATTTTTTGCCATTTTGAGGCGAAATTTTTCCTTTGGGGGGGTATTGCAACTTTTGGCCATTTTGAAGCGAAATTGTTCCTTTCGGGGGGTATTGCAACTTTTGGCCATATTGAAGCGAAATTGTTCCTTTGGGGGGGTATTGCAATTTTTAACCATTTTGAGGCGAAATTGTTCCTTTGGAGGGGTATTGCAACTTTTTTGCCATTTTGAAGCGAAATTGTTCCTTTCAGGGGGTATTGCAACTTTTCAGCATTTTGAGGCGAAATTGTTCCTTTGGGGGGTATTGCAATTTTTTGCCATTTTGAGGCGAAATTGTTCCTTTGGGGGGTATTGCAACTTTTGGCCATTTTGAAGCGAAATTGTACCTTTGGGGGGGGTATTGCAACTTTTCGGCATTTTGAAGCGAAATTGTTCCTTTGGGGGGGTATTGCAATTATTTTTTCATTTTGAGGCGAAATTGTTCCTTTGGGGGGGTATTGCAATTTTTTGCCATTTTGAGGCGAAATTGTTCCTTTGGGGGGTATTGCAACTTTTGGCCATTTTGAGGCGAAATTGTTCCTTTGGGGGGGTATTGCAACTTTTCGGCATTTTGAAGCGAAATTGTTCCTTTGGGGGGTATTGCAATTTTTTGCCATTTTGAGGCGAAATTGTTCCTTTGGGGGGGGGGGTATTGCAACTTTTGGCCATTTTGAAGCGAAATTGTTCCTTTGGGGGTATTGCAATGTTTTTTCCATTTTGAGGTGAAATTGTTCCTTTGGGGGGGTATTGCAACTTTTGGCCCTTTTGAAGCGAAATTGTTCCTTTGGGGGGGTATTGCAACTTTTGGCCATTTTGAAGCGAAATTGTTCCTTTCGGGGGGTACTGCAACTTTTCAGCATTTTGAGGCGAAATTGTTCCTTTGGGGGGGTATTGCAACTTCTGGCCATTTTGAAGCGAAATTGTTCCTTTGGGGGGGGTATTGCAATTTTTGGCCATTTTGAAGCGAAATTGTACCTTTGGGGGGGTATTGCAACTTTTCGGCATTTTGAAGCGAAATTGTTCCTTTGGGGGGGTATTGCAACTTTTGGCCATTTTGAAGCGAAATTGTTCCTTTGGTTGGGTATTACAATTTTTTGCCATTTTGAGGCGAAATTGTTCCTTTGGGGGGGTATTGCAACTTTTGGCCATTTTGCAGCGAAATTGTTCCTTTGGGGGGGTATTGCAATTTTTTGCCATTTTGAGGCGAAATTGTTCCTTTGGGGGGGTATTGCAACTTTTGGCCATTTTGAAGCGAAATTGTTCCTTTCGGGGGGTATTGCAACTTTTCGGCATTTTGATGCGAAATTGTTCCTTTGGGGGGGTATTGCAATTTTTTTTCCATTTTGAGGCGAAATTGTTTCTTTGGGGGGGTATTGCAACTTTTGGCCATTTTGAAGCGAAATTGTTCCTTTCGGGGGGTATTGCAACTTTTCGGCATTTTGAAGCGAAATTGTTCCTTTGGGGGGGTATTGCAATTTTTTGCCATTTTGAGGTGAAATTGTTCCTTTGGGGGGGTATTGCAACTTTTGGCCATTTTGAAGCGAAATTGTTCCTTTGGGGGGGTATTGCAATTTTTTTTTCATTTTGAGGCGAAATTGTTCCTTTGGGGGGGGTATTGCAACTTTTGGCCATTTTGAAGCGAAATTGTTCCTTTGGGGGGGTATTGCAATTTTTTTTTCATTTTGAGGCGAAATTGTTCCTTTGGGGGGGTATTGCAACTTTTCGCCATTTTGAGGCGAAATTGTTCCTTTGGGGGGGTATTGCAACTTTTGGCCATTTTGAAGCGAAATTGTTCCTTTGGGGGGGTATTGCAATTTTTTGCCATTTTGAGGCGAAATTGTTCCTTTATGGGGGTATTGCAACTTTTGGCCATTTTGAGGCGAAATTGTTCCTTTGGGGGGGTATTGCAACTTTTGGCCATTTTGAAGCGAAATTGTTCCTTTGGGGGGGTATTGCAACTTTTCGGCATTTTGAGGCGAAATTGTTCCTTTGGGGGGGTATTGCAACTTTTCGCCATTTTGAGGCGAAATTGTTCCTTTGGGGGGGTATTGCAACTTTTGGCCATTTTGAAGCGAAATTGTTCCTTTGGGGGGGTATTGCAATTTTTAACCATTTTGAGGCGAAATTGTTCCTTTGGGGGGGTATTGCAACTTTTGGCCATTTTGAAGTGAAATTGTTCCTTTGGGGGGGTATTGCAACTTTTTGGCATTTTGAAGCGAAATTGTTCCTTTGGGGGGGTATTGCAATTTTTTTTTTCATTTTGAGGCGAAATTGTTGCTTTGGGGGGTGTGAAGATGTAATTTACCCTCTCACTGTATATGCTGTACAGATTCCTATTTCAAGCTGGGTTCATTGTCTTATTTGAACTACTTCTGTGTACATTTCTATTGTTGTAGGTAATCACCCCCTAAAATGCAAGGTTATATCCTCTTGAGGCACTTCCATCCCTGGGAGTAGGGGGAGGTGGGCCTAGAGTCCAACTAGTGTAAACTCTGCTTACCTGGGAGATTCAGTCAGAGTGAGCTGAAACTTGAAGGGAGCAGGAGCTCCAGCCTGTGTGGCTGTGGACACGGACGGAGCTAGGCCTGTGTGGCGGCCCGTGGGATTGTGTGGAACTCTTTGGACTACTGTAAGGACGATTGCTTTGTAATCCGGTCCGAGGATTGTCGGGAAGGGCCCCCGAATCTGTTTTACGTGGACTTATCGTGTGCTGTTCCAGTGTCCTTGTGAATAAACCTGTTGGATCGTTCCTCGGCCTGTTGTCTCTCCTTGCTCTGCTGTACACCCCGTCACAAACTGGTTGGCAGCGCTGGGATCAGAGCAGAAGGAATGGAGGACAATGGCTCAACATCAGGAACCAGCACTGCAGAGTACAAGACCTGGACTTTGGGGAGCCTGCAATCAAAGGCCCGTGAAGTAGGAGTTCGTTTCAAAGGACTCTCCAAGGAGCAGCTGATTGAGGCGCTAGAAGGAGTCTGCTCGCAAAATGACGTGGAGGAAGGATCCTCACAGCAAAGGGAGGAAAGACGGGAGCTGGAGGTAATTACCCAAAAAAGTCAATGGATTGTGTGGTATGAAGAGGAGATGGCACTGCTTGGAGATGAGGTCACCATTGAATATAAGATGGATGCTATTCGCAGAGCTCAAGAGAGGGCATTGCTGGAGAGGAGGTTTGCTGTGGAAGCAGCTAGAGGCTCCAGACAAACTTTAACCACAGCACCAACTATGAGGGAATTCTCCAGAGTGTCCCGCAAGGACTTTAAGCCATTTAATGAAGCTGCAGGTGACATTGAGGGCTTCTTTCAGGACTTTGAGCATCAGTGCCGATTAATGGAAGTCCCAGAAAGAGAGCGAGTCAGACACCTGGTGGGCCTCTTGGAGGGTGGAGCTGCCGACGCCTATAGAGCTATGGACCCTCAGTGGAATTGTGAGTATGGGGAGATAAAACAGACCATTCTGGAACATTATGCCGTGACCCCAGATACTTATAGGACTAAGTTCCGTACATTAGCCTGTGATGGAGAAGTGTCTTTCAAGATGTTTGCCCACAGACTGAAACAAGTGTGCCATCGCTGGCTGGAGGGAGAGGGAGCCTTAACTTGGCAGACCTTCCTCCAGGTCATCCTAAAAGAACAATTCTTTGCCCAGTGCCCCGCTGAGATCCGGGAATGGGTGCGTGAGAGAAAACCAGCGACAGTGGAGGAAGCTGCTGCTCTAGCTGATGAGGTGCTCACTATCAAGCCTCAGTGGAGGGTTTTGTTGGAGGATGGAGAGACGCCTAACAGCTCCACAACACCGGATGCCCCCAGTTATTCTGCCCCCATTGTTCCCCGTTCCTCTAAGCCACCACATGTTGATACCCGTGTTAATGTGCCTTCAGTTGCTTCTACTGCACTTTCTGGAATACGCCGGGGAGAGGAAGTAACAGAGCGCAGGTGTTATGTTTGTAGGCATCCCGGGCATTTGCAGGCCTCATGCCCAGCCAGCCCATGGAGGAATCATCCTCAAACCCCTACAGCACCTTCAGGTGGGAGTCGGCCTCCAAGTTCCCCTACCCCTTACCCAAGAGGACGCCTTGGATGGAGGGAGACCCAGCTCAGATGCTATCAATGTGGACAGCCAGGGCATCGGCAAGTCTCCTGCCCAGCTGTTCAAATGAGGACTGATCCTGCGCCCAATCGGATTGTTAATTATTTACAGCCCAGCGCCATGGAGGAAGATGTGGCACCGCTATGTGAGGACTGGCCTAGTGACTCAGCCCCCCATGTTGCACCACCAGGAGTTTACGGGGTGCGCCCCACAGTTATGACGACTTCTGCTCATCGAGGTAAGCACTTGCAGGAGGTTGTGCTGGATGGACAGAGACTTGTTGGATTTTGTGACTCGGGTGCTTTCCTCACACTGGCTGATCCCCGAGTGGTTCGGCCTGAGGCAATCCATAGAGGACCTGGGATTGTCATTGAACTGGCTGGTGGACAATGGAGGACTATTCCCACAGCCACTGTGGATCTGAGCTTTGGTTTTGGGGTCAGGCGATGTGTGGTTGGGGTGATGGGTGGTCTGCCTGCAGCTGTTCTCCTGGGCAATGATGTGGGAGAGCTACGATGCCAATTCGTGGCTGCATGAAGCCACATGTAAGTAACGCTCTGCCTGTGTGTACTTAACCAGTGACCTGTAGAGGTCCCTAGTACGTACACAAGTTGGGAGGGGGAGGGATTGTGAAGATGTAATTTACCCTCTCAATGTATATGCTGTACAGATTCCTATTTCAAGCTGGGTTCATTGTCTTATTTGAACTACTTCTGTGTACATTTCTATTGTTGTAGGTAATCACCCCCTAAAATGCAAGGTTATATCCTCTTGAGGCACTTCCATCCCTGGGAGTAGGGGGAGGTGGGCCTAGAGTCCAACTAGTGTAAACTCTGCTTACCTGGGAGATTCAGTCAGAGTGAGCTGAAACTTGAAGGGAGCAGGAGCTCCAGCCTGTGTGGCTGTGGACACGGACGGAGCTAGGCCTGTGTGGCGGCCCGTGGGATTGTGTGGAACTCTTTGGACTACTGTAAGGACGATTGCTTTGTAATCCGGTCCGAGGATTGTCGGGAAGGGCCCCCGAATCTGTTTTACGTGGACTTATCGTGTGCTGTTCCAGTGTCCTTGTGAATAAACCTGTTGGATCGTTCCTCGGCCTGTTGTCTCTCCTTGCTCTGCTGTACACCCCGTCACAAACTGGTTGGCAGCGCTGGGATCAGAGCAGAAGGAATGGAGGACAATGGCTCAACATCAGGAACCAGCACTGCAGAGTACAAGACCTGGACTTTGGGGAGCCTGCAATCAAAGGCCCGTGAAGTAGGAGTTCGTTTCAAAGGACTCTCCAAGGAGCAGCTGATTGAGGCGCTAGAAGGAGTCTGCTCGCAAAATGACGTGGAGGAAGGATCCTCACAGCAAAGGGAGGAAAGACGGGAGCTGGAGGTAATTACCCAAAAAAGTCAATGGATTGTGTGGTATGAAGAGGAGATGGCACTGCTTGGAGATGAGGTCACCATTGAATATAAGATGGATGCTATTCGCAGAGCTCAAGAGAGGGCATTGCTGGAGAGGAGGTTTGCTGTGGAAGCAGCTAGAGGCTCCAGACAAACTTTAACCACAGCAGGTATTGCATCTTTTGGCCATTTTGAAGCGAAATTGTTCCTTTCGGGGGGTATTGCAACTTTTCGGCATTTTGAGGCGAAATTGTTCTTTTGGGGGGGTATTGCAACTTTTGGCCATTTTGAAGCGAAATTGTTCCTTTGGGGGGGTATTGCAACTTTTCAGCATTTTGAGGCGAAATTGTTCCTTTGTGGAGTATAGCAATTTTTTGCCATTTTGAGGCGAAATTGTTCCTTTGGGGGGGTATTGCAACTTTTGGACATTTTGAAGCGAAATTGTTCCTTTCGGTGGGTATTGCAACTTTTCGGCATTTTGAGGCGAAATTGTTCCTTTGGAGGGGTATTGCAATTTTTTTTTCATTTTGAGGCGAAATTGTTCCTTTTGGGGGGTATTGCAACTTTTGGCCATTTTGAAGCGAAATTGTTCCTTTGGGGGGGTATTGCAACTTTTCGGCATTTTGAAGCAAAATTGTTCCTTTGGGGGGGTATTGCAATTTTTTGCCATTTTGAGGTGAATTGTTCCTTTGGGGGGGTATTGCAACTTTTGGACATTTTGAAGCGAAATTGTTCCTTTCGGTGGGTATTGCAACTTTTCGGCATTTTGAGGCGAAATTGTTCCTTTGGAGGGGTATTGCAATTTTTTTTTCATTTTGAGGCGAAATTGTTCCTTTGGGGGGGTATTGCAACTTTTGGCCATTTTGAGGCGAAATTGTTCCTTTGGGGGGGTATTGCAACTTTTCGGCATTTTGAAGCAAAATTGTTCCTTTGGGGGGGTATTGCAATTTTTTGCCATTTTGAGGTGAATTTGTTCCTTTGGGGGGGGTATTGCAACTTTTGTCCATTTTGAAGCGAAATTGTTCCTTTGGGGGGTATTGCAATTTTTTTTCCATTTTGAGGTGAAATTGTTCCTTTGGGGGGTATTGCAACTTTTGGCCCTTTTGAAGCGAAATTGTTCCTTTGGGGGGGTATTGCAACTTTTGGCCATTTTGAAGCGAAATTGTTCCTTTCGGGGGGTACTGCAACTTTTCAGCATTTTGAGGCGAAATTGTTCCTTTGGGGGGTATTGCAATTTTTTGCCATTTTGAGGCGAAATTGTTCCTTTGGGGGGGTATTGCAACTTTTGGCCATTTTGAAGCGAAATTGTTCCTTTGGGGGGGTATTGCAACTTTTGGCCATTTTGAAGCGAAATTGTTCCTTTGGGGGGGTATTGCAACTTTTCGGCATTTTGAGGCGAAATTGTTCCTTTTGGGGGGTATTGCAATTTTTTGCCATTTTGAGGCGAAATTGTTCCTTGGGGGGTATTGCAACTTTTGGCCATTTTGAAGCGAAATTGTACCTTTGGGGGGGTATTGCAACTTTTCGGCATTTTGAAGCGAAATTGTTCCTTTGGGGGGGTATTGCAACTTTTGGCCATTTTGAAGCGAAATTGTTCCTTTGGGGGGGTATTGCAACTTTTCGGCATTTTGAAGCGAAATTGTTCCTTTGGGGGGGTATTGCAATTTTTTTTTCATTTTGAGGCGAAATTGTTCCTTTGGGGGGGGTATTGCAACTTTTGGCCATTTTGAAGCGAAATTGTTCCTTTGGGGGGGTATTGCAACTTTTGCCATTTTGAAGCGAAATTGTTCCTTTGGGGGGGTATTGCAATTTTTTGCCATTTTGAGGCGAAATTGTTCCTTTGGGGGGTATTGCAACTTTTGGCTATTTTGAAGCGAAAATGTTCCTTTGGGGGGGTATCGCAATTTTTTGCCATTTTGAGGCGAAATTGTTCCTTTGGGGGGGTATTGCAACTTTTGGCCATTTTGAAGCGAAATTGTTCCTTTCGGGGGGTATTGCAACTTTTCGGCATTTTGAGGCGAAATTGTTCCTTTGGAGGGGTATTGCAACTTTTTTGCCATTTTGAAGCGAAATTGTTCCTTTCAGGGGGTATTGCAACTTTTCAGCATTTTGAGGCGAAATTGTTCCTTTGGGGGGTATTGCAATTTTTTGCCATTTTGAGGCGAAATTGTTCCTTTGGGGGGTATTGCAACTTTTGGCCATTTTGAAGCGACATTGTACCTTTGGGGGGGGGGGGGGGGTATTGCAACTTTTCGGCATTTTGAAGCGAAATTGTTCCTTTGGGGGGGTATTGCAATTATTTTTTCATTTTGAGGCGAAATTGTTCCTTTGGGGGGGTATTGCAATTTTTTGCCATTTTGAGGCGAAATTGTTCCTTTGGGGGGTATTGCAACTTTTAGCCATTTTGAGGCGAAATTGTTCCTTTGGGGGGGTATTGCAACTTTTCGGCATTTTGAAGCGAAATTGTTCCTTTGGGGGGTATTGCAATTTTTTGCCATTTTGAGGCGAAATTGTTCCTTTGGGGGGGGTATTGCAACTTTTGGCCATTTTGAAGCGAAATTGTTCCTTTGGGGGGTATTGCAATTTTTTTTCCATTTTGAGGTGAAATTGTTCCTTTGGGGGGGTATTGCAACTTTTGGCCCTTTTGAAGCGAAATTGTTCCTTTGGGGGGGTATTGCAACTTTTGGCCATTTTGAAGCGAAATTGTTCCTTTCGGGGGGTACTGCAACTTTTCAGCATTTTGAGGCGAAATTGTTCCTTTGGGGGGGTATTGCAACTTTTGGCCATTTTGAAGCGAAATTGTTCCTTTGGGGGGGGTATTGCAACTTTTGGCCATTTTGAAGCGAAATTGTACCTTTGGGGGGGTATTGCAACTTTTCGGCATTTTGAAGCGAAATTGTTCCTTTGGGGGGGTATTGCAATTTTTTGCCATTTTGAGGCGAAATTGTTCCTTTGGGGGGGTATTGCAACTTTTGGCCATTTTGAAGCGAAATTGTTCCTTTCGGGGGGTATTGCAACTTTTCGGCATTTTGAGGCGAAATTGTTCCTTTGGGGGGGTATTGCAACTTTTGGCCATTTTGAAGCGAAATTGTTCCTTTGGGGGGGTATTGCAACTTTTCGGCATTTTGAGGCGAAATTGTTGCTTTGGGGGGGTATTGCAATTTTTTGCCATTTTGAGGCGAAATTGTTCCTTTGGGGGGGTATTGCAATTTTTTGCCATTTTGAGGCGAAATTGTTCCTTTGGGGGGGTATTGCAACTTTTGGCCATTTTGAAGCGAAATTGTTCCTTTCGGGGGGTATTGCAACTTTTCGGCATTTTGATGCGAAATTGTTCCTTTGGGGGGTATTGCAATTTTTTTTCCATTTTGAGGCGAAATTGTTTCTTTGGGGGGGTATTGCAACTTTTGGCCATTTTGAAGCGAAATTGTTCCTTTCGGGGGGTATTGCAACTTTTCGGCATTTTGAAGCGAAATTGTTCCTTTGGGGGGGTATTGCAATTTTTTGCCATTTTGAGGTGAAATTGTTCCTTTGGGGGGGTATTGCAACTTTTGGCCATTTTGAAGCGAAATTGTTCCTTTGGGGGGGTATTGCAATTTTTTTTTCATTTTGAGGCGAAATTGTTCCTTTGGGGGGGTATTGCAACTTTTGGCCATTTTGAAGCGAAATTGTTCCTTTGGGGGCGTATTGCAATTTTTTGCCATTTTGAGGCGAAATTGTTCCTTTGGGGGGGATTGCAACTTTTCGGCATTTTGAAGCGAAATTGTTCCTTTGGGGGGTATTGCAACTTTTGGCCATTTTGAAGCGAAATTGTTCTTTTGGGGGGGTATTGCAATTTTTTGCCATTTTGAGGCGAAATTGTTCCTTGGGGGGGTATTTCAACTTTTGGCCATTTTGAGGCGAAATTGTTCCTTTAGGGGGGTATTGCAACTTTTCAGCATTTTGAGACGAAATTGTTCCTTTGGGGGGGTATTGCAATTTTTTGCCATTTTGAGGCGAAATTGTTCCTTTGGGGGAGTATTTCAACTTTTGGCCATTTTGAAGCGAAATTGTACCTTTAGGGGGGTATTGCAACTTTTCGGCATTTTGAAGCGAAATTGTTCCTTTGGGGGGGGTATTGCAATTTTTTTTTCATTTTGAGGCGAAATTGTTCCTTTGGGGGGGGGTATTGCAACTTTTGGCCATTTTGAAGCGAAATTGTTCCTTTGGGGGGGTATTGCAACTTTTCGGCATTTTGAGGCGAAATTGTTCCTTTGAGGGGGTATTGCAACTTTTGGCCATTTTGAAGCGAAATTGTTCCTTTGGGGGGGTATTGCAATTTTTTGCCATTTTGAGGCGAAATTGTTCCTTTGGGGGGGTATTGCAACTTTTGGCCATTTTGAAGCGAAATTGTTCCTTTGGGGGGGTATTGCAACTTTTCGGCATTTTGAGGCGAAATTGTTCCTTTGGGGGGGTATTGCAATTTTTTGTCATTTTGAGGCGAAATTGTTCCTTTGGGGGGGTATTGCAACTTTTGGCCATTTTGAAGCGAAATTGTTCCTTTCGGGGGGTATTGCAACTTTTCGGCATTTTGAGGCGAAATTGTTCCTTTGGGGGGTATTGCAACTTTTGGCCATTTTGAAGCGAAATTGTTCCTTTGGGGGGGTATTGCAACTTTTCGGCATTTTGAGGCGAAATTGTTCCTTTGGGGGGTATTGCAACTTTTGGCCATTTTGAAGCGAAATTGTTCCTTTGGGGGGTATTGCAATTTTTTGCCATTTTGAGGCGAAATTGTTCCTTTGGGGGGGTATTGCAACTTTTGGCCATTTTGAAGCGAAATTGTTCCTTTCGGGGGGTATCGCAACTTTTCAGCATTTTGAGACGAAATTGTTCCTTTGGGGGGTATTGCAATTTTTTTTTCATTTTGAGACGAAATTGTTCCTTTCAGGGGGTATTGCAACTTTTCGGATTTTTGAAGCGAAATTGTTCCTTTGGGGGGTATTGCAATTTTTTGCCATTTTGAGGCGAAATTGTTCCTTTGGGGGGGTATTGCAACTTTTGGCCATTTTGAAGCGAAATTGTTCCTTTGGGGGGGTATTGCAATTTTTTGCCATTTTGAGGCGAAATTGTTCCTTTGGGGGGGTATTGCAACTTTTGGCCATTTTGAAGCGAAAATGTTCCTTTGGGGGGGTATTGCAATTTTTTGCCATTTTGAGGCGAAATTGTTCTTTTGGGGGGGTATTGCAACTTTTGGCCATTTTGAAGCGAAGTTGTACCTTTGGGGGGTATTGCAACTTTTCGGCATTTTGAGGCGAAATTGTTCCTTTGGGGGGGTATTGCAACTTTTGGCCATTTTGAAGCGAAATTGTTCCTTTGGGGGGGCATTGCAATTTTTTGCCATTTTGAGGCGAAATTGTTCCTTTGGGGGGGTATTGCAACTTTTGGCCATTTTGAAGCGAAATTGTTCCTTTGGGGGGTATTGCAACTTTTCGGCATTTTGAGGCGAAATTGTTCCTTTGGGGGGGTATTGCAACTTTTGGCCATTTTGAAGCGAAATTGTTCCTTTCGGGGGGTATTGCAACTTTTCGGCATTTTGAGGCGAAATTGTTCCTTTGGGGGGGTATTGCAACTTTTGGCCATTTTGAAGCGAAATTGTTCCTTTGGGGGGGTATTGCAACTTTTCGGTATTTTGAGGCGAAATTGTTCCTTTGGTGGATAATTGCAATTTTTTGCTATTTTGATGCGAAATTGTTCCTTTGGGGGGGTATTGCAACTTTTGGCCATTTTGAAGCGAAATTGTTCCTTTCGGGGGGTATTGCAACTTTTCGGCATTTTGAGGCGAAATTGTTCCTTTGGGGGGTATTGCAATTTTTTTTCCATTTTGAGGCGAAATTGTTCCTTTGGGGGGGTATTGCAACTTTTGGCCATTTTGAAGTGAAATTGTTCTTTTCGGGGGGTATTGCAACTTTTCGGCATTTTGAAGCGAAATTGTTCCTTTGGGGGGGTATTGCAATTTTTTGCCATTTTGAGGCGAAATTGTTCCTTTGGGGGGGTATTGCAACTTTTGGCCATTTTGAAGCGAAATTGTTCCTTTGGGGAGGTATTGCAATTTTTTTTTCATTTTGAGGCGAAATTGTTCCTTTGGGGGGGGTATTGCAACTTTTGGCCATTTTAAAGCGAAATTGTTCCTTTGGGGGGGGTATTGCAATTTTTTGCCATTTTGAGGCGAAATTGTTCCTTTGGGGGGGTATTGCGACTTTTCGGCATTTTGAAGCGAAATTGTTCCTTTGGGGGGGTATTGCAACTTTTCGCCATTTTGAGGCGAAATTGTTCCTTTGGGGGGGTATTGCAACTTTTGGCCATTTTGAAGCGAAATTGTTCCTTTGGGGGGGTATTGCAACTTTTCGGCATTTTGAGGCGAAATTGTTCCTTTGGGGGGGTATTGCAACTTTTGGCCATTTTGAAGCGAAATTGTTCCTTTGGGGGGGTATTGCAATTTTTTGCCATTTTGAGGCGAAATTGTTCCTTTGGGGGGGTATTGCAACTTTTGGCCATTTTGAAGCGAAATTGTTCCTTTGGGGGGGTATTGCAACTTTTCGGCATTTTGAGGCGAAATTGTTCCTTTGGGGGGGTATTGCAATTTTTTGCCATTTTGAGGCGAAATTGTTCCTTTGGGGGGGTATTGCAACTTTTGGCCATTTTGAAGCGAAATTGTTCCTTTCGGGGGTATTGCAACTTTTCGGCATTTTGAAGCGAAATTGTTCCTTTGGGGGGGGTATTGCAATTTTTTTTTCATTTTGAGGCGAAATTGTTCCTTTGGGGGGGGGTATTGCAACTTTTGGCCATTTTGAAGCGAAATTGTTCCTTTGGGGGGGGTATTGCAATTTTTTGCCATTTTGAAGCGAAATTGTTCCTTTGTGGGGGTATTGCAACTTTTCGGCATTTTGAGGCGAAATTGTTCCTTTGGGGGGGTATTGCAACTATTGGCTATTTTGAAGCGAAAATGTTCCTTTGGGGGGGTATTGCAATTTTTTGTCATTTTGAGGCGAAATTGTTCCTTTGGGGGGGTATTGCAACTATTGGCTATTTTGAAGCGAAAATGTTCCTTTGGGGGGGTATTGCAACTTTTCGGCATTTTGAGGCGAAATTGTTCCTTTGGGGGGGTATTGCAATTTTTTGCCATTTTGAAGCGAAATTGTTCCTTTGTGGGGGTATTGCAACTTTTCGGCATTTTGAGGCGAAATTGTTCCTTTGGGGGGGTATTGCAATTTTTTGCCATTTTGAGGCGAAATTGTTCCTTTGGGGGGGTATTGCAACTTTTGACCATTTTGAAGCGAAATTGTTCCTTTGGGGGGGTATTGCAATTTTTTGCCATTTTGAGGCGAAATTGTTCCTTTGGGGGGGTATTGCAACTTTTGGCCATTTTGAAGCGAAATTGTTCCTTTCGGGGGGTATTGCAACTTTTCAGCATTTTGAGGAGAAATTGTTCCTTTGGGGGGTATTGCAATTTTTTGGCCATTTTGAAGCGAAATTGTTCCTTTGGGGGGGTATTGCAATTATTTTTTCATTTTGAGGCAAAATTGTTCCTTTGGGGGGGGTATTGCAACTTTTGGCCATTTTGAAGCGAAATTGTTCCTTTGGGGGGGTATTGCAACTTTTCGGCATTTTGAGGCGAAATTGTTCCTTTGGGGGGGTATTGCAACTTTTGGCCATTTTGAAGCGAAATTGTTCCTTTGGGGGGTATTGCAATTTTTTGCCATTTTGAGGCGAAATTGTTCCTTTGGGGGGGTATTGCAACTTTTGGCCATTTTGAGGCGAAATTGTTCCTTTGGGGGGGTATTGCAACTTTTGGCCATTTTGAAGCGAAATTGTTCCTTTGGGGGGGTATTGCAAATTTTCGGCATTTTGAGGCGAAATTGTTCCTTTGGGGGTGTATTGCAACTTTTGGCCATTTTGAAGCAAAATTGTTCCTTTGGGGGGGTATTGCAATTTTTAACCATTTTGAGGCGAAATTGTTCCTTTGGGGGGGTATTGCAACTTTTGGCCATTTTGAAGTGAAATTGTTCCTTTCGGGGGGTATTGCAACTTTTCAGCATTTTGAGGCGAAATTGTTCCTTTGGGGGGGTATTGCATTTTTTTGCCATTTTGAGGCGAAATTGTTCCTTTGGGGGGGTATTGCAACTTTTCGGCATTTTGAGGCGAAATTGTTCCTTTGGGGGGTATTGCAATTTTTTTTCCATTTTGAGGCGAAATTGTTCCTTTGGGAAAATATTGCAACTTTTGGCCATTTTGAGGCGAAATTGTTCCTTTGGGGGGGTATTGCAATTTTTTGCCATTTTGAGGCGAAATTGTTCCTTTGGGGGGTATTGCAATTTTTTTTCCATTTTGAGGTGAAATTGTTCCTTTGGGGGGGTATTGCAACTTTTGGCCCTTTTGAAGCGAAATTGTTCCTTTGGGGGGGTATTGCAACTTTTGGCGATTTTAAAGCGAAATTGTTCCTTTCGGGGGGTACTGCAACTTTTCAGCATTTTGGGGCGAAATTGTTCCTTTGGGGGGGTATTGCAATTTTTTGCCATTTTGAGGCGAAATTGTTCCTTTTGGGGGGTATTGCAACTTTTGGCCATTTTGAAGCGAAATTGTTCCTTTGGGGGGGTATTGCAATTTTTTGCTATTTTGAGGCGAAATTGTTCTTTTGGGGGGGTATTGCAACTTTTGGCCATTTTGAAGCGAAATTGTACCTTTGGGGGGGGTATTGCAACTTTTCGGCATTTTGAAGCGAAATTGTTCCTTTGGGGGGTATTGCAATTTTTTTTTCATTTTGAGGCGAAATTGTTCCTTTGGGGGGGTTTTGCAACTTTTGGCCATTTTTAAGCGAAATTGTTCCTTTGGGGGGGTATTGCAACTTTTCGGCATTTTGAGGCGAAATTGTTCCTTTGGGGGGGTATTGCAACTTTTGGCCATTTTGTAGCGAAATTGTTCCTTTGGGGAGTATTGCAACTTTTCGGCATTTTGAGTTGAAATTGTTCCTTTGGGGGGGTATTGCAATTTTTTGCCATTTTGAGGCGAAATTGTTCCTTTGGGGGGGTATTGCAACTTTTGGCCATTTTGAAGCGAAATTGTTCCTTTCGGGGGGTATTGCAACTTTTCGGCATTTTGAGGCGAAATTGTTCCTTTGGGGGGGTATTGCAACTTTTGGCCATTTTGAAGCGAAATTTTTCCTTTGGGGGGGTATTGCAACTTTTCGGTATTTTGAGGCGAAATTGTTCCTTTGGGGCATAATTGCAATTTTTTGCCATTTTGATGCGAAATTGTTCCTTTGGGGGGGTATTGCAACTTTTGGCCATTTTGAAGCGAAATTGTTCCTTTCGGGGGGTATTGCAACTTTTCGGCATTTTGAGGCGAAATTGTTCCTTTGGGGGTATTGCAATTTTTTTTCCATTTTGAGGCGAAATTGTTCCTTTGGGGGGGTATTGCAACTTTTCGCCATTTTGAAGTGAAATTGTTCCTTTCGGGGGGTATTGCAACTTTTCGGCATTTTGAAGCGAGATTGTTCCTTTGGGGTGTATTGCAACTTTTCGGCATTTTGAGGCGAAATTGTTCCTTTGGGGGGGTATTGCAACTTTTGGCCATTTTGAAGCGAAATTGTTCCTTTGGGGGGGTATTGCAATTTTTTGCCATTTTGAGGCGAAATTGTTCCTTTGGGGGGGTATTGCAACTTTTGGCCATTTTGAAGCGAAATTGTTCCTTTGGGGGGGTATTGCAACTTTTCGGCATTTTGAGGCGAAATTGTTCCTTTGGGGGGGTATTGCAATTTTTTGCCATTTTGAGGCGAAATTGTTCCTTTGGGGGGTATTGCAACTTTTGGCCATTTTGAAGCGAAATTGTTCCTTTGGGGGGTATTGCAATTTTTTGCCATTTTGAGGCGAAATTGTTCCTTTGGGGGGGTATTGCAACTTTTGGCCATATTGAAGCGAAATTGTTCCTTTGGGGGGGTATTGCAATTTTTAACCATTTTGAGGCGAAATTGTTCCTTTGGGGGGGTATTGCAACTTTTGGCCATTTTGAAGCGAAATTGTTCCTTTCGGGGGGTATTGCAACTTTTCAGCATTTTGAGACGAAATTGTTCCTTTGGGGGGGTATTGCATTTTTTTGCCATTTTGAGGCGAAATTGTTCCTTTGGGGGGGTATTGCAACTTTTCGGCATTTTGAGGCGAAATTGTTCCTTTGGGGGGTATTGCAATTTTTTTTCTATTTTGAGGCGAAATTGTTCCTTTCAGGGGGTATTGCAACTTTTCGGATTTTTGAAGCGAAATTGTTCCTTTGGGGGGTATTGCAATTTTTTGCCATTTTGAGGCGAAATTGTTCCTTTGGGGGGGTATTGCAACTTTTGGCCATTTTGAAGTAAAATTGTTCTTTTCGGGGGGTATTGCAACTTTTCGGCATTTTGAAGCGAAATTGTTCCTTTGGGGGGGTATTGCAATTTTTTGCCATTTTGAGGCGAAATTGTTCCTTTGGGGGGGTATTGCAACTTTTGGCCATTTTGAAGCGAAATTGTTCCTTTGGGGAGGTATTGCAATTTTTTTTTCATTTTGAAGCAAAATTGTTCCTTTGGGGGGTATTGAAACTTTTCGGCATTTTGAGGCGAAATTGTTCCTTTGGGGGGGTATTGCAATTTTTTGCCATTTTGAGGCGAAATTGTTCCTTTGCGGGGGTATTGCAACTTTTGGCCATTTTGAAGCGAAATTGTTCCTTTCGGGGGGTATTGCAACTTTTCAGCATTTTGAGGCGAAATTGTTCCTTTGGGGGGGTATTGCAACTTTTGGCCATTTTGAAGCGAAATTGTTCCTTTGGGGGGGTATTGCAACTTTTCAGTATTTTGAGGCGAAATTGTTCCTTTGGGGGATAATTGCAATTTTTTGCCATTTTGATGCGAAATTGTTCCTTTGGGGGGGTATTGCAACTTTTGGCCATTTTGAAGCGAAATTGTTCCTTTCGGGGGGTATTGCAACTTTTCGGCATTTTGAGGCGAAATTGTTCCTTTGGGGGGTATTGCAATTTTTTTTCCATTTTGAGACGAAATTGTTCCTTTCAGGGGGTATTGCAACTTTTCAGATTTTTGAAGCGAAATTGTTCCTTTGGGGGGTATTGCAATTTTTTGCCATTTTGAGGCGAAATTGTTCCTTTGGGGGGGTATTGCAACTTTTGGCCATTTTGAAGCGAAATTGTTCCTTTGGGGGGGTATTGCAATTTTTTGCCATTTTGAGGCGAAATTGTTCCTTTGGGGGGGTATTGCAACTTTTGGCCATTTTAAAGCGAAATTGTTCCTTTGGGGGGGTATTGCAATTTTTTGCCATTTTGAGGCGAAATTGTTCTTTTGGGGGGGTATTGCAACTTTTGGCCATTTTGAAGCGAAGTTGTACCTTTGGGGGGTATTGCAACTTTTCGGCATTTTGAAGCGAAATTGTTCCTTTGGGGGGGTATTGCAATTTTTTTTTCCTTTTGAGGCGAAATTGTTCCTTTGGGGGGGTATTACAACTTTTGGCCATTTTGAAGCGAAATTGTTCCTTTGGGGGGTATAGCAACTTTTCGGCATTTTGAGGCGAAATTGTTCCTTTGGGGGGGTATTGCAACTTTTGGCCATTTTGAAGCGAAATTTTTCCTTTGGGGGGGTATTGCAACTTTTCGGTATTTTGAGGCGAAATTGTTCCTTTGGGGCATAATTGCAATTTTTTGCCATTTTGATGCGAAATTGTTCCTTTGGGGGGGTATTGCAACTTTTGGCCATTTTGAAGCGAAATTGTTCCTTTCGGGGGGTATTGCAACTTTTCGGCATTTTGAGGCGAAATTGTTCCTTTGGGGGTATTGCAATTTTTTTTCCATTTTGAGGCGAAATTGTTCCTTTGGGGGGGTATTGCAACTTTTCGCCATTTTGAAGTGAAATTGTTCCTTTCGGGGGGTATTGCAACTTTTCGGCATTTTGAAGCGAGATTGTTCCTTTGGGGTGTATTGCAACTTTTCGGCATTTTGAGGCGAAATTGTTCCTTTGGGGGGGTATTGCAACTTTTGGCCATTTTGAAGCGAAATTGTTCCTTTGGGGGGGTATTGCAATTTTTTGCCATTTTGAGGCGAAATTGTTCCTTTGGGGGGGTATTGCAACTTTTGGCCATTTTGAAGCGAAATTGTTCCTTTGGGGGGGTATTGCAACTTTTCGGCATTTTGAGGCGAAATTGTTCCTTTGGGGGGGTATTGCAATTTTTTGCCATTTTGAGGCGAAATTGTTCCTTTGGGGGGTATTGCAACTTTTGGCCATTTTGAAGCGAAATTGTTCCTTTGGGGGGTATTGCAATTTTTTGCCATTTTGAGGCGAAATTGTTCCTTTGGGGGGGTATTGCAACTTTTGGCCATATTGAAGCGAAATTGTTCCTTTGGGGGGGTATTGCAATTTTTAACCATTTTGAGGCGAAATTGTTCCTTTGGGGGGGTATTGCAACTTTTGGCCATTTTGAAGCGAAATTGTTCCTTTCGGGGGGTATTGCAACTTTTCAGCATTTTGAGACGAAATTGTTCCTTTGGGGGGGTATTGCATTTTTTTGCCATTTTGAGGCGAAATTGTTCCTTTGGGGGGGTATTGCAACTTTTCGGCATTTTGAGGCGAAATTGTTCCTTTGGGGGGTATTGCAATTTTTTTTCTATTTTGAGGCGAAATTGTTCCTTTCAGGGGGTATTGCAACTTTTCGGATTTTTGAAGCGAAATTGTTCCTTTGGGGGGTATTGCAACTTTTGGCCATTTTGAAGTAAAATTGTTCTTTTCGGGGGGTATTGCAACTTTTCGGCATTTTGAAGCGAAATTGTTCCTTTGGGGGGGTATTGCAATTTTTTGCCATTTTGAGGCGAAATTGTTCCTTTGGGGGGGTATTGCAACTTTTGGCCATTTTGAAGCGAAATTGTTCCTTTGGGGAGGTATTGCAATTTTTTTTTCATTTTGAAGCAAAATTGTTCCTTTGGGGGGTATTGAAACTTTTCGGCATTTTGAGGCGAAATTGTTCCTTTGGGGGGGTATTGCAATTTTTTGCCATTTTGAGGCGAAATTGTTCCTTTGCGGGGGTATTGCAACTTTTGGCCATTTTGAAGCGAAATTGTTCCTTTCGGGGGGTATTGCAACTTTTCGGCATTTTGAGGCGAAATTGTTCCTTTGGGGGGGTATTGCAACTTTTGGCCATTTTGAAGCGAAATTGTTCCTTTGGGGGGGTATTGCAACTTTTCAGTATTTTGAGGCGAAATTGTTCCTTTGGGGGATAATTGCAATTTTTTGCCATTTTGATGCGAAATTGTTCCTTTGGGGGGGTATTGCAACTTTTGGCCATTTTGAAGCGAAATTGTTCCTTTCGGGGGGTATTGCAACTTTTCGGCATTTTGAGGCGAAATTGTTCCTTTGGGGGGTATTGCAATTTTTTTTCCATTTTGAGACGAAATTGTTCCTTTCAGGGGGTATTGCAACTTTTCAGATTTTTGAAGCGAAATTGTTCCTTTGGGGGGTATTGCAATTTTTTGCCATTTTGAGGCGAAATTGTTCCTTTGGGGGGGTATTGCAACTTTTGGCCATTTTGAAGCGAAATTGTTCCTTTGGGGGGGTATTGCAATTTTTTGCCATTTTGAGGCGAAATTGTTCCTTTGGGGGGGTATTGCAACTTTTGGCCATTTTAAAGCGAAATTGTTCCTTTGGGGGGGTATTGCAATTTTTTGCCATTTTGAGGCGAATCTGTTCTTTTGGGGGGGTATTGCAACTTTTGGCCATTTTGAAGCGAAGTTGTACCTTTGGGGGGTATTGCAACTTTTCGGCATTTTGAAGCGAAATTGTTCCTTTGGGGGGGTATTGCAATTTTTTTTTCCTTTTGAGGCGAAATTGTTCCTTTGGGGGGGTATTACAACTTTTGGCCATTTTGAAGCGAAATTGTTCCTTTGGGGGGTATTGCAACTTTTCGGCATTTTGAGGCGAAATTGTTCCTTTGGGGGGGTATTGCAACTTTTGGCCATTTTGAAGCGAAATTGTTCCTTTGGGGGGGCATTGCAATTTTTTGCCATTTTGAGGCGAAATTGTTCCTTTGGGGGGGTATTGCAACTTTTGGCCATTTTGAAGCGAAATTGTTCCTTTGGGGGGTATTGCAACTTTTCGGCATTTTGAGGCGAAATTGTTCCTTTGGGGGGGTATTGCAATTTTTTGCCATTTTGAGGCAAAATTGTTCCTTTGGGGGGGTATTGCAACTTTTGGCCATTTTGAAGCGAAATTGTTCCTTTCGGGGGGTATTGCAACTTTTCGGCATTTTGAGGCGAAATTGTTCCTTTGGGGGGGTTTTGCAACTTTTGGCCATTTTGAAGCGAAATTGTTCCTTTGGGGGGGTATTGCAACTTTTCGGTATTTTGAGGCGAAATTGTTCCTTTGGTGGATAATTGCAATTTTTTGCTATTTTGATGCGAAATTGTTCCTTTGGGGGGGTATTGCAACTTTTGGCCATTTTGAAGCGAAATTGTTCCTTTCGGGGGGTATTGCAACTTTTCGGCATTTTGAGGCGAAATTGTTCCTTTGGGGGGGTATTGCAATTTTTTTTCCATTTTGAGGCGAAATTGTTCCTTTGGGGGGGTATTGCAACTTTTGGCCATTTTGAAGTGAAATTGTTCTTTTCGGGGGGTATTGCAACTTTTCGGCATTTTGAAGCGAAATTGTTCCTTTGGGGGGGTATTGCAATTTTTTGCCATTTTGAGGCGAAATTGTTCCTTTGGGGGGGTATTGCAACTTTTGGCCATTTTGAAGCGAAATTGTTCCTTTGGGGAGGTATTGCAATTTTTTTTTCATTTTGAGGCGAAATTGTTCCTTTGGGGGGGGTATTGCAACTTTTGGCCATTTTGAAGCGAAATTGTTCCTTTGGGAGGGTATTGCAATTTTTTGCCATTTTGAGGCGAAATTGTTCCTTTGGGGGGGTATTGCGACTTTTCGGCATTTTGAAGCGAAATTGTTCCTTTGGGGGGTATTGCAATTTTTTTTTCATTTTGAGGCGAAATTGTTCCTTTGGGGGGGTATTGCAACTTTTGGCCATTTTGAAGCGAAATTGTTCCTTTGGGGGGGTATTGCAACTTTTCGGCATTTTGAGGCGAAATTGTTCCTTTGGGGGGGTATTGCAACTTTTGGCCATTTTGAAGCGAAATTGTTCCTTTGGGGGGTATTGCAATTTTTTGCCATTTTGAGGCGAAATTGTTCCTTTGGGGGGGTATTGCAACTTTTGGCCATTTTGAAGCGAAATTGTTCCTTTGGGGGGATATTGCAACTTTTCGGCATTTTGAGGCGAAATTGTTCCTTTGGGGGGGTATTGCAATTTTTTGCCATTTTGAGGCGAAATTGTTCCTTTGGGGGGGTATTGCAACTTTTGGCCATTTTGAAGCGAAATTGTTCCTTTGGGGGGGGTATTGCAATTTTTTGCCATTTTGAGGCGAAATTGTTCCTTTGGGGGGGTATTGCAACTTCTGGCTATTTTGAAGCGAAAATGTTCCTTTGGGGGGGTATTGCAACTTTTCGGCATTTTGAGGCGAAATTGTTCCTTTGGGGGGGTATTGCAATTTTTTGCCATTTTGAAGCGAAATTGTTCCTTTGTGGGGGTATTGCAACTTTTCGGCATTTTGAGGCGAAATTGTTCCTTTGGGGGGGTATTGCAATTTTTTGCCATTTTGAGGCGAAATTGTTCCTTTGGGGGGGTATTGCAACTTTTGACCATTTTGAAGCGAAATTGTTCCTTTGGGGGGGTATTGCAATTTTTTGCCATTTTGAGGCGAAATTGTTCCTTTGGGGGGGGTATTGCAACTTTTGGCCATTTTGAAGCGAAATTGTTCCTTTCGGGGGGTATTGCAACTTTTCGGCATTTTGAGGCGAAATTGTTCCTTTGGGGGGGTATTGCAACTTTTGGCCATATTGAAGGGAAATTGTTCCTTTGGGGGGGTATTGCAATTTTTAACCATTTTGAGGCGAAATTGTTCCTTTTGGGGGGTATTGCAACTTTTGGCCATTTTGAAGCGAAATTGTTCCTTTCGGGGGGTATTGCAACTTTTCAGCATTTTGAGGAGAAATTGTTCCTTTGGGGGGTATTGCAATTATTTTTTCATTTTGAGGCAAAATTGTTCCTTTGGGGGGGTATTGCAACTTTTGGCCATTTTGAAGCGAAATTGTTCCTTTGGGGGGGTATTGCAACTTTTCGGCATTTTGAGGCGAAATTGTTCCTTTGGGGGGGTATTGCAACTTTTGGCCATTTTGAAGCGAAATTGTTCCTTTGGGGGGTATTGCAATTTTTTGCCATTTTGAGGCGAAATTGTTCCTTTGGGGGGGTATTGCAACTTTTGGCCATTTTGAGGCGAAATTGTTCCTTTGGGGGGGTATTGCAACTTTTGGCCATTTTGAAGCGAAATTGTTCCTTTGGGGGGTATTGCAAATTTTCGGCATTTAAGGCGAAATTGTTCCTTTGGGGGGGTATTGCAACTTTTGGCCATTTTGAAGCAAAATTGTTCCTTTGGGGGGGTATTGCAATTTTTAACCATTTTGAGGCGAAATTGTTCCTTTGGGGGGGTATTGCAACTTTTGGCCATTTTGAAGTGAAATTGTTCCTTTCGGGGGGTATTGCAACTTTTCTGCATTTTGAGGCGAAATTGTTCCTTTGGGGGGGTATTGCATTTTTTGCCATTTTGAGGCGAAATTGTTCCTTTGGGGGGGTATTGCAACTTTTCGATATTTTGAGGCGAAATTGTTCCTTTGGGAAAATATTGCAACTTTTGGCCATTTTGAGGCGAAATTGTTCCTTTGGGGGGTATTGCAACTTTTCGGCATTTTGAAGCGAAATTGTTCCTTTGGGGGGTATTGCAATTTTTTTTCCATTTTGAGGTGAAATTGTTCCTTTGGGGGGTATTGCAATTTTTTTTCCATTTTGAGGTGAAATTGTTCCTTTGGGGGGGTATTGCAACTTTTGGCCCTTTTGAAGCGAAATTGTTCCTTTGGGGGGGTATTGCAACTTTTGGCGATTTTAAAGCGAAATTGTTCCTTTCAAGGGGTACTGCAACTTTTCAGCATTTTGGGGCGAAATTGTTCCTTTTGGGGGGGTATTGCAATTTTTTGCCATTTTGAGGCGAAATTGTTCCTTTTGGGGGGTATTGCAACTTTTGGCCATTTTGAAGCGAAATTGTTCCTTTGGGGGGGTATTGCAATTTTTTGCTATTTTGAGGCGAAATTGTTCTTTTGGGGGGGTATTGCAACTTTTGGCCATTTTGAAGCGAAATTGTACCTTTAAGGGGGGTATTGCAACTTTTCGGCATTTTGAAGCGAAATTGTTCCTTTGGGGTGTATTGCAATTTTTTTTTCATTTTGAGGCGAAATTGTTCCTTTGGGGGGGTATTGCAACTTTTGGCCATTTTTAAGCGAAATTGTTCCTTTGGGGGGGTATTGCAACTTTTCGGCATTTTGAGGCGAAATTGTTCCTTTGGGGGGGTATTGCAACTTTTGGCCATTTTGTAGCGAAATTGTTCCTTTGGGGGGTATTGCAACTTTTCGGCATTTTGAGTTGAAATTGTTCCTTTGGGGGGTATTGCAACTTTTGGCCATTTTGAAGCGAAATTTTTCCTTTGGGGGGGTATTGCAACTTTTCGGTATTTTGAGGCGAAATTGTTTCTTTGGGGCATAATTGCAATTTTTTGCCATTTTGATGCGAAATTGTTCCTTTGGGGGTATTGCAATTTTTTTTCCATTTTGAAGTGAAATTGTTCCTTTCGGGGGGTATTGCAACTTTTCGGCATTTTGAAGCGAAATTGTTCCTTTGGGGGGGGTATTGCAACTTTTCGGCATTTTGAGATGAAATTGTTCCTTTGGGGGGGTATTGCAACTTTTGGCCATTTTAAAGCGAAATTGTTCCTTTGGGGGGGTATTGCAACTTTTCGGCATTTTGAGGCGAAATTGTTCCTTTGGGGGGGTATTGCAACTTTTGGCCATTTTGAAGCGAAATTGTTCCTTTGGGGGGTATTGCAATTTTTTGCCATTTTGAGGCGAAATTGTTCCTTTGGGGGGTATTGCAACTTTTGGCATTTTGAAGCGAAATTGTTCCTTTCGGGGGGTATTGCAACTTTTCGGCATTTTGAGGCGAAATTGTTCCTTTGGGGGATAATTGCAATTTTTTGCCATTTTGATGCGAAATTGTTCCTTTGGGGGGGTATTGCAACTTTTGGCCATTTTGAAGCGAAATTGTTCCTTTCGGGGGGTATTGCAACTTTTTGGCATTTTGAGGCGAAATTGTTCCTTTGGGGGGTATTGCAATTTTTTTTCCATTTTGAGGCGAAATTGTTCCTTTGGGGGGGTATTGCAACTTTTGGCCATTTTGAAGTAAAATTGTTCTTTTCGGGGGGTATTGCAATTTTTTGCCATTTTGAGGCGAAATTGTTCCTTTGGGGGGTATTGCAACTTTTGGCCATTTTGAAGCGAAATTGTTCCTTTGGGGAGGTATTGCAATTTTTTTTTCATTTTGAAGCAAAATTGTTCCTTTGGGGGGTATTGAAACTTTTCGGCATTTTAAGGCGAAATTGTTCCTTTGGGGGGGTATTGCAATTTTTTGCCATTTTGAGGCGAAATTGTTCCTTTGGGGGGGTATTGCAACTTTTGGCCATTTTGAAGCGAAATTGTTCCTTTCGGGGGGTATTGCAACTTTTCGGCATTTTGAGGCGAAATTGTTCCTTTGGGGGGGTATTGCAACTTTTGGCCATTTTGAAGCGAAATTGTTCCTTTGGGGGGTATTGCAACTTTTCGGTATTTTGAGGCGAAATTGTTCCTTTGGGGGATAATTGCAATTTTTTGCCATTTTGATGCGAAATTGTTCCTTTGGGGGGGTATTGCAACTTTTGGCCATTTTGAAGCGAAATTGTTCCTTTCGGGGGGTATTGCAACTTTTCGGCATTTTGAGGCGAAATTGTTCCTTTGGGGGTATTGCAATTTTTTTTCCATTTTGAGGCGAAATTGTTCCTTTGGGGGGGTATTGCAACTTTTCGCCATTTTGAAGTGAAATTGTTCCTTTCGGGGGGTATTGCAACTTTTCGGCATTTTGAAGCGAAATTGTTCCTTTGGGGGGGTATTGCAATTTTTTGCCATTTTGAGGCGAAATTGTTCCTTCGGGGGGTATTGCAACTTTTGACCATTTTGAAGCGAAATTGTTCCTTTGGGGGGGTATTGCAATTTTTTTCATTTTGAGGCGAAATTGTTCCTTTGGTGGGGGTATTGCAACTTTTGGCCATTTTGAAGCGAAATTGTTCCTTTGGGGGGGTATTGCAATTTTTTGCCATTTTGAGGCGAAATTGTTCCTTTGGGCGGGTATTGCAACTTTTGGCCATTTTGAAGCGAATTGTTCTTTTGGGGGGGTATTGCAACTTTTTGGCATTTTGAGGCGAAATTGTTCCTTTGGGGGGTATTGCAACTTTTGGCCATTTTGAAGCGAAATTGTTCCTTTGGGGGGGTATTGCAATTTTTTGCCATTTTGAGGCGAAATTGTTCCTTTGGGGGGGTATTGCAACTTTTGCCCATTTTGAAGCGAAATTGTTCCTTTGGGGGGTATTGCAATTTTTTGCCATTTTGAGGCGAAATTGTTCCTTTGGGGGGGTATTGCAACTTTTGGCCATATTGAAGCGAAATTGTTCCTTTGGGGGGGTATTGCAATTTTTAACCATTTTGAGGCGAAATTGTTCCTTTGGGGGGGTATTGCAACTTTTGGCCATTTTGAAGCGAAATTGTTCCTTTCGGGGGGTATTGCAACTTTTCAGCATTTTGAGACGAAATTGTTCCTTTGGGGGTATTGCAATTTTTTTTCCATTTTGAGGCGAAATTGTTCCTTTCAGGGGGTATTGCAACTTTTCGGATTTTTGAAGCGAAATTGTTCCTTTGGGGGGTATTGCAATTTTTTGCCATTTTGAGGCGAAATTGTTCCTTTGGGGGGGTATTGCAACTTTTGGCCATTTTGAAGCGAAATTGTTCCTTTGGGGGGGTATTGCAATTTTTTGCCATTTTGAGGCGAAATTGTTCCTTGGGGGGGTATTGCAACTTTTGGCCATTTTGAAGCGAAATTGTTCCTTTGGGGGGGTATTGCAATTTTTTGCCATTTTGAGGCGAAATTGTTCCTTTGGGGGGGTATTGCAACTTTTGGCCATTTTGAAGCGAAATTGTTCCTTTTGGGGGGTATTGCAACTTTTCGGCAATTTGAGGCGAAATTGTTCCTTTGGGGGGGTATTGCAATTTTTTGCCAATTTGAGGCGAAATTGTTCCTTTGGGGGGGTATTGTAACTTTTGGCCATTTTGAAGCGAAATTGTTCCTTTCGGGGGGTATTGCAACTTTTCGGCATTTTGAGGCGAAATTGTTCCTTTGGGGGGGTATTGCAACTTTTGGCCATTTTGAAGCGAAATTGTTCCTTTGGGGGGGTATTGCAACTTTTCGGCATTTTGAGGCGAAATTGTTCCTTTGGGGGGTATTGCAACTTTTGGCCATTTTGAAGCGAAATTGTTCCTTTGGGGGGTATTGCAATTTTTTGCCATTTTGAGGCGAAATTGTTCCTTTGGGGGGGTATTGCAACTTTTGGCCATATTGAAGCGAAATTGTTCCTTTGGGGGGGTATTGCAATTTTTAACCATTTTGAGGCGAAATTGTTCCTTTGGGGGGTATTGCAACTTTTGGCCATTTTGAAGCGAAATTGTTCCTTTCGGGGGGTATCGCAACTTTTCAGCATTTTGAGACGAAATTGTTCCTTTGGGGGGTATTGCAATTTTTTTTCCATTTTGAGACGAAATTGTTCCTTTCAGGGGGTATTGCAACTTTTCGGATTTTTGAAGCGAAATTGTTCCTTTGGGGGGTATTGCAACTTTTGGCCATTTTGAAGCGAAATTGTTCCTTTGGGGGGGTATTGCAATTTTTTGCCATTTTGAGGCGAAATTGTTCTTTTGGGGGGGTATTGCAACTTTTGGCCATTTTGAAGCGAAGTTGTACCTTTGGGGGGTATTGCAACTTTTCGGCATTTTGAAGCGAAATTGTTCCTTTGGGGGGGTATTGCAATTTTTTTTTCCTTTTGAGGCGAAATTGTTCCTTTGGGGGGGTATTGCAACTTTTGGCCATTTTGAAGCGAAATTGTTCCTTTGGGGGGGTATTGCAACTTTTCGGCATTTTGAGGCGAAATTGTTCCTTTGGGGGGGTATTGCAACTTTTGGCCATTTTGAAGCGAAATTGTTCCTTTGGGGGGGCATTGCAATTTTTTGCCATTTTGAGGCGAAATTGTTCCTTTGGGGGGGTATTGCAACTTTTGGCCATTTTGAAGCGAAATTGTTCCTTTGGGGGGTATTGCAACTTTTCGGCATTTTGAGGCGAAATTGTTCCTTTGGGGGGGTATTGCAATTTTTTGCCATTTTGAGGCAAAATTGTTCCTTTGGGGGGGTATTGCAACTTTTGGCCATTTTGAAGCGAAATTGTTCCTTTGGGGGGGTATTGCAACTTTTCGGTATTTTGAGGCGAAATTGTTCCTTTGGTGGATAATTGCAATTTTTTGCTATTTTGATGCGAAATTGTTCCTTTGGGGGGGTATTGCAACTTTTGGCCATTTTGAAGCGAAATTGTTCCTTTCGGGGGGTATTGCAACTTTTCGGCATTTTGAGGCGAAATTGTTCCTTTGGGGGGTATTACAATTTTTTTTCCATTTTGAGGCGAAATTGTTCCTTTGGGGGGGTATTGCAACTTTTGGCCATTTTGAAGTGAAATTGTTCTTTTCGGGGGGTATTGCAACTTTTCGGCATTTTGAAGCGAAATTGTTCCTTTGGGGGGGTATTGCATTTTTTTGCCATTTTGAGGCGAAATTGTTCCTTTGGGGGGGTATTGCAACTTTTGGCCATTTTGAAGCGAAATTGTTCCTTTGGGGAGGTATTGCAATTTTTTTTTCATTTTAAGGGCGAAATTGTTCCTTTGGGGGGGGTATTGCAACTTTTGGCCATTTTGAAGCGAAATTGTTCCTTTGGGGGGGGTATTGCAATTTTTTGCCATTTTGAGGCGAAATTGTTCCTTTGGGGGGGGTATTGCAACTTTTCGGCATTTTGAGGCGAAATTGTTCCTTTGGGGGGTATTGCAATTTTTTTTCCATTTTGAGGCGAAATTGTTCCTTTGGGGGGGGTATTGCAACTTTTGGCCATTTTGAAGCGAAATTGTTCCTTTGGGGGGGTATTGCAACTTTTTGGCATTTTGAGGCGAAATTGTTCCTTTGGGGGGGTATTGCAACTTTTGGCCATTTTGAAGCGAAATTGTTCCTTTGGGGGGGTATTGCAATTTTTTGCCATTTTGAGGCGAAATTGTTCCTTTGGGGGGGTATTGCAACTTTTGGCCATTTTGAAGCGAAATTGTTCCTTTGGGGGGGTATTGCAACTTTTCGGCATTTTGAGGCGAAATTGTTCCTTGGGGGGGTATTGCAATTTTTTGCCATTTTGAGGCGAAATTGTTCCTTTGGGGGGGTATTGCAACTTTTGGCCATTTTGAAGCGAAATTGTTCCTTTCGGGGGTATTGCAACTTTTCGGCATTTTGAGGCGAAATTGTTCCTTTGGGGGGGTATTGCAACTTTTGGCCATTTTGAAGCGAAATTGTTCCTTTGGGGGGTATTGCAACTTTTGGCCATTTTGAAGCGAAATTGTTCCTTTGGGGGGGTATTGCAATTTTTTTTGCCATTTTGAGGCGAAATTGTTCCTTTGGGGGGGTATTGCAATTTTTAACCATTTTGAGGCGAAATTGTTCCTTTGGGGGGTATTGCAACTTTTGGCCATTTTGAAGCGAAATTGTTCCTTTCGGGGGGTATTGCAACTTTTCAGCATTTTGAGACGAAATTGTTCCTTTGGGGGGTTATGCAATTTTTTTTCCATTTTGAGGCGAAATTGTTCCTTTCAGGGGGTATTGCAACTTTTCGGATTTTTGAAGCGAAATTGTTCCTTTGGGGGGTATTGCAATTTTTTGCCATTTTGAGGCGAAATTGTTCCTTTGGGGGGGTATTGCAACTTTTGGCCATTTTGAAGCGAAATTGTTCCTTTGGGGGGGTATTGCAATTTTTTGCCATTTTGAGGCGAAATTGTTCCTTTGGGGGGGTATTGCAACTTTTGGCCATTTTGAAGCGAAATTGTTCCTTTGGGGGGGTATTGCAATTTTTTGCCATTTTGAGGCGAAATTGTTCCTTTGGGGAGGTATTGCAACTTTTGGCCATTTTGAAGCGAAATTGTTCCTTTGGGGGGTATTGCAACTTTTCGGCATTTTGAGGCGAAATTGTTCCTTTGGGGGGGTATTGCAATTTTTTGCCATTTTGAGGCGAAATTGTTCCTTTGGGGGGGTATTGCAACTTTTGGCCATTTTGAAGCGAAATTGTTCCTTTCGGGGGGTATTGCAACTTTTCGGCATTTTGAGGCGAAATTGTTCCTTTGGGGGGGTATTGCAACTTTTGGCCATTTTGAAGCGAAATTGTTCCTTTGGGGGGTATTGCAATTTTTTGCCATTTTGAGGCGAAATTGTTCCTTTGGGGGGGTATTGCAACTTTTCAGCATTTTGAGACGAAATTGTTCCTTTGGGGGGGTATTGCAATTTTTTTTCCATTTTGAGGCGAAATTGTTCCTTTCAGGGGGTATTGCAACTTTTCGGATTTTTGAAGCGAAATTGTTCCTTTGGGGGGTATTGCAATTTTTTGCCATTTTGAGGCGAAATTGTTCCTTTGGGGGGCTATTGCAACTTTTGGCCATTTTGAAGCGAAATTGTTCCTTTGGGGGGGTATTGCAATTTTTTGCCATTTTGAGGCGAAATTGTTCCTTTGGGGGGGTATTGCAACTTTTGGCCATTTTGAAGCGAAATTGTTCCTTTGGGGGGGTATTGCAATTTTTTGCCATTTTGAGGCGAAATTGTTCTTTTGGGGGGGTATTGCAAGTTTTGGCCATTTTGAAGCGAAGTTGTACCTTTGGGGGGGGTATTGCAACTTTTCGGCATTTTGAAGCGAAATTGTTCCTTTGGGGGGGTATTGCAATTTTTTTTTCCTTTTGAGGCGAAATTGTTCCTTTGGGGGGGTATTGCAACTTTTGGCCATTTTGAAGCGAAATTGTTCCTTTGGGGGGGTATTGCAACTTTGCGGCATTTTGAGGCGAAATTGTTTCTTTGGGGGGGTATTGCAACTTTTGGCCATTTTGAAGCGAAATTGTTCCTTTGGGGGGGCATTGCAATTTTTTGCCATTTTGAGGCGAAATTGTTCCTTTGGGGGGGTATTGCAACTTTTGGCCATTTTGAAGCGAAATTGTTCCTTTGGGGAGTATTGCAACTTTTCGGCATTTTGAGGCGAAATTGTTCCTTTGGAAGGTATTGCAATTTTTTGCCATTTTGAGGCAAAATTGTTCCTTTGGGGGGGTATTGCAACTTTTGGCCATTTTGAAGCGAAATTGTTCCTTTCGGGGGGTATTGCAACTTTTCGGCATTTTGAGGCGAAATTGTTTCTTTGGGGGGGTATTGCAACTTTTGGCCATTTTGAAGCGAAATTGTTCCTTTGGGGGGGTATTGCAACTTTTCGGTATTTTGAGGCGAAATTGTTCCTTTGGTGGATAATTGCAATTTTTTGCCATTTTGAAGCGAAATTGTTCCTTTCGGGGGGTATTGCAACTTTTCGGCATTTTGAGGCGAAATTGTTCCTTTGGGGGGTATTGCAATTTTTTTTCCATTTTGAGGCGAAATTGTTCCTTTGGGGGGGTATTGCAACTTTTGGCCATTTTGAAGTGAAATTGTTCTTTTCGGGGGGTATTGCAACTTTTCGGCATTTTGAAGCGAAATTGTTCCTTTGGGGGGGTATTGCAATTTTTTGCCATTTTGAGGCGAAATTGTTCCTTTGGGGGGGTATTGCAACTTTTGGCCATTTTGATGCGAAATTGTTCCTTTGGGGAGGTATTGCAATTTTTTTTTCATTTTGAGGCGAAATTGTTCCTTTGGGGGGGTATTGCAACTTTTGGCCATTTTGAAGCGAAATTGTTCCTTTGGGGGGGGTATTGCAATTTTTTGCCATTTTGAGGCGAAATTGTTCCTTTGGGGGGGTATTGCGACTTTTCGGCATTTTGAAGCGAAATTGTTCCTTTGGGGGGGTATTGCAATTTTTTTTTCATTTTGAGGCGAAATTGTTCCTTTGGGGGGGTATTGCAACTTTTGGCCATTTTGAAGCGAAATTGTTCCTTTGGGGGGGTATTGCAACTTTTGGCCATTTTGAAGCGAAATTGTTCCTTTCGGGGGGTATTGCAACTTTTCGGCATTTTGAGGCGAAATTGTTCCTTTGGGGGGGTATTGCAACTTTTGGCCATTTTGAAGCGAAATTGTTCCTTTGGGGGGGTATTGCAACTTTTCGGCATTTTGAGGCGAAATTGTTCCTTTGGGGGGGTATTGCAATTTTTTGCCATTTTGAGGCGAAATTGTTCCTTTGGGGGGGTATTGCAACTTTTGGCCATTTTGAAGCGAAATTGTTCCTTTCGGGGGGTATTGCAACTTTTCGGCATTTTGAGGCGAAATTGTTCCTTTGGGGGGGTATTGCAACTTTTGGCCATTTTGAAGCGAAATTGTTCCTTTGGGGGGGTATTGCAACTTTTCGGCATTTTGAGGCGAAATTGTTCCTTTGGGGGGGTATTGCAATTTTTTGCCATTTTGAGGCGAAATTGTTCCTTTGGGGGGGTATTGCAATTTTTAACCATTTTGAGGCGAAATTGTTCCTTTGGGGGGGTATTGCAACTTTTGGCCATTTTGAAGCGAAATTGTTCCTTTCGGGGGGTATTGCAACTTTTCAGCATTTTGAGACGAAATTGTTCCTTTGGGGGGTATTGCAATTTTTTTTCCATTTTGAGGCGAAATTGTTCCTTTCAGGGGGTATTGCAACTTTTCGGATTTTTGAAGCGAAATTGTTCCTTGGGGGGTATTGCAAGTTTTTTGCCATTTTGAGGCGAAATTGTTCCTTTGGGGGGGTATTGCAACTTTTGGCCATTTTGAAGCGAAATTGTTCCTTTGGGGGGGTATTGCAATTTTTTGCCATTTTGAGGCGAAATTGTTCCTTTGGGGGGGTATTGCAACTTTTGGCCATTTTGAAGCGAAATTGTTCCTTTGGGGGGGTATTGCAATTTTTTGCCATTTTGAGGCGAAATTGTTCTTTTGGGGGGGTATTGCAACTTTTGGCCATTTTGAAGCGAAATTGTTCCTTTCGGGGGGTATTGCAACTTTTCGGCATTTTGAGGCGAAATTGTTCCTTTGGGGGGGTATTGCAACTTTTGGCCATTTTGAAGCGAAATTGTTCCTTTGGGGGGGTATTGAAACTTTTCGGCATTTTGAGGTGAAATTGTTCCTTTGGGGGGGTATTTCAATTTTTTGCCATTTTGAGGCGAAATTGTTCCTTTGGGGGTATTGCAACTTTTGGCCATTTTGAAGCGAAATTGTTCCTTTGGGGGGTATTGCAATTTTTTGCCATTTTGAGGCGAAATTGTTCCTTTGGGGGGGTATTGCAACTTTTGGCCATATTGAAGCGAAATTGTTCCTTTGGGGGGGTATTGCAATTTTTAACCATTTTGAGGCGAAATTGTTCCTTTGGGGGGGTATTGCAACTTTTGGCCATTTTGAAGCGAAATTGTTCCTTTCTGGGGGTATTGCAACTTTTCAGCATTTTGAGACGAAATTGTTCCTTTGGGGGTATTGCAATTTTTTTTCCATTTTGAGGCGAAATTGTTCCTTTCAGGGGGTATTGCAACTTTTCGGATTTTTGAAGCGAAATTGTTCCTTTGGGGGGTATTGCAATTTTTTGCCATTTTGAGGCGAAATTGTTCCTTTGGGGGGGTATTGCAACTTTTGGCCATTTTGAAGCGAAATTGTTCCTTTGGGGGGGTATTGCAATTTTTTGCCATTTTGAGGCGAAATTGTTCCTTGGGGGGGTATTGCAACTTTTGGCCATTTTGAAGCGAAATTGTTCCTTTGGGGGGGTATTGCAATTTTTTGCCATTTTGAGGCGAAATTGTTCCTTTGGGGGGGTATTGCAACTTTTGGCCATTTTGAAGCGAAATTGTTCCTTTGGGGGGGTATTGCAACTTTTCGGCATTTTGAGGCGAAATTGTTCCTTTGGGGGGTATTGCAATTTTTTGCCAATTTGAGGCGAAATTGTTCCTTTGGGGGGGTATTGTAACTTTTGGCCATTTTGAAGCGAAATTGTTCCTTTCGGGGGGTATTGCAACTTTTCGGCATTTTGAGGCGAAATTGTTCCTTTGGGGGGGTATTGCAACTTTTGGCCATTTTGAAGCGAAATTGTTCCTTTGGGGGGGTATTGCAACTTTTCGGCATTTTGAGGCGAAATTGTTCCTTTGGGGGGTATTGCAACTTTTGGCCATTTTGAAGCGAAATTGTTCCTTTGGGGGGTATTGCAATTTTTTGCCATTTTGAGGCGAAATTGTTCCTTTGGGGGGGTATTGCAACTTTTGGCCATATTGAAGCGAAATTGTTCCTTTGGGGGGGTATTGCAATTTTTAACCATTTTGAGGCGAAATTGTTCCTTTGGGGGGGTATTGCAACTTTTGGCCATTTTGAAGCGAAATTGTTCCTTTCGGGGGGTATCGCAACTTTTCAGCATTTTGAGACGAAATTGTTCCTTTGGGGGGTATTGCAATTTTTTTTCCATTTTGAGACGAAATTGTTCCTTTCAGGGGGTATTGCAACTTTTCGGATTTTTGAAGCGAAATTGTTCCTTTGGGGGGTATTGCAATTTTTTGCCATTTTGAGGCGAAATTGTTCCTTTGGGGGGGTATTGCAACTTTTGGCCATTTTGAAGCGAAATTGTTCCTTTGGGGGGGTATTGCAACTTTTGGCCATTTTGAAGCGAAATTGTTCCTTTGGGGGGGTATTGCAATTTTTTGCCATTTTGAGGCGAAATTGTTCTTTTGGGGGGGTATTGCAACTTTTGGCCATTTTGAAGCGAAGTTGTACCTTTGGGGGGTATTGCAACTTTTCGGCATTTTGAAGCGAAATTGTTCCTTTGGGGGGGTATTGCAATTTTTTTTTCCTTTTGAGGCGAAATTGTTCCTTTGGGGGGGTATTGCAACTTTTGGCCATTTTGAAGCGAAATTGTTCCTTTGGGGGGGTATTGCAACTTTTCGGCATTTTGAGGCGAAATTGTTCCTTTGGGGGGGTATTGCAACTTTTGGCCATTTTGAAGCGAAATTGTTCCCTTGGGGGGGCATTGCAATTTTTTGCCATTTTGAGGCGAAATTGTTCCTTTGGGGGGGTATTGCAACTTTTGGCCATTTTGAAGCGAAATTGTTCCTTTGGGGGGTATTGCAACTTTTCGGCATTTTGAGGCGAAATTGTTCCTTTGGGGGGGTATTGCAATTTTTTGCCATTTTGAGGCAAAATTGTTCCTTTGGGGGGGTATTGCAACTTTTGGCCATTTTGAAGCGAAATTGTTCCTTTGGGGGGGTATTGCAACTTTTCGGTATTTTGAGGCGAAATTGTTCCTTTGGTGGATAATTGCAATTTTTTGCTATTTTGATGCGAAATTGTTCCTTTGGGGGGGTATTGCAACTTTTGGCCATTTTGAAGCGAAATTGTTCCTTTCGGGGGGTATTGCAACTTTTCGGCATTTTGAGGCGAAATTGTTCCTTTGGGGGGTATTACAATTTTTTTTCCATTTTGAGGCGAAATTGTTCCTTTGGGGGGGTATTGCAACTTTTGGCCATTTTGAAGTGAAATTGTTCTTTTCGGGGGGTATTGCAACTTTTCGGCATTTTGAAGCGAAATTGTTCCTTTGGGGGGGTATTGCATTTTTTTGCCATTTTGAGGCGAAATTGTTCCTTTGGGGGGGTATTGCAACTTTTGGCCATTTTGAAGCGAAATTGTTCCTTTGGGGAGGTATTGCAATTTTTTTTTCATTTTAAGGGCGAAATTGTTCCTTTGGGGGGGGTATTGCAACTTTTGGCCATTTTGAAGCGAAATTGTTCCTTTGGGGGGGGTATTGCAATTTTTTGCCAT
Source organism: Anomaloglossus baeobatrachus (assembly GCF_048569485.1). NCBI lineage: Eukaryota > Metazoa > Chordata > Amphibia > Anura > Aromobatidae > Anomaloglossus > Anomaloglossus baeobatrachus. Next base: position 85,415,407 of record NC_134364.1, on the reverse strand, counting down.
TTTGAGGCGAAATTGTTCCTTTGGGGGGGTATTGCGACTTTTCGGCATTTTGAAGCGAAATTGTTCCTTTGGGGGGGTATTGCAATTTTTTTTTCATTTTGAGGCGAAATTGTTCCTTTGGGGGGGTATTGCAACTTTTTGGCATTTTGAGGCGAAATTGTTCCTTTGGGGGGGTATTGCAATTTTTTGCCATTTTGAGGCGAAATTGTTCCTTTGGGGGGGGTATTGCAACTTTTCGGCATTTTGAGGCGAAATTGTTCCTTTGGGGGGGTAATACAATTTTTTTTCCATTTTGAGGCGAAATTGTTCCTTTGGGGGGGGTATTGCAACTTTTGGCCATTTTGAAGCGAAATTGTTCCTTTGGGGGGGTATTGCAACTTTTTGGCATTTTGAGGCGAAATTGTTCCTTTGGGGGGGTATTGCAACTTTTGGCCATTTTGAAGCGAAATTGTTCCTTTGGGGGGGTATTGCAATTTTTTGCCATTTTGAGGCGAAATTGTTCCTTTGGGGGGGTATTGCAACTTTTGGCCATTTTGAAGCGAAATTGTTCCTTTGGGGGGGTATTGCAACTTTTCGGCATTTTGAGGCGAAATTGTTCCTTGGGGGGGTATTGCAATTTTTTGCCATTTTGAGGCGAAATTGTTCCTTTGGGGGGGTATTGCAACTTTTGGCCATTTTGAAGCGAAATTGTTCCTTTCGGGGGTATTGCAACTTTTCGGCATTTTGAGGCGAAATTGTTCCTTTGGGGGGGTATTGCAACTTTTGGCCATTTTGAAGCGAAATTGTTCCTTTGGGGGGGTATTGCAACTTTTGGCCATTTTGAAGCGAAATTGTTCCTTTGGGGGGGTATTGCAATTTTTTTTGCCATTTTGAGGCGAAATTGTTCCTTTGGGGGGGTATTGCAATTTTTAACCATTTTGAGGCGAAATTGTTCCTTTGGGGGGTATTGCAACTTTTGGCCATTTTGAAGCGAAATTGTTCCTTTCGGGGGGTATTGCAACTTTTCAGCATTTTGAGACGAAATTGTTCCTTTGGGGGGTATTGCAATTTTTTTTCCATTTTGAGGCGAAATTGTTCCTTTCAGGGGGTATTGCAACTTTTCGGATTTTTGAAGCGAAATTGTTCCTTTGGGGGGTATTGCAATTTTTTGCCATTTTGAGGCGAAATTGTTCCTTTGGGGGGGTATTGCAATTTTTTGCCATTTTGAGGCGAAATTGTTCCTTTGGGGGGGTATTGCAACTTTTGGCCATTTTGAAGCGAAATTGTTCCTTTGGGGGGGTATTGCAATTTTTTGCCATTTTGAGGCGAAATTGTTCCTTTGGGGAGGTATTGCAACTTTTGGCCATTTTGAAGCGAAATTGTTCCTTTGGGGGGTATTGCAACTTTTCGGCATTTTGAGGCGAAATTGTTCCTTTGGGGGGGTATTGCAATTTTTTGCCATTTTGAGGCGAAATTGTTCCTTTGGGGGGTATTGCAATTTTTTGCCATTTTGAAGCGAAATTGTTCCTTTGGGGGGGTATTGCAATTTTTTGCCATTTTGAGGCGAAATTGTTCCTTTGGGGGGGTATTGCAACTTTTGGCCATTTTGAAGCGAAATTGTTCCTTTGGGGGGGTATTGCAATTTTTTGCCATTTTGAGGCGAAATTGTTCCTTTGGGGAGGTATTGCAACTTTTGGCCATTTTGAAGCGAAATTGTTCCTTTGGGGGGTATTGCAACTTTTCGGCATTTTGAGGCGAAATTGTTCCTTTGGGGGGGTATTGCAATTTTTTGCCATTTTGAGGCGAAATTGTTCCTTTGGGGGGGTATTGCAACTTTTGGCCATTTTGAAGCGAAATTGTTCCTTTCGGGGGGTATTGCAATTTTTTTTTCCTTTTGAGGCGAAATTGTTCCTTTGGGGGGGTATTGCAACTTTTGGCCATTTTGAAGCGAAATTGTTCCTTTGGGGGGGTATTGCAACTTTTCGGCATTTTGAGGCGAAATTGTTCCTTTGGGGGGGTATTGCAACTTTTGGCCATTTTGAAGCGAAATTGTTCCCTTGGGGGGGCATTGCAATTTTTTGCCATTTTGAGGCGAAATTGTTCCTTTGGGGGGGTATTGCAACTTTTGGCCATTTTGAAGCGAAATTGTTCCTTTGGGGGGTATTGCAACTTTTCGGCATTTTGAGGCGAAATTGTTCCTTTGGGGGGGTATTGCAATTTTTTGCCATTTTGAGGCAAAATTGTTCCTTTGGGGGGGTATTGCAACTTTTGGCCATTTTGAAGCGAAATTGTTCCTTTGGGGGGGTATTGCAACTTTTCGGTATTTTGAGGCGAAATTGTTCCTTTGGTGGATAATTGCAATTTTTTGCTATTTTGATGCGAAATTGTTCCTTTGGGGGGGTATTGCAACTTTTGGCCATTTTGAAGCGAAATTGTTCCTTTCGGGGGGTATTGCAACTTTTCGGCATTTTGAGGCGAAATTGTTCCTTTGGGGGGTATTACAATTTTTTTTCCATTTTGAGGCGAAATTGTTCCTTTGGGGGGGTATTGCAACTTTTGGCCATTTTGAAGTGAAATTGTTCTTTTCGGGGGGTATTGCAACTTTTCGGCATTTTGAAGCGAAATTGTTCCTTTGGGGGGGTATTGCATTTTTTTGCCATTTTGAGGCGAAATTGTTCCTTTGGGGGGGTATTGCAACTTTTGGCCATTTTGAAGCGAAATTGTTCCTTTGGGGAGGTATTGCAATTTTTTTTTCATTTTAAGGGCGAAATTGTTCCTTTGGGGGGGGTATTGCAACTTTTGGCCATTTTGAAGCGAAATTGTTCCTTTGGGGGGGGTATTGCAATTTTTTGCCATTTTGAGGCGAAATTGTTCCTTTGGGGGGGTATTGCGACTTTTCGGCATTTTGAAGCGAAATTGTTCCTTTGGGGGGGTATTGCAATTTTTTTTTCATTTTGAGGCGAAATTGTTCCTTTGGGGGGGTATTGCAACTTTTTGGCATTTTGAGGCGAAATTGTTCCTTTGGGGGGGTATTGCAATTTTTTGCCATTTTGAGGCGAAATTGTTCCTTTGGGGGGGGTATTGCAACTTTTCGGCATTTTGAGGCGAAATTGTTCCTTTGGGGGGGTAATACAATTTTTTTTCCATTTTGAGGCGAAATTGTTCCTTTGGGGGGGGTATTGCAACTTTTGGCCATTTTGAAGCGAAATTGTTCCTTTGGGGGGGTATTGCAACTTTTTGGCATTTTGAGGCGAAATTGTTCCTTTGGGGGGGTATTGCAACTTTTGGCCATTTTGAAGCGAAATTGTTCCTTTGGGGGGGTATTGCAATTTTTTGCCATTTTGAGGCGAAATTGTTCCTTTGGGGGGGTATTGCAACTTTTGGCCATTTTGAAGCGAAATTGTTCCTTTGGGGGGGTATTGCAACTTTTCGGCATTTTGAGGCGAAATTGTTCCTTGGGGGGGTATTGCAATTTTTTGCCATTTTGAGGCGAAATTGTTCCTTTGGGGGGGTATTGCAACTTTTGGCCATTTTGAAGCGAAATTGTTCCTTTCGGGGGTATTGCAACTTTTCGGCATTTTGAGGCGAAATTGTTCCTTTGGGGGGGTATTGCAACTTTTGGCCATTTTGAAGCGAAATTGTTCCTTTGGGGGGGTATTGCAACTTTTGGCCATTTTGAAGCGAAATTGTTCCTTTGGGGGGGTATTGCAATTTTTTTTGCCATTTTGAGGCGAAATTGTTCCTTTGGGGGGGTATTGCAATTTTTAACCATTTTGAGGCGAAATTGTTCCTTTGGGGGGTATTGCAACTTTTGGCCATTTTGAAGCGAAATTGTTCCTTTCGGGGGGTATTGCAACTTTTCAGCATTTTGAGACGAAATTGTTCCTTTGGGGGGTATTGCAATTTTTTTTCCATTTTGAGGCGAAATTGTTCCTTTCAGGGGGTATTGCAACTTTTCGGATTTTTGAAGCGAAATTGTTCCTTTGGGGGGTATTGCAATTTTTTGCCATTTTGAGGCGAAATTGTTCCTTTGGGGGGGTATTGCAATTTTTTGCCATTTTGAGGCGAAATTGTTCCTTTGGGGGGGTATTGCAACTTTTGGCCATTTTGAAGCGAAATTGTTCCTTTGGGGGGGTATTGCAATTTTTTGCCATTTTGAGGCGAAATTGTTCCTTTGGGGAGGTATTGCAACTTTTGGCCATTTTGAAGCGAAATTGTTCCTTTGGGGGGTATTGCAACTTTTCGGCATTTTGAGGCGAAATTGTTCCTTTGGGGGGGTATTGCAATTTTTTGCCATTTTGAGGCGAAATTGTTCCTTTGGGGGGTATTGCAATTTTTTGCCATTTTGAAGCGAAATTGTTCCTTTGGGGGGGTATTGCAATTTTTTGCCATTTTGAGGCGAAATTGTTCCTTTGGGGGGGTATTGCAACTTTTGGCCATTTTGAAGCGAAATTGTTCCTTTGGGGGGGTATTGCAATTTTTTGCCATTTTGAGGCGAAATTGTTCCTTTGGGGAGGTATTGCAACTTTTGGCCATTTTGAAGCGAAATTGTTCCTTTGGGGGGTATTGCAACTTTTCGGCATTTTGAGGCGAAATTGTTCCTTTGGGGGGGTATTGCAATTTTTTGCCATTTTGAGGCGAAATTGTTCCTTTGGGGGGGTATTGCAACTTTTGGCCATTTTGAAGCGAAATTGTTCCTTTCGGGGGGTATTGCAACTTTTCGGCATTTTGAGGCGAAATTGTTCCTTTGGGGGGGTATTGCAACTTTTGGCCATTTTGAAGCGAAATTGTTCCTTTGGGGGGTATTGCAATTTTTTGCCATTTTGAGGCGAAATTGTTCCTTTGGGGGGGTATTGCAACTTTTCAGCATTTTGAGACGAAATTGTTCCTTTGGGGGGTATTGCAATTTTTTTTCCATTTTGAGGCGAAATTGTTCCTTTCAGGGGGTATTGCAACTTTTCGGATTTTTGAAGCGAAATTGTTCCTTTGGGGGGTATTGCAATTTTTTGCCATTTTGAGGCGAAATTGTTCCTTTGGGGGGCTATTGCAACTTTTGGCCATTTTGAAGCGAAATTGTTCCTTTGGGGGGGTATTGCAATTTTTTGCCATTTTGAGGCGAAATTGTTCCTTTGGGGGGGTATTGCAACTTTTGGCCATTTTGAAGCGAAATTGTTCCTTTGGGGGGGTATTGCAATTTTTTGCCATTTTGAGGCGAAATTGTTCTTTTGGGGGGGTATTGCAAGTTTTGGCCATTTTGAAGCGAAGTTGTACCTTTGGGGGGGGTATTGCAACTTTTCGGCATTTTGAAGCGAAATTGTTCCTTTGGGGGGGTATTGCAATTTTTTTTTCCTTTTGAGGCGAAATTGTTCCTTTGGGGGGGTATTGCAACTTTTGGCCATTTTGAAGCGAAATTGTTCCTTTGGGGGGTATTGCAACTTTGCGGCATTTTGAGGCGAAATTGTTTCTTTGGGGGGGTATTGCAACTTTTGGCCATTTTGAAGCGAAATTGTTCCTTTGGGGGGGCATTGCAATTTTTTGCCATTTTGAGGCGAAATTGTTCCTTTGGGGGGGTATTGCAACTTTTGGCCATTTTGAAGCGAAATTGTTCCTTTGGGGAGTATTGCAACTTTTCGGCATTTTGAGGCGAAATTGTTCCTTTGGAAGGTATTGCAATTTTTTGCCATTTTGAGGCAAAATTGTTCCTTTGGGGGGTATTGCAACTTTTGGCCATTTTGAAGCGAAATTGTTCCTTTCGGGGGGTATTGCAACTTTTCGGCATTTTGAGGCGAAATTGTTTCTTTGGGGGGGTATTGCAACTTTTGGCCATTTTGAAGCGAAATTGTTCCTTTGGGGGGGTATTGCAACTTTTCGGTATTTTGAGGCGAAATTGTTCCTTTGGTGGATAATTGCAATTTTTTGCCATTTTGAAGCGAAATTGTTCCTTTCGGGGGGTATTGCAACTTTTCGGCATTTTGAGGCGAAATTGTTCCTTTGGGGGGTATTGCAATTTTTTTTCCATTTTGAGGCGAAATTGTTCCTTTGGGGGGGTATTGCAACTTTTGGCCATTTTGAAGTGAAATTGTTCTTTTCGGGGGGTATTGCAACTTTTCGGCATTTTGAAGCGAAATTGTTCCTTTGGGGGGGTATTGCAATTTTTTGCCATTTTGAGGCGAAATTGTTCCTTTGGGGGGGTATTGCAACTTTTGGCCATTTTGAAGCGAAATTGTTCCTTTGGGGAGGTATTGCAATTTTTTTTTCATTTTGAGGCGAAATTGTTCCTTTGGGGGGGTATTGCAACTTTTGGCCATTTTGAAGCGAAATTGTTCCTTTGGGGGGGGTATTGCAATTTTTTGCCATTTTGAGGCGAAATTGTTCCTTTGGGGGGGTATTGCGACTTTTCGGCATTTTGAAGCGAAATTGTTCCTTTGGGGGGGTATTGCAATTTTTTTTTCATTTTGAGGCGAAATTGTTCCTTTGGGGGGGTATTGCAACTTTTGGCCATTTTGAAGCGAAATTGTTCCTTTGGGGGGGTATTGCAACTTTTGGCCATTTTGAAGCGAAATTGTTCCTTTCGGGGGGTATTGCAACTTTTCGGCATTTTGAGGCGAAATTGTTCCTTTGGGGGGGTATTGCAACTTTTGGCCATTTTGAAGCGAAATTGTTCCTTTGGGGGGGTATTGCAACTTTTCGGCATTTTGAGGCGAAATTGTTCCTTTGGGGGGGTATTTCAATTTTTTGCCATTTTGAGGCGAAATTGTTCCTTTGGGGGGGTATTGCAACTTTTGGCCATTTTGAAGCGAAATTGTTCCTTTCGGGGGGTATTGCAACTTTTCGGCATTTTGAGGCGAAATTGTTCCTTTGGGGGGGTATTGCAACTTTTGGCCATTTTGAAGCGAAATTGTTCCTTTGGGGGGGTATTGCAACTTTTCGGCATTTTGAGGCGAAATTGTTCCTTTGGGGGGGTATTGCAATTTTTTGCCATTTTGAGGCGAAATTGTTCCTTTGGGGGGGTATTGCAATTTTTAACCATTTTGAGGCGAAATTGTTCCTTTGGGGGGGTATTGCAACTTTTGGCCATTTTGAAGCGAAATTGTTCCTTTCGGGGGGTATTGCAACTTTTCAGCATTTTGAGACGAAATTGTTCCTTTGGGGGGTATTGCAATTTTTTTTCCATTTTGAGGCGAAATTGTTCCTTTGGGGGGGTATTGCAACTTTTCGGATTTTTGAAGCGAAATTGTTCCTTGGGGGGTATTGCAAGTTTTTTGCCATTTTGAGGCGAAATTGTTCCTTTGGGGGGGTATTGCAACTTTTGGCCATTTTGAAGCGAAATTGTTCCTTTGGGGGGGTATTGCAATTTTTTGCCATTTTGAGGCGAAATTGTTCCTTTGGGGGGGTATTGCAACTTTTGGCCATTTTGAAGCGAAATTGTTCCTTTGGGGGGGTATTGCAATTTTTTGCCATTTTGAGGCGAAATTGTTCTTTTGGGGGGGTATTGCAACTTTTGGCCATTTTGAAGCGAAATTGTTCCTTTCGGGGGGTATTGCAACTTTTCGGCATTTTGAGGCGAAATTGTTCCTTTGGGGGGGTATTGCAACTTTTGGCCATTTTGAAGCGAAATTGTTCCTTTGGGGGGGTATTGAAACTTTTCGGCATTTTGAGGTGAAATTGTTCCTTTGGGGGGGTATTTCAATTTTTTGCCATTTTGAGGCGAAATTGTTCCTTTGGGGGTATTGCAACTTTTGGCCATTTTGAAGCGAAATTGTTCCTTTGGGGGGTATTGCAATTTTTTGCCATTTTGAGGCGAAATTGTTCCTTTGGGGGGGTATTGCAACTTTTGGCCATATTGAAGCGAAATTGTTCCTTTGGGGGGGTATTGCAATTTTTAACCATTTTGAGGCGAAATTGTTCCTTTGGGGGGGTATTGCAATTTTTTGCCATTTTGAGGCGAAATTGTTCCTTTGGGGGGTATTGCAACTTTTGGCCATTTTGAAGCGAAATTGTTCCTTTGGGGGGTATTGCAATTTTTTTTTCATTTTGAGGCGAAATTGTTCCTTTGGGGGGGTATTGCAACTTTTGGCCATTTTGAAGCGAAATTGTTCCTTTGGGGGGGTATTGCAACTTTTGGCCATTTTGAAGCGAAATTGTTCCTTTCGGGGGGTATTGCAACTTTTCGGCATTTTGAGGCGAAATTGTTCCTTTGGGGGGGTATTGCAACTTTTGGCCATTTTGAAGCGAAATTGTTCCTTTGGGGGGGTATTGCAACTTTTCGGCATTTTGAGGCGAAATTGTTCCTTTGGGGGGGTATTGCAATTTTTTGCCATTTTGAGGCGAAATTGTTCCTTTGGGGGGGTATTGCAACTTTTGGCCATTTTGAAGCGAAATTGTTCCTTTCGGGGGGTATTGCAACTTTTCGGCATTTTGAGGCGAAATTGTTCCTTTGGGGGGGTATTGCAACTTTTGGCCATTTTGAAGCGAAATAGTTCCTTTGGGGGGGTATTGCAACTTTTCGGCATTTTGAGGCGAAATTGTTCCTTTGGGGGGGTATTGCAATTTTTTGCCATTTTGAGGCGAAATTGTTCCTTTGGGGGGGTATTGCAATTTTTAACCATTTTGAGGCGAAATTGTTCCTTTGGGGGGGTATTGCAACTTTTGGCCATTTTGAAGCGAAATTGTTCCTTTCGGGGGGTATTGCAACTTTTCAGCATTTTGAGACGAAATTGTTCCTTTGGGGGGTATTGCAATTTTTTTTCCATTTTGAGGCGAAATTGTTCCTTTCAGGGGGTATTGCAACTTTTCGGATTTTTGAAGCGAAATTGTTCCTTGGGGGGTATTGCAAGTTTTTTGCCATTTTGAGGCGAAATTGTTTCTTTGGGGGGGTATTGCAACTTTTGGCCATTTTGAAGCGAAATTGTTCCTTTGGGGGGGTATTGCAATTTTTTGCCATTTTGAGGCGAAATTGTTCTTTTGGGGGGGTATTGCAACTTTTGGCCATTTTGAAGCGAAATTGTTCCTTTCGGGGGGTATTGCAACTTTTCGGCATTTTGAGGCGAAATTGTTCCTTTGGGGGGGTATTGCAACTTTTGGCCATTTTGAAGCGAAATTGTTCCTTTGGGGGGGTATTGAAACTTTTCGGCATTTTGAGGTGAAATTGTTCCTTTGGGGGGGTATTTCAATTTTTTGCCATTTTGAGGCGAAATTGTTCCTTTGGGGGTATTGCAACTTTTGGCCATTTTGAAGCGAAATTGTTCCTTTGGGGGGTATTGCAATTTTTTGCCATTTTGAGGCGAAATTGTTCCTTTGGGGGGGTATTGCAACTTTTGGCCATATTGAAGCGAAATTGTTCCTTTGGGGGGGTATTGCAATTTTTAACCATTTTGAGGCGAAATTGTTCCTTTGGGGGGGTATTGCAATTTTTTGCCATTTTGAGGCGAAATTGTTCCTTTGGGGGGTATTGCAACTTTTGGCCATTTTGAAGCGAAATTGTTCCTTTGGGGGGTATTGCAATTTTTTGCCATTTTGAGGCGAAATTGTTTCTTTGGGGGGGTATTGCAACTTTTGGCCATATTGAAGCGAAATTGTTCCTTTGGGGGGGTATTGCAATTTTTAACCATTTTGAGGCGAAATTGTTCCTTTGGGGGGGTATTGCAACTTTTGGCCATTTTGAAGCGAAATTGTTCCTTTCGGGGGGTATTGCAACTTTTCAGCATTTTGAGACGAAATTGTTCCTTTGGGGGGTATTGCAATTTTTTTTCCATTTTGAGGCGAAATTGTTCCTTTCAGGGGGTATTGCAACTTTTCGGATTTTTGAAGCGAAATTGTTCCTTGGGGGGTATTGCAATTTTTTGCCATTTTGAGGCGAAATTGTTCCTTTGGGGGGGTATTGCAACTTTTGGCCATTTTGAAGCGAAATTGTTCCTTTGGGGGGGTATTGCAATTTTTTGCCATTTTGAGGCGAAATTGTTCCTTTGGGGGGGTATTGCAACTTTTGGCCATTTTGAAGCGAAATTGTTCCTTTGGGAGGGTATTGCAATTTTTTGCCATTTTGAGGCGAAATTGTTCCTTTGGGGGGTATTGCAACTTTTGGCCATTTTGAAGCGAAATTGTTCCTTTGGGGGGGTATTGCAACTTTTCGGCATTTTGAGGCGAAATTGTTCCTTTGGGGGGGTATTGCAATTTTTTGCCATTTTGAGGCGAAATTGTTCCTTTGGGGGGTATTGCAACTTTTGGCCATTTTGAAGCGAAATTGTTCCTTTGGGAGGGTATTGCAACTTTTCGGCATTTTGAGGTGAAATTGTTCCTTTGGGGGGGTATTGCAATTTTTTGCCATTTTGAGGCGAAATTGTTCCTTTGGGGGTATTGCAACTTTTGGCCATTTTGAAGCGAAATTGTTCCTTTGGGAGGTATTGCAATTTTTTGCCATTTTGAGGCGAAATTGTTCCTTTGGGGGGGTATTGCAACTTTTGGCCATATTGAAGCGAAATTGTTCCTTTGGGGGGGTATTGCAATTTTTAACCATTTTGAGGCGAAATTGTTCCTTTGGGGGGGTATTGCAACTTTTGGCCATTTTGAAGCGAAATTGTTCCTTTCGGGGGGTATTGCAACTTTTCAGCATTTTGAGACGAAATTGTTCCTTTGGGGGGTATTGCAATTTTTTTTCCATTTTGAGGCGAAATTGTTCCTTTCAGGGGGTATTGCAACTTTTCAAATTTTTGAAGCGAAATTGTTCCTTTGGGGGTATTGCAATTTTTTGCCATTTTGAGGCGAAATTGTTCCTTTGGGGGGGTATTGCAACTTTTGGCCATTTTGAAGCGAAATTGTTCCTTTGGGGGGGTATTGCAATTTTTTGCCATTTTGAGGCGAAATTGTTCCTTTGGGGGGGTATTGCAACTTTTGGCCATTTTGAAGCGAAATTGTTCCTTTGGGGGGGTATTGCAATTTTTTGCCATTTTGAGGCGAAATTGTTCTTTTGGGGGGGTATTGCAACTTTTGGCCATTTTGAAGCGAAGTTGTACCTTTGGGGGGGTATTGCAACTTTTCGGCATTTTGAAGCGAAATTGTTCCTTTGGGGGGGTATTGCAATTTTTTTTTCCTTTTGAGGCGAAATTGTTCCTTTTGGGGGGTATTGCAACTTTTGGCCATTTTGAAGCGAAATTGTTCCTTTGGGGGGGTATTGCAACTTTGCGGCATTTTGAGGCGAAATTGTTCCTTTGGGGGGGGTATTGCAACTTTTGGCCATTTTGAAGCGAAATTGTTCCTTTGGGGGGCATTGCAATTTTTTGCCATTTTGAGGCGAAATTGTTCCTTTGGGGGGGTATTGCAACTTTTGGCCATTTTGAAGCGAAATTGTTCCTTTGGGGAGTATTGCAACTTTTCGGCATTTTGAGGCGAAATTGTTCCTTTGGGGGGGTATTGCAATTTTTTGCCATTTTGAGGCAAAATTGTTCCTTTGGGGGGGTATTGCAACTTTTGGCCATTTTGAAGCGAAATTGTTCCTTTCGGGGGGTATTGCAACTTTTCGGCATTTTGAGGCGAAATTGTTTCTTTGGGGGGGTATTGCAACTTTTGGCCATTTTGAAGCGAAATTGTTCCTTTGGGGGGGTATTGCAACTTTTCGGTATTTTGAGGCGAAATTGTTCCTTTGGTGGATAATTGCAATTTTTTGCCATTTTGATGCGAAATTGTTCCTTTGGGGGGGTATTGCAACTTTTTGCCATTTTGAAGTGAAATTGTTCTTTTCGGGGGGTATTGCAACTTTTCGGCATTTTGAAGCGAAATTGTTCCTTTGGGGGGGTATTGCAATTTTTTGCCATTTTGAGGCGAAATTGTTCCTTTGGGGGGTATTGCAACTTTTGGCCATTTTGAAGCGAAATTGTTCCTTTGGGGAGGTATTGCAATTTTTTTTTCATTTTGAGGCGAAATTGTTCCTTTGGGGGGGTATTGCAACTTTTGGCCATTTTGAAGCGAAATTGTTCCTTTGGGGGGGTATTGCAACTTTTCGGTATTTTGAGGCGAAATTGTTCCTTTGGTGGATAATTGCAATTTTTTGCCATTTTGATGCGAAATTGTTCCTTTGGGGGGGTATTGCAACTTTTGGCCATTTTGAAGCGAAATTGTTCCTTTCGGGGGGTATTGCAACTTTTCGGCATTTTGAGGCGAAATTGTTCCTTTGGGGGGTATTGCAATTTTTTTTCCATTTTGAGGCGAAATTGTTCCTTTGGGGGGGTATTGCAACTTTTTGCCATTTTGAAGTGAAATTGTTCTTTTCGGGGGGTATTGCAACTTTTCGGCATTTTGAAGCGAAATTGTTCCTTTGGGGGGGTATTGCAATTTTTTGCCATTTTGAGGCGAAATTGTTCCTTTGGGGGGTATTGCAACTTTTGGCCATTTTGAAGCGAAATTGTTCCTTTGGGGAGGTATTGCAATTTTTTTTCATTTTGAGGCGAAATTGTTCCTTTGGGGGGGTATTGCAACTTTTGGCCATTTTGAAGCGAAATTGTTCCTTTGGGGGGGTATTGCAATTTTTTGCCATTTTGAGGCGAAATTGTTCCTTTGGGGGGGTATTGCAACTTTTGGCCATTTTGAAGCGAAATTGTTCCTTTGGGGGGGTATTGCAATTTTTTGCCATTTTGAGGCGAAATTGTTCTTTTGGGGGGGTATTGCAACTTTTGGCCATTTTGAAGCGAAGTTGTACCTTTGGGGGGGTATTGCAACTTTTCGGCATTTTGAAGCGAAATTGTTCCTTTGGGGGGGTATTGCAATTTTTTTTCCTTTTGAGGCGAAATTGTTCCTTTTGGGGGGTATTGCAACTTTTGGCCATTTTGAAGCGAAATTGTTCCTTTGGGGGGGTATTGCAACTTTGCGGCATTTTGAGGCGAAATTGTTCCTTTGGGGGGGGTATTGCAACTTTTGGCCATTTTGAAGCGAAATTGTTCCTTTGGGGGGCATTGCAATTTTTTGCCATTTTGAGGCGAAATTGTTCCTTTGGGGGGGTATTGCAACTTTTGGCCATTTTGAAGCGAAATTGTTCCTTTGGGGAGTATTGCAACTTTTCGGCATTTTGAGGCGAAATTGTTCCTTTGGGGGGGTATTGCAATTTTTTGCCATTTTGAGGCAAAATTGTTCCTTTGGGGGGGTATTGCAACTTTTGGCCATTTTGAAGCGAAATTGTTCCTTTCGGGGGGTATTGCAACTTTTCGGCATTTTGAGGCGAAATTGTTTCTTTGGGGGGGTATTGCAACTTTTGGCCATTTTGAAGCGAAATTGTTCCTTTGGGGGGGTATTGCAACTTTTCGGTATTTTGAGGCGAAATTGTTCCTTTGGTGGATAATTGCAATTTTTTTTCCATTTTGAGGCGAAATTGTTCCTTTGGGGGGGTATTGCAACTTTTTGCCATTTTGAAGTGAAATTGTTCTTTTCGGGGGGTATTGCAACTTTTCGGCATTTTGAAGCGAAATTGTTCCTTTGGGGGGGTATTGCAATTTTTTGCCATTTTGAGGCGAAATTGTTCCTTTGGGGGGTATTGCAACTTTTGGCCATTTTGAAGCGAAATTGTTCCTTTGGGGAGGTATTGCAATTTTTTTTTCATTTTGAGGCGAAATTGTTCCTTTGGGGGGGTATTGCAACTTTTGGCCATTTTGAAGCGAAATTGTTCCTTTGGGGGGGGTATTGCAATTTTTTGCCATTTTGAGGCGAAATTGTTCCTTTGGGGGGGTATTGCGACTTTTCGGCATTTTGAAGCGAAATTGTTCCTTTGGGGGGGTATTGCAATTTTTTTTTCATTTTGAGGCGAAATTGTTCCTTTGGGGGGGTATTGCAACTTTTGGCCATTTTGAAGCGAAATTGTTCCTTTGGGGGGGGTATTGCAACTTTTCGGCATTTTGAGGCGAAATTGTTCCTTTGGGGGGGTATTGCAACTTTTGGCCATTTTGAAGCGAAATTGTTCCTTTGGGGGGTATTGCAACTTTTCGGCATTTTGAGGCGAAATTGTTCCTTTGGGGGGGTATTGCAATTTTTTGCCATTTTGAGGCGAAATTGTTCCTTTGGGGGGGTATTGCAACTTTTGGCCATTTTGAAGCGAAATTGTTCCTTTCGGGGGTATTGCAACTTTTCGGCATTTTGAGGCGAAATTGTTCCTTTGGGGGGGTATTGCAACTTTTGGCCATTTTGAAGCGAAATTGTTCCTTTGGGGGGGTATTGCAACTTTTCGGCATTTTGAGACGAAATTGTTCCTTTGGGGGGGTATTGCAACTTTTGGCCATTTTGAAGCAAAATTGTTCCTTTGGGGGGGTATTGCAACTTTTCGGCATTTTGAGGCGAAATTGTTCCTTTGGGGGGGTATTGCAACTTTTGGCCATTTTGAAGCGAAATTGTTCCTTTGGGGGGGTATTGCAACTTTTCGGCATTTTGAGGCGAAATTGTTCCTTTGGGGGGGTATTGCAACTTTTGGCCATTTTGAAGTGAAATTGTTCTTTTCGGGGGGTATTGCAACTTTTCGGCATTTTGAAGCGAAATTGTTCCTTTGGGGGGGTATTGCAATTTTTTGCCATTTTGAGGCGAAATTGTTCCTTTGGGGGGGTATTGCGACTTTTCGGCATTTTGAAGCGAAATTGTTCTTTTGGGGGGTATTGCAATTTTTTTTTCATTTTGAGGCGAAATTGTTCCTTTGGGGGGGTATTGCAACTTTTGGCCATTTTGAAGCGAAATTGTTCCTTTGGGGGGGTATTGCAACTTTTCGGCATTTTGAGGCGAAATTGTTCCTTTGGGGGGGTATTGCAACTTTTGGCCATTTTGAAGCGAAATTGTTCCTTTGGGGGGGTATTGCAACTTTTCGGCATTTTGAGGCGAAATTGTTCCTTTGGGGGGGGGTATTGCAATTTTTTGCCATTTTGAGGCGAAATTGTTCCTTTGGGGGGGTATTGCAACTTTTGGCCATTTTGAAGCGAAATTGTTCCTTTCGGGGGTATTGCAACTTTTCGGCATTTTGAGGCGAAATTGTTCCTTTGGGGGGGTATTGCAACTTTTGGCCATTTTGAAGCGAAATTGTTCCTTTGGGGGGGTATTGCAACTTTTCGGCATTTTGAGGCGAAATTGTTCCTTTGGGGGGGTATTGCAACTTTTGGCCATTTTGAAGCAAAATTGTTCCTTTGGGGGGGTATTGCAACTTTTCGGCATTTTGAGGCGAAATTGTTCCTTTGGGGGGGTATTGCAACTTTTGGCCATTTTGAAGCGAAATTGTTCCTTTGGGGGGGTATTGCAACTTTTCGGCATTTTGAGGCGAAATTGTTCCTTTGGGGGGGTATTGCAACTTTTGGCCATTTTGAAGTGAAATTATTCTTTTCGGGGGGTATTGCAACTTTTCGGCATTTTGAAGCGAAATTGTTCCTTTGGGGGGTATTGCAATTTTTTGCCATTTTGAGGCGAAATTGTTCCTTTGGGGGGGTATTGCAACTTTTGGCCATTTTGAAGCGAAATTGTTCCTTTGGGGAGGTATTGCAATTTTTTTTTCATTTTGAGGCGAAATTGTTCCTTTGGGGGGGGGTATTGCAACTTTTGGCCATTTTGAAGCGAAATTGTTCCTTTGGGGGGGTATTGCAATTTTTTGCCATTTTGAGGCGAAATTGTTCCTTTGGGGGGGTATTGCGACTTTTCGGCATTTTGAAGCGAAATTGTTCCTTTGGGGGGGTATTGCAATTTTTTTTTCATTTTGAGGCGAAATTGTTCCTTTGGGGGGGTATTGCAACTTTTGGCCATTTTGAAGCGAAATTGTTCCTTTGGGGGGGTATTGCAACTTTTCGGCATTTTGAGGCGAAATTGTTCCTTTGGGGGGGTATTGCAACTTTTGGCCATTTTGAAGCGAAATTGTTCCTTTGGGGGGGTATTGCAATTTTTTGCCATTTTGAGGCGAAATTGTTCCTTTGGGGGGGTATTGCAACTTTTGGCCATTTTGAAGCGAAATTGTTCCTTTGGGGGGGTATTGCAACTTTTCGGCATTTTGAGGCGAAATTGTTCCTTGGGGGGGGGTATTGCAATTTTTTGCCATTTTGAGGCGAAATTGTTCCTTTGGGGGGGTATTGCAACTTTTGGCCATTTTGAAGCGAAATTGTTCCTTTCGGGGGTATTGCAACTTTTCGGCATTTTGAGGCGAAATTGTTCCTTTGGGGGGTATTGCAACTTTTGGCCATTTTGAAGCGAAATTGTTCCTTTGGGGGGGTATTGCAACTTTTCGGCATTTTGAGGCGAAATTGTTCCTTTGGGGGGGTATTGCAACTTTTGGCCATTTTGAAGCGAAATTGTTCCTTTGGGGGGGTATTGCAACTTTTCGCCATTTTGAGGCGAAATGTTTCCTTTGGGGGGTATTGCAACTTTTGGCCATTTTGAAGCGAAATTGTTCCTTTGGGGGGGTATTGCAATTTTTTTTGCCATTTTGAGGCGAAATTGTTCCTTTGGGGGGGAATTGCAACTTTTGGCCATATTGAAGCGAAATTGTTCCTTTGGGGGGGTATTGCAACTTTTGGCCATTTTGAAGCGAAATTGTTCCTTTGGGGGGGTATTGCAACTTTTCGGCATTTTGAGGCGAAATTGTTCCTTTGGGGGGGTATTGCAATTTTTTGCCATTTTGATGCGAAATTGTTCCTTTGGGGGGGTATTGCAACTTTTGGCCATTTTGAAGCGAAATTGTTCCTTTCGGGGGTATTGCAACTTTTCGGCATTTTGAGGCGAAATTGTTCCTTTGGGGGGGTATTGCAACTTTTGGCCATTTTGAAGCGAAATTGTTCCTTTGGGGGGGTATTGCAACTTTTCGGCATTTTGAGGCGAAATTGTTCCTTTGGGGGGGTATTGCAACTTTTGGCCATTTTGAAGCGAAATTGTTCCTTTCGGGGGGTATTGCAACTTTTCAGCATTTTGAGACGAAATTGTTCCTTTGGGGGGGGTATTGCATTTTTTTGCCATTTTGAGGCGAAATTGTTCCTTTGGGGGGGTATTGCAACTTTTCGGCATTTTGAGGCGAAATTGTTCCTTTGGGGGGTATTGCAATTTTTTTTCCATTTTGAGGCGAAATTGTTCCTTTCGGGGGGTATTGCAACTTTTCGGATTTTTGAAGCGAAATTGTTCCTTTGGGGGGTATTGCAATTTTTTGCCATTTTGAGGCGAAATTGTTCCTTTGGGGGGGTATTGCAACTTTTGGCCATTTTGAAGCGAAATTGTTCCTTTGGGGGGGTATTGCAATTTTTTGCCATTTTGAGGCGAAATTGTTCCTTTGGGGGGGTTCTGCAACTTTTGGCCATATTGAAGCGAAATTGTTCCTTTGGGGGGGTTTACAATTTTTGGCCATTTTGAGGCGAAATTATTCCTTTCGGGGGGTATTGCAACTTTTCGACATTTTGAGGCGAAATTGTTCCTTTGGGGGGGTATTGCAACTTTTGGCCATTTTGAAGCGAAATTGTTCCTTTGGGGGTATTGCAATTTTTTGCCATTTTGAGGCGAAATTGTTCCTTTGGGGGGGTATTACAACTTTTGGCCATAT
Source organism: Anomaloglossus baeobatrachus (assembly GCF_048569485.1). Classification (NCBI taxonomy): domain Eukaryota; kingdom Metazoa; phylum Chordata; class Amphibia; order Anura; family Aromobatidae; genus Anomaloglossus; species Anomaloglossus baeobatrachus. The sequence continues at coordinate 85,397,904 of NC_134364.1, read as the reverse complement.
TGAAGCGAAATTGTTCCATTGGGGGGGTTTTACAATTTTTGGCCATTTTGAGGCGAAATTGTTCCTTTCGGGGGTATTGCAACTTTTCGGCATTTTGAGGCGAAATTGTTCCTTTGGGGGGTATTGCAACTTTTGGCCATTTTGAAGCGAAATTGTTCCTTTGGGGGGGTATTGCAATTTTTTGCCATTTTGAGGCGAAATTGTTCCTTTGGGGGGGTATTGCAACTTTTGGCCATTTTGAAGCGAAATTGTTCCTTTGGGGGGTATTGTAATTTTTAACCATTTTGAGGCGAAATTGTTCCTTTGGGGGGGTATTGCAACTTTTGGCCATTTTGAAGCGAAATTGTTCCTTTCGGGGGGTATTGCAACTTTTCAGCATTTTGAGGCGAAATTGTTCCTTTGGGGGGGTATTGCAACTTTTGGCCATTTTGAAGCGAAATTGTTCCTTTGGGGGGGTATTGCAACTTTTCGGCATTTTGAGGCGAAATTGTTCCTTTGGGGGGTATTGCAACTTTTGGCCATTTTGAAGCGAAATTGTTCCTTTGGGGGGTATTGCAACTTTTCGGCATTTTGAGGCGAAATTGTTCCTTTGGGGGGGTATTGCAACTTTTGACCATTTTGAAGCGAAATTGTTCCTTTGGGGGGGTATTGCAACTTTTCGGCATTTTGAGGCGAAATTGTTCCTTTGGGGGGGTATTGCAACTTTTGGCCATTTTGAAGTGAAATTGTTCTTTTCGGGGGGTATTGCAACTTTTCGGCATTTTGAAGCGAAATTGTTCCTTTGGGGGGGTATTGCAATTTTTTGCCATTTTGAGGCGAAATTGTTCCTTTGGGGGGGTATTGCAACTTTTGGCCATTTTGAAGCGAAATTGTTCCTTTGGGGAGGTATTGCAATTTTTTTTTCATTTTGAGGCGAAATTGTTCCTTTGGGGGGGGTATTGCAACTTTTGGCCATTTTGAAGCGAAATTGTTCCTTTGGGGGGGTATTGCAATTTTTTGCTATTTTGAGGCGAAATTGTTCCTTTGGGGGGGTATTGCGACTTTTCGGCATTTTGAAGCGAAATTGTTCCTTTGGGGGGGTATTGCAATTTTTTTTTCATTTTGAGGCGAAAATTGTTCCTTTGGGGGGGTATTGCAACTTTTGGCCATTTTGAAGCGAAATTGTTCCTTTGGGGGGGTATTGCAACTTTTCGGCATTTTGAGGCGAAATTGCTCCTTTGGGGGGGTATTGCAACTTTTGGCCATTTTGAAGCGAAATTGTTCCTTTGGGGGGGTATTGCAATTTTTTGCCATTTTGAGGCGAAATTGTTCCTTTGGGGGGGTATTGCAACTTTTGGCCATTTTGAAGCGAAATTGTTCCTTTGGGGGGGTATTGCAAGTTTTCGGCATTTTGAGGCGAAATTGTTCCTTTGGGGGGGGTATTGCAATTTTTTGCCATTTTGAGGCGAAATTGTTCCTTTGGGGGGGTATTGCAACTTTTGGCCATTTTGAAGCGAAATTGTTCCTTTCGGGGGTATTGCAACTTTTCGGCATTTTGAGGCGAAATTGTTCCTTTGGGGGGGTATTGCAACTTTTGGCCATTTTGAAGCGAAATTGTTCCTTTGGGGGGGTATTGCAACTTTTCGGCATTTTGAGGCGAAATTGTTCCTTTGGGGGGGTATTGCAACTTTTGGCCATTTTGAAGCGAAATTGTTCCTTTGGGGGGGTATTGCAACTTTTCGGCATTTTGAGGCGAAATTGTTCCTTTGGGGGGGTATTGCAATTTTTTGCCATTTTGAGGCGAAATGGTTCCTTTGGGGGGTATTGCAACTTTTGGCCATTTTGAAGCGAAATTGTTCCTTTGGGGGGGTATTGCAATTTTTTTTGCCATTTTGAGGCGAAATTGTTCCTTTGGGGGGGAATTGCAACTTTTGGCCATATTGAAGCGAAATTGTTCCTTTGGGGGGGTATTGCAACTTTTGGCCATTTTGAAGCGAAATTGTTCCTTTGGGGGGGTATTGCAACTTTTCGGCATTTTGAGGCGAAATTGTTCCTTTGGGGGGGGTATTGCAATTTTTTGCCATTTTGAGGCGAAATTGTTCCTTTGGGGGGGTATTGCAACTTTTGGCCATTTTGAAGCGAAATTGTTCCTTTCGGGGGTATTGCAACTTTTCGGCATTTTGAGGCGAAATTGTTCCTTTGGGGGGGTATTGCAACTTTTGGCCATTTTGAAGCGAAATTGTTCCTTTGGGGGGGTATTGCAACTTTTCGGCATTTTGAGGCGAAATTGTTCCTTTGGGGGGGTATTGCAACTTTTGGCCATTTTGAAGCGAAATTGTTCCTTTCGGGGGGTATTGTAACTTTTCAGCATTTTGAGACGAAATTGTTCCTTTGGGGGGGTATTGCATTTTTTTGCCATTTTGAGGCGAAATTGTTCCTTTGGGGGGGGTATTGCAACTTTTCGGCATTTTGAGGCGAAATTGTTCCTTTGGGGGGTATTGCAATTTTTTTTCCATTTTGAGGCGAAATTGTTCCTTTCGGGGGGTATTGCAACTTTTCGGATTTTTGAAGCGAAATTGTTCCTTTGGGGGGTATTGCAATTTTTTGCCATTTTGAGGCGAAATTGTTCCTTTGGGGGGGTATTGCAACTTTTGGCCATTTTGAAGCGAAATTGTTCCTTTGGGGGGGTATTGCAATTTTTTGCCATTTTGAGGCGAAATTGTTCCTTTGGGGGGGGTTCTGCAACTTTTGGCCATATTGAAGCGAAATTGTTCCTTTGGGGGGGGTTTACAATTTTTGGCCATTTTGAGGCGAAATTATTCCTTTCGGGGGGTATTGCAACTTTTCGACATTTTGAGGCGAAATTGTTCCTTTGGGGGGGTATTGCAACTTTTGGCCATTTTGAAGCGAAATTGTTCCTTTGGGGGTATTGCAATTTTTTGCCATTTTGAGGCGAAATTGTTCCTTTGGGGGGTATTGCAACTTTTGGCCATTTTGAAGCGAAATTGTTCCTTTGGGGGGTATTGCAACTTTTCAGCATTTTGAGGCGAAATTGTTCCTTTGGGGGGGTATTACAACTTTTGGCCATATTGAAGCGAAATTGTTCCATTGGGGGGGTTTTACAATTTTTGGCCATTTTGAGGCGAAATTGTTCCTTTCGGGGGTATTGCAACTTTTCGGCATTTTGAGGCGAAATTGTTCCTTTGGGGGGTATTGCAACTTTTGGTCATTTTGAAGCGAAATTGTTCCTTTGGGGGGTATTGCAACTTTTCAGCATTTTGAGGCGAAATTGTTCCTTTGGGGGGGTATTGCAACTTTTGGCCATTTTGAAGCGAAATTGTTCCTTTGGGGGGGTATTGCAACTTTTCGGCATTTTGAGGCGAAATTGTTCCTTTGGGGGGGTATTGCAACTTTTGGCCATTTTGAAGCGAAATTGTTCCTTTGGGGGGTATTGCAACTTTTCGGCATTTTGAGGCGAAATTGTTCCTTTGGGGGGGTATTGCAACTTTTGACCATTTTGAAGCGAAATTGTTCCTTTGGGGGGGGTATTGCAACTTTTCGGCATTTTGAGGCGAAATTGTTCCTTTGGGGGGGTATTGCAACTTTTGGCCATTTTGAAGTGAAATTGTTCTTTTCGGGGGGTATTGCAACTTTTCGGCATTTTGAAGCGAAATTGTTCCTTTGGGGGGGTATTGCAATTTTTTGCCATTTTGAGGCGAAATTGTTCCTTTGGGGGGGTATTGCAACTTTTGGCCATTTTGAAGCGAAATTGTTCCTTTGGGGAGGTATTGCAATTTTTTTTTCATTTTGAGGCGAAATTGTTCCTTTGGGGGGGGTATTGCAACTTTTGGCCATTTTGAAGCGAAATTGTTCCTTTGGGGGGGTATTGCAATTTTTTGCTATTTTGAGGCGAAATTGTTCCTTTGGGGGGGTATTGCGACTTTTCGGCATTTTGAAGCGAAATTGTTCCTTTGGGGGGGTATTGCAATTTTTTTTTCATTTTGAGGCGAAATTGTTCCTTTTGGGGGGTATTGCAACTTTTGTCCATTTTGAAGCGAAATTGTTCCTTTGGGGGGGTATTGCAACTTTTCGGCATTTTGAGGCGAAATTGCTCCTTTGGGGGGGTATTGCAACTTTTGGCCATTTTGAAGCGAAATTGTTCCTTTGGGGGGGTATTGCAATTTTTTGCCATTTTGAGGCGAAATTGTTCCTTTGGGGGGGTATTGCAACTTTTGGCCATTTTGAAGCGAAATTGTTCCTTTGGGGGGGTATTGCAAGTTTTCGGCATTTTGAGGCGAAATTGTTCCTTTGGGGGGGGTATTGCAATTTTTTGCCATTTTGAGGCGAAATTGTTCCTTTGGGGGGGTATTGCAACTTTTGGCCATTTTGAAGCGAAATTGTTCCTTTCGGGGGTATTGCAACTTTTCGGCATTTTGAGGCGAAATTGTTCCTTTGGGGGGGTATTGCAACTTTTGGCCATTTTGAAGCGAAATTGTTCCTTTGGGGGGGTATTGCAACTTTTCGGCATTTTGAGGCGAAATTGTTCCTTTGGGGGGGTATTGCAACTTTTGGCCATTTTGAAGCGAAATTGTTCCTTTGGGGGGGTATTGCAACTTTTCGGCATTTTGAGGCGAAATTGTTCCTTTGGGGGGGTATTGCAATTTTTTGCCATTTTGAGGCGAAATGGTTCCTTTGGGGGGTATTGCAACTTTTGGCCATTTTGAAGCGAAATTGTTCCTTTGGGGGGGTATTGCAATTTTTTTTGCCATTTTGAGGCGAAATTGTTCCTTTGGGGGGGAATTGCAACTTTTGGCCATATTGAAGCGAAATTGTTCCTTTGGGGGGGTATTGCAACTTTTGGCCATTTTGAAGCGAAATTGTTCCTTTGGGGGGGTATTGCAACTTTTCGGCATTTTGAGGCAAAATTGTTCCTTTGGGGGGGTATTGCAATTTTTTGCCATTTTGAGGCGAAATTGTTCCTTTGGGGGGGTATTGCAACTTTTGGCCATTTTGAAGCGAAATTGTTCCTTTCGGGGGTATTGCAACTTTTCGGCATTTTGAGGCGAAATTGTTCCTTTGGGGGGGTATTGCAACTTTTGGCCATTTTGAAGCGAAATTGTTCCTTTGGGGGGGTATTGCAACTTTTCGGCATTTTGAGGCGAAATTGTTCCTTTGGGGGGGTATTGCAACTTTTGGCCATTTTGAAGTGAAATTGTTCCTTTCGGGGGGTATTGCAACTTTTCAGCATTTTGAGACGAAATTGTTCCTTTGGGGGGGTATTGCATTTTTTTGCCATTTTGAGGCGAAATTGTTCCTTTGGGGGGGTATTGCAACTTTTCGGCATTTTGAGGCGAAATTGTTCCTTTGGGGGGTATTGCAATTTTTTTTCCATTTTGAGGCGAAATTGTTCCTTTCGGGGGGAATTGCAACTTTTCGGATTTTTGAAGCGAAATTGTTCCTTTGGGGGGTATTGCAATTTTTTGCCATTTTGAGGCGAAATTGTTCCTTTGGGGGGGTATTGCAACTTTTGGCCATTTTGAAGCGAAATTGTTCCTTTGGGGGGGTATTGCAATTTTTTGCCATTTTGAGGCGAAATTGTTCCTTTGGGGGGGTTCTGCAACTTTTGGCCATATTGAAGCGAAATTGTTCCTTTGGGGGGGGTTTACAATTTTTGGCCATTTTGAGGCGAAATTATTCCTTTCGGGGGGTATTGCAACTTTTCGACATTTTGAGGCGAAATTGTTCCTTTGGGGGGGTATTGCAACTTTTGGCCATTTTGAAGCGAAATTGTTCCTTTGGGGGTATTGCAATTTTTTGCCATTTTGAGGCGAAATTGTTCCTTTGGGGGGGTATTACAACTTTTGGCCATATTGAAGCGAAATTGTTCCATTGGGGGGGTTTTACAATTTTTGGCCATTTTGAGGCGAAATTGTTCCTTTCGGGGGTATTGCAACTTTTCGGCATTTTGAGGCGAAATTGTTCCTTTGGGGGGTATTGCAACTTTTGGCCATTTTGAAGCGAAATTGTTCCTTTAGGGGGGTATTGCAATTTTTTGCCATTTTGAGGCGAAATTGTTCCTTTGGGGGGGTATTGCAACTTTTGGCCATTTTGAAGCGAAATTGTTCCTTTGGGGGGTATTGTAATTTTTAACCATTTTGAGGCGAAATTGTTCCTTTGGGGGGGTATTGCAACTTTTGGCCATTTTGAAGTGAAATTGTTCCTTTCGGGGGGTATTGCAACTTTTCAGCATTTTGAGGCGAAATTGTTCCTTTGGGGGGGTATTGCAACTTTTCGGCATTTTGAGGCGAAATTGTTCCTTTGGGGGGTATTGCAATTTTTTTTTCCATTTTGAGGCGAAATTGTTCCTTTGGGGGGGTATTGCAACTTTTGGCCATTTTGAAGCGAAATTGTTCCTTTCGGGGGGTATTGCAACTTTTCGGCATTTTGAAGCGAAATTGTTCCTTTGGGGGGGTATTGCAATTTTTTGCCATTTTGAGGCGAAATTGTTCCTTTGGGGGGGTATTGCAACTTTTCGCCATATTGAAGCGAAATTGTTCCTTTGGGGGGGGTTTACAATTTTTGGCCATTTTGAGGCGAAATTGTTCCTTTCAGGGGGTATTGCAACTTTTCGGCATTTTGAGGCGAAATTGTTCCTTTGGGGGGGTATTGCAACTTTTGGCCATTTTGAAGCGAAATTGTTTCTTTGGGGGGTATTGCAACTTTTCGGCATTTTGAGGCGAAATTGTTCCTTTGGGGGGGTATTGCAACTTTTGGCAATTTTGAAGCGAAATTGTTCCTTTGGGGGGGTATTGTAACTTTTGGCCATATTGAAGCGAAATTGTTCCTTTGGGGTGGTATTGCAATTTTTAACCATTTTGAGGCGAAATTGTTCCTTTGGGGGGGTATTGCAACTTTTGGCCATTTTGAAGCGAAATTGTTTCTTTGGGGGGTATTGCAACTTTTCGGCATTTTGAGGCGAAATTGTTCCTTTGGGGGGGTATTGCAACTTTTGGCAATTTTGAAGCGAAATTGTTCCTTTGGGGGGGTATTGTAACTTTTGGCCATATTGAAGCGAAATTGTTCCTTTGGGGTGGTATTGCAATTTTTAACCATTTTGAGGCGAAATTGTTCCTTTGGGGGGGTATTGCAACTTTTGGCTATTTTGAAGCGAAATTGTTCCTTTCGGGGGGTATTGCAACTTTTCAGCATTTTGAGGCGAAATTGTTCCTTTGGGGGGGTATTGCAACTTTTGGCCATTTTGAAGCGAAATTGTTTCTTTGGGGGGGTATTGCAACTTTTCGGCATTTTGAGGCGAAATTGTTCCTTTGGGGGGGTATTGCAACTTTTGGCAATTTTGAAGCGAAATTGTTCCTTTGGGGGGGTATTGTAACTTTTGGCCATATTGAAGCGAAATTGTTCCTTTCGGGGGGTATTGCAACTTTTCAGCATTTTGAGGCGAAATTGTTCCTTTGGGGGGTATTGCAACTTTTCGGCATTTTGAGGCGAAATTGTTCCTTTGGGGGGGTATTGCAATTTTTTGCCATTTTGAGGTGAAATTGTTCATTTGGGGGGGTATTGCAACTTTTGGACATTTTGAAGCAAAATTTTTCCTTTGGGGGGTATTGCAATTTTTTGCCATTTTGAGGCGAAATTGTTCCTTTGGGGGGGTATTGCAACTTTTGGCCTTTTTGAGGCGAAATTGTTCCTTTGGGGGGCTATTGCAACTTTTGGCCATTTTGAAGCGAAATTGTTCCTTTAGGGGTTTTTGCAACTTTTGGCTATTTTGAAGCGAAATTGTTCCTTTGGGGGGTATTGCATTTTTTTGCCATTTTGAGGCGAAATTGTTCCTTTGGGGGGGTATTGCAACTTTTGGCCATTTTGAAGCGAAATTGTTTCTTTGGGGGGTATTGCAACTTTTCGGCATTTTGAGGCGAAATTGTTCCTTTGGGGGGGTATTGCAACTTTTGGCAATTTTGAAGCGAAATTGTTCCTTTGGGGGGGTATTGTAACTTTTGGCCATATTGAAGCGAAATTGTTCCTTTGGGGTGGTATTGCAATTTTTAACCATTTTGAGGCGAAATTGTTCCTTTGGGGGGGTATTGCAACTTTTGGCCATTTTGAAGCGAAATTGTTTCTTTGGGGGGTATTGCAACTTTTCGGCATTTTGAGGCGAAATTGTTCCTTTGGGGGGGTATTGCAACTTTTGGCAATTTTGAAGCGAAATTGTTCCTTTGGGGGGGTATTGTAACTTTTGGCCATATTGAAGCGAAATTGTTCCTTTGGGGTGGTATTGCAATTTTTAACCATTTTGAGGCGAAATTGTTCCTTTGGGGGGGTATTGCAACTTTTGGCTATTTTGAAGCGAAATTGTTCCTTTCGGGGGGTATTGCAACTTTTCAGCATTTTGAGGCGAAATTGTTCCTTTGGGGGGGTATTGCAACTTTTGGCCATTTTGAAGCGAAATTGTTTCTTTGGGGGGGTATTGCAACTTTTCGGCATTTTGAGGCGAAATTGTTCCTTTGGGGGGGTATTGCAACTTTTGGCAATTTTGAAGCGAAATTGTTGCTTTGGGGGGGTATTGTAACTTTTGGCCATATTGAAGCGAAATTGTTCCTTTCGGGGGGTATTGCAACTTTTCAGCATTTTGAGGCGAAATTGTTCCTTTGGGGGGTATTGCAACTTTTCGGCATTTTGAGGCGAAATTGTTCCTTTGGGGGGGTATTGCAATTTTTTGCCATTTTGAGGTGAAATTGTTCATTTGGGGGGGTATTGCAACTTTTGGACATTTTGAAGCAAAATTTTTCCTTTGGGGGGTATTGCAATTTTTTGCCATTTTGAGGCGAAATTGTTCCTTTGGGGGGGTATTGCAACTTTTGGCCTTTTTGAGGCGAAATTGTTCCTTTGGGGGGCTATTGCAACTTTTGGCCATTTTGAAGCGAAATTGTTCCTTTAGGGGTTTTTGCAACTTTTGGCTATTTTGAAGCGAAATTGTTCCTTTGGGGGGTATTGCATTTTTTTGCCATTTTGAGGCGAAATTGTTCCTTTGGGGGGGTATTGCAACTTTTGGCCATTTTGAAGCGAAATTGTTCCTTTGGGGGGGTATATCAATTTTTTGCCATTTTGAGGCAAAATTGTTCCTTTGGGGGGGGTATTGCAACTTTTGGCCATTTTGAAGTGAAATTGTTCCTTTCGGGGGGTATTGCAACTTTTCAGCATTTTGAAGCGAAATTGTTCCTTTTGGGGGGTATTGCAATTTTTTGCCATTTTGAGGCGAAATTGTTCCTTTGGGGGGGTATTGCAATTTTTTGCCATTTTGAGGCGAAATTGTTCCTTTGGGGGGGTATTGCAACTTTTGGCCATTTTGAAGCGAAATTGTTCCTTTGGGGGGGTATTGCAATTTTTTGCCATTTTGAGGCGAAATTGTTCCTTTCGGGGTGTATTGCAACTTTTGGCCATATTGAAGCGAAATTGTTCCTTTGGGGGGTTTTTACAATTTTTGGCCATTTTGAGGCGAAATTGTTCCTTTCGGGGGGTATTGCAACTTTTCGGCATTTTGAGGCGAAACTGTTCCTTTGGGGGGTATTGCAACTTTTGGCCATTTTGAAGCGAAATTGTTCCTTTGGGGGGTATTGCAACTTTTCGGCATTTTTAGGCGAAATTGTTCCTTTGGGGGGGTATTGCAATTTTTTGCCATTTTGAGGCGAAATTGTTCCTTTGGGGGGGTATTGCAACTTTTGGCCATTTTGAAGCGAAATTGTTCCTTTCGGGGGGTATTGCAACTTTTCGGCATTTTGAGGCGAAATTGTTCCTTTAGGGGGTATTGCAACTTTTGGCCATTTTGAAGCGAAATTGTTCCTTTGGGGGGTATTGCAACTTTTCGGCATTTTGAGGCGAAATTGTTCCTTTGGGGGGGTATTGCAATTTTTTGCCATTTTGAGGCGAAATTGTTCCTTTGGGGGGGTATTGCAACTTTTGGCCATTTTGAAGCGAAATTGTTCCTTTGGGGGGCTATTGCAACTTTTGGCCATTTTGAAGAGAAATTGTTCCTTTGGGGGTTATTGCAACTTTTGGCCATTTTGAAGCGAAATTGTTCCTTTGGGGGGGTATTGCATTTTTTTGCCATTTTGAGGCGAAATTGTTCCTTTGGGGGGGTATTGCAACTTTTGGCCATTTTGAAGCGAAATTGTTCCTTTGGGGGGGTATTGCAATTTTTTGCCATTTTGAGGCAAAATTGTTCCTTTGGGGGGGTATTGCAACTTTTGGCCATTTTGAAGTGAAATTGTTCCTTTCGGGGGGTATTGCAACTTTTCAGCATTTTGAAGCGAAATTGTTCCTTTTGGGGGGTATTGCAATTTTTTGCCATTTTGAGGCGAAATTGTTCCTTTGGGGGGGTATTGCAATTTTTTGCCATTTTGAGGCGAAATTGTTCCTTTGGGGGGGTATTGCAACTTTTGGCCATTTTGAAGCGAAATTGTTCCTTTGGGGGGGTATTGCAATTTTTTGCCATTTTGAGGCGAAATTGTTCCTTTCGGGGGGTATTGCAACTTTTGGCCATATTGAAGCGAAATTGTTCCTTTGGGGGGGTTTTACAATTTTTGGCCATTTTGAGGCGAAATTGTTCCTTTCGGGGGGTATTGCAACTTTTCGGCATTTTGAGGCGAAATTGTTCCTTTGGGGGGGTATTGCAACTTTTGGCCATTTTGAAGCGAAATTGTTCCTTTGGGGGGTATTGCAATTTTTTTCCATTTTGAGGCGAAATTGTTCCTTTGGGGGGGTATTGCAACTTTTGGCCATTTTGAAGCGAAATTGTTCCTTTGGGGGGGTATTGCAACTTTTCGGCATTTTGAGGCGAAATTGTTCCTTTGGGGGGGTATTGCAATTTTTTGCCATTTTGAGGCGAAATTGTTCCTTTGGGGGGGTATTGCAACTTTTGGCCATTTTGAAGCGAAATTGTTCCTTTCGGGGGGTATTGCAACTTTTCGGCATTTTGAGGCGAAATTGTTCCTTTAGGGGGTATTGCAACTTTTGGCCATTTTGAAGCGAAATTGTTCCTTTGGGGGGTATTGCAACTTTTCGGCATTTTGAGGCGAAATTGTTCCTTCGGGGGGGTATTGCAATTTTTTGCCATTTTGAGGCGAAATTGTTCCTTTGGGGGGGTATTGCAACTTTTGGCCATTTTGAAGCGAAATTGTTCCTTTGGGGGGGTATTGCAACTTTTGGCCATTTTGAAGCGAAATTGTTCCTTTCAGGGGTATTGCAACTTTTCGGCATTTTGAGGCGAAATTGTTCCTTTGGGGGGGTATTGCAACTTTTGGCCATATTGAAGCGAAATTGTTCCTTTGGGGGGGTATTGCAATTTTTAACCATTTTGAGGCGAAATTGTTCCTTTGGGGGGGTATTGCAACTTTTGGCCATTTTGAAGCGAAATTGTTCCTTTCGGGGGGTATTGCAACTTTTCAGCATTTTGAGGCGAAATTGTTCCTTTGGGGGGTATTGCAATTTTTTTTCCATTTTGAGGCGAAATTGTTCCTTTGGGGGGGTATTGACACTTTTGGCCATTTTGAAGCGAAATTGTTCCTTTCGGGGGGTATTGCAACTTTTCGGCATTTTGAAGCGAAATTGTTCCTTTGGGGGGTATTGCAATTTTTTGCCATTTTGAGGGGAAATTGTTCCTTTGGGGGGGTATTGCAACTTTTGGCCATTTTGAAGCGAAATTGTTCCTTTGGGGGGGATTGCAATTTTTTGCCATTTTGAGGCGAAATTGTTCCTTTCGGGGGGTATTGCAACTTTTGGCCATATTGAAGCGAAATTGTTCCTTTGGGGGGGTTTTACAATTTTTGGCCATTTTGAGGCGAAATTGTTCCCTTTCGGGGGGTATTGCAACTTTTCGGCATTTTGAGGCGAAATTGTTCCTTTGGGGGGGTATTGCAACTTTTGGCCATTTTGAAGCGAAATTGTTCCTTTGGGGGGTATTGCAATTTTTTTCCATTTTGAGGCGAAATTGTTCCTTTGGGGGGGTATTGCAACTTTTGGCCATTTTGAAGCGAAATTGTTCCTTTGGGGGGGTATTGCAACTTTTCGGCATTTTGAGGCGAAATTGTTCCTTTGGGGGGGTATTGCAATTTTTTGCCATTTTGAGGCGAAATTGTTCCTTTGGGGGGGTATTGCAACTTTTGGCCATTTTGAAGCGAAATTGTTCCTTTCGGGGGGTATTGCAACTTTTCGGCATTTTGAGGCGAAATTGTTCCTTTAGGGGGTATTGCAACTTTTGGCCATTTTGAAGCGAAATTGTTCCTTTGGGGGGTATTGCAACTTTTCGGCATTTTGAGGCGAAATTGTTCCTTCGGGGGGGTATTGCAATTTTTTGCCATTTTGAGGCGAAATTGTTCCTTTGGGGGGGTATTGCAACTTTTGGCCATTTTGAAGCGAAATTGTTCCTTTGGGGGGGTATTGCAACTTTTGGCCATTTTGAAGCGAAATTGTTCCTTTCAGGGGTATTGCAACTTTTCGGCATTTTGAGGCGAAATTGTTCCTTTGGGGGGGTATTGCAACTTTTGGCCATATTGAAGCGAAATTGTTCCTTTGGGGGGGTATTGCAATTTTTAACCATTTTGAGGCGAAATTGTTCCTTTGGGGGGGTATTGCAACTTTTGGCCATTTTGAAGCGAAATTGTTCCTTTCGGGGGGTATTGCAACTTTTCAGCATTTTGAGGCGAAATTGTTCCTTTGGGGGGTATTGCAATTTTTTTTCCATTTTGAGGCGAAATTGTTCCTTTGGGGGGGTATTGACACTTTTGGCCATTTTGAAGCGAAATTGTTCCTTTCGGGGGGTATTGCAACTTTTCGGCATTTTGAAGCGAAATTGTTCCTTTGGGGGGTATTGCAATTTTTTGCCATTTTGAGGGGAAATTGTTCCTTTGGGGGGGTATTGCAACTTTTGGCCATTTTGAAGCGAAATTGTTCCTTTGGGGGGGATTGCAATTTTTTTTTCATTTTCAGGCGAAATTGTTCCTTTGGGGGGGGTAATGCAAATTTTGGCCATTTTGAAGCGAAATTGTTCCTTTGGGGGGGTATTGCAATTTTTTGCCATTTTGAGGCGAAATTGTTCCTTTGGGGGGGTATTGCAACTTTTGGCCATTTTGAAGCGAAATTGTTCCTTTCGGGGGGTATTGCAACTTTTCAGCATTTTGAGGCGAAATTGTTCCTTTGGGGGGTATTGCAATTTTTTTTCCATTTTGAGGCGAAATTGTTCCTTTGGGGGGGTATTGACACTTTTGGCCATTTTGAAGCGAAATTGTTCCTTTCGGGGGGTATTGCAACTTTTCGGCATTTTGAAGCGAAATTGTTCCTTTGGGGGGTATTGCAATTTTTTGCCATTTTGAGGGGAAATTGTTCCTTTGGGGGGGTATTGCAACTTTTGGCCATTTTGAAGCGAAATTGTTCCTTTGGGGGGGATTGCAATTTTTTTTTCATTTTCAGGCGAAATTGTTCCTTTGGGGGGGTAATGCAAATTTTGGCCATTTTGAAGCGAAATTGTTCCTTTGGGGGGGTATTGCAATTTTTTGCCATTTTGAGGCGAAATTGTTCCTTTGGGCGGGGTATTGCAACTTTTCGGCATTTTGAGGCAAAATTGTTCCTTTGGGGGGGTATTGCAATTTTTTGCCATTTTGAGGTGAAATTGTTCCTTTGGGGGGGTATTGCAACTTTTGGCCATTTTGAAGCGAAATTGTTCCTTTGGGGGGTATTGCATTTTTTTGCCATTTTGAGGCGAAATTGTTCCTTTGGGGGGTATTGCAACTTTTGGCCATATTGAAGCGAAATTGTTCCTTTGGGGGGTTTTTACAATTTTTGGCCATTTTGAGGCGAAATTGTTCCTTTGGGGGGGGGTATTGCAACTTTTCGGCATTTTGAGGCGAAATTGTTCCTTTGGGGGGGTATTGCAATTTTTTGCCATTTTGAGGTGAAATTGTTCCTTTGGGGGGGTATTGCAACTTTTGGCCATTTTGAAGCGAAATTGTTCCTTTGGGGGGTATTGCATTTTTTTGCCATTTTGAGGCGAAATTGTTCCTTTGGGGGGGTATTGCAACTTTTGGCCATATTGAAGCGAAATTGTTCCTTTGGGGGGTTTTTGCAATTTTTTGCCATTTGAGGCGAAATTGTTCCTTTGGGGGGGTATTGCAACTTTTGGCCATTTTGAAGCGAAATTGTTCCTTTGGGGGGGTATTGCAACTTTTCGGCATTTTGAGGCGAAATTGTTCCTTTGGGGGGGTATTGCAATTTTTTGCCATTTTGAGGCGAAATTGTTCCTTTGGGGGGGTATTGCAACTTTTGGCAATTTTGAAGCGAAATTGTTCCTTTGGGGGGGTATTGTAACTTTTGGCCATATTGAAGCGAAATTGTTCCTTTCGGGGGGTATTGCAACTTTTCAGCATTTTGAGGCGAAATTGTTCCTTTGGGGGGTATTGCAACTTTTCGGCATTTGAGGCGAAAATTGTTCCTTTGGGGGGGGTATTGCAATTTTTTGCCATTTTGAGGTGAAATTGTTCATTTGGGGGGGTATTGCAACTTTTGGACATTTTGAAGCAAAATTTTTCCTTTGGGGGGTATTGCAATTTTTTGCCATTTTGAGGCGAAATTGTTCCTTTGGGGGGGTATTGCAACTTTTGGCCTTTTTGAGGCGAAATTGTTCCTTTGGGGGGCTATTGCAACTTTTGGCCATTTTGAAGCGAAATTGTTCCTTTAGGGGTTTTTGCAACTTTTGGCTATTTTGAAGCGAAATTGTTCCTTTGGGGGGTATTGCATTTTTTTTGCCATTTTGAGGCGAAATTGTTCCTTTGGGGGGGTATTGCAACTTTTGGCCATTTTGAAGCGAAATTGTTTCTTTTGGGGGGTATTGCAACTTTTCGGCATTTTGAGGCGAATTGTTCCTTTGGGGGGGTATTGCAACTTTTGGCAATTTTGAAGCGAAATTGTTCCTTTGGGGGGGGTATTGTAACTTTTGGCCATATTGAAGCGAAATTGTTCCTTTGGGGGTGGTATTGCAATTTTTAACCATTTTGAGGCGAAATTGTTCCTTTGGGGGGGTATTGCAACTTTTGGCCATTTTGAAGCGAAATTGTTTCTTTGGGGGGGTATTGCAACTTTTCGGCATTTTGAGGCGAAATTGTTCCTTTGGGGGGGTATTGCAACTTTTGGCAATTTTGAAGCGAAATTGTTCCTTTGGGGGGGTATTGTAACTTTTGGCCATATTGAAGCGAAATTGTTCCTTTGGGTTGGTATTGCAATTTTTAACCATTTTGAGGCGAAATTGTTCCTTTGGGGGGTATTGCAACTTTTGGCTATTTTGAAGCGAAATTGTTCCTTTCGGGGGGTATTGCAACTTTTCAGCATTTTGAGGCGAAATTGTTCCTTTGGGGGGGTATTGCAACTTTTGGCCATTTTGAAGCGAAATTGTTTCTTTGGGGGGGTATTGCAACTTTTCGGCATTTTGAGGCGAAATTGTTCCTTTGGGGGGGTATTGCAACTTTTGGCAATTTTGAAGCGAAATTGTTGCTTTGGGGGGGTATTGTAACTTTTGGCCATATTGAAGCGAAATTGTTCCTTTCGGGGGGTATTGCAACTTTTCAGCATTTTGAGGCGAAATTGTTTCCTTTGGGGGGTATTGCAACTTTCGGCATTTTGAGGCGAAATTGTTCCTTTGGGGGGGTATTGCAATTTTTTGCCATTTTGAGGTGAAATTGTTCATTTTGGGGGGGTATTGCAACTTTTGGACATTTTGAAGCAAAATTTTTCCTTTGGGGGGTATTGCAATTTTTTGCCATTTTGAGGCGAAATTGTTCCTTTGGGGGGGTATTGCAACTTTTGGCCTTTTTGAGGCGAAATTGTTCCTTTGGGGGCTATTGCAACTTTTGGCCATTTTGAAGCGAAATTGTTCCTTTAGGGGTTTTTGCAACTTTTGGCTATTTGAAGCGAAATTGTTCCTTTGGGGGGTATTGCATTTTTTTTGCCATTTTGAGGCGAAATTGTTCCTTTGGGGGGGTATTGCAACTTTTGGCCATTTTGAAGCGAAATTGTTCCTTTGGGGGGGTATATCAATTTTTTGCCATTTTGAGGCAAAATTGTTCCTTTGGGGGGGGTATTGCAACTTTTGGCCATTTTGAAGTGAAATTGTTCCTTTCGGGGGGTATTGCAACTTTTCAGCATTTTGAAGCGAAATTGTTCCTTTTGGGGGTATTGCAATTTTTTGCCATTTTGAGGCGAAATTGTTCCTTTGGGGGGGTATTGCAATTTTTTGCCATTTGAGGCGAAATTGTTCCTTTGGGGGGGTATTGCAACTTTTGGCCATTTTGAAGCGAAATTGTTCCTTTGGGGGGGTATTGCAATTTTTTGCCATTTTGAGGCGAAATTGTTCCTTTCGGGGTGTATTGCAACTTTTGGCCATATTGAAGCGAAATTGTTCCTTTGGGGGGTTTTTACAATTTTTGGCCATTTTGAGGCGAAATTGTTCCTTTCGGGGGGTATTGCAACTTTTCGGCATTTTGAGGCGAAATTGTTCCTTTGGGGGGTATTGCAACTTTTGGCCATTTTGAAGCGAAATTGTTCCTTTGGGGGGTATTGCAACTTTTCGGCATTTTTAGGCGAAATTGTTCCTTTGGGGGGTATTGCAATTTTTTGCCATTTTGAGGCGAAATTGTTCCTTTGGGGGGGTATTGCAACTTTTGGCCATTTTGAAGCGAAATTGTTCCTTTCGGGGGGTATTGCAACTTTTCGGCATTTTGAGGCGAAATTGTTCCTTTAGGGGTATTGCAACTTTTGGCCATTTTGAAGCGAAATTGTTCCTTTGGGGGGTATTGCAACTTTTCGGCATTTTGAGGCGAAATTGTTCCTTTGGGGGGGTATTGGCAATTTTTTGCCATTTTGAGGCGAAATTGTTCCTTTGGGGGGGGTATTGCAACTTTTGGCCATTTTGAAGCGAAATTGTTCCTTTGGGGGGCTATTGCAACTTTTGGCCATTTTGAAGAGAAATTGTTCCTTTGGGGGTTATTGCAACTTTTGGCCATTTGAAGCGAAATTGTTCCTTTGGGGGGGTATTGCATTTTTTTGCCATTTTGAGGCGAATTGTTCCTTTGGGGGGTATTGCAACTTTTGGCCATTTTGAAGCGAAATTGTTCCTTTGGGGGGGTATTGCAATTTTTTGCCATTTTGAGGCAAAATTGTTCCTTTGGGGGGTATTGCAACTTTTGGCCATTTTGAAGTGAAATTGTTCCTTTCGGGGGTATTGCAACTTTCAGCATTTTGAAGCGAAATTGTTCCTTTTGGGGGGTATTGCAATTTTTTGCCATTTTGAGGCGAAATTGTTCCTTTGGGGGGGTATTGCAATTTTTTGCCATTTTGAGGCGAAATTGTTCCTTTGGGGGGGTATTGCAACTTTTGGCCATTTTGAAGCGAAATTGTTCCTTTGGGGGGGTATTGCAATTTTTTGCCATTTTGAGGCGAAATTGTTCCTTTCGGGGGGTATTGCAACTTTTGGCCATATTGAAGCGAAATTGTTCCTTTGGGGGGGTTTTACAATTTTTGGCCATTTTGAGGCGAAATTGTTCCTTTCGGGGGGTATTGCAACTTTTCGGCATTTTGAGGCGAAATTGTTCCTTTGGGGGGGTATTGCAACTTTTGGCCATTTTGAAGCGAAATTGTTCCTTTGGGGGGTATTGCAATTTTTTTCCATTTTGAGGCGAAATTGTTCCTTTGGGGGGGTATTGCAACTTTTGGCCATTTTGAAGCGAAATTGTTCCTTTGGGGGGGTATTGCAACTTTTCGGCATTTTGAGGCGAAATTGTTCCTTTGGGGGGGTATTGCAATTTTTTGCCATTTTGAGGCGAAATTGTTCCTTTGGGGGGGTATTGCAACTTTTGGCCATTTTGAAGCGAAATTGTTCCTTTCGGGGGGTATTGCAACTTTTCGGCATTTTGAGGCGAAATTGTTCCTTTAGGGGGTATTGCAACTTTTGGCCATTTTGAAGCGAAATTGTTCCTTTGGGGGGGTATTGCAACTTTTCGGCATTTTGAGGCGAAATTGTTCCTTCGGGGGGGTATTGCAATTTTTTGCCATTTTGAGGCGAAATTGTTCCTTTGGGGGGGTATTGCAACTTTTGGCCATTTTGAAGCGAAATTGTTCCTTTGGGGGGGGTATTGCAACTTTTGGCATTTTGAAGCGAAATTGTTCCTTTCAGGGGTATTGCAACTTTTCGGCATTTTGAGGCGAAATTGTTCCTTTGGGGGTATTGCAACTTTTGGCCATATTGAAGCGAAATTGTTCCTTTGGGGGGGTATTGCAATTTTTAACCATTTTGAGGCGAAATTGTTCCTTTGGGGGGGTATTGCAACTTTTGGCCATTTTGAAGCGAAATTGTTCCTTTCGGGGGGTATTGCAACTTTTCAGCATTTTGAGGCGAAATTGTTCCTTTGGGGGGTATTGCAATTTTTTTTTCCATTTTGAGGCGAAATTGTTCCTTTGGGGGGGTATTGACACTTTTGGCCATTTTGAAGCGAAATTGTTCCTTTCGGGGGGTATTGCAACTTTTCGGCATTTTGAAGCGAAATTGTTCCTTTGGGGGGGTATTGCAATTTTTTGCCATTTTGAGGGGAAATTGTTCCTTTGGGGGGGTATTGCAACTTTTGGCCATTTTGAAGCGAAATTGTTCTTTGGGGGGATTGCAATTTTTTTTTCATTTTCAGGCGAAATTGTTCCTTTGGGGGGGGTAATGCAAATTTTGGCCATTTTGAAGCGAAATTGTTCCTTTGGGGGGGTATTGCAATTTTTTGCCATTTTGAGGCGAAATTGTTCCTTTGGGGGGGTATTGCAACTTTTGGCCATTTTGAAGCGAAATTGTTCCTTTCGGGGGGTATTGCAACTTTTCAGCATTTTGAGGCGAAATTGTTCCTTTGGGGGGTATTGCAATTTTTTTTCCATTTTGAGGCGAAATTGTTCCTTTGGGGGGTATTGACACTTTTGGCCATTTTGAAGCGAAATTGTTCCTTTCGGGGGGTATTGCAACTTTTCGGCATTTTGAAGCGAAATTGTTCCTTTGGGGGGTATTGCAATTTTTTGCCATTTTGAGGGGAAATTGTTCCTTTGGGGGGGTATTGCAACTTTTGGCCATTTTGAAGCGAAATTGTTCCTTTGGGGGGGATTGCAATTTTTTTTTCATTTTCAGGCGAAATTGTTCCTTTGGGGGGGTAATGCAAATTTTGCCATTTTGAAGCGAAATTGTTCCTTTGGGGGGGTATTGCAATTTTTTGCCATTTTGAGGCGAAATTGTTCCTTTGGGCGGGGTATTGCAACTTTTCGGCATTTTGAGGCGAAATTGTTCCTTTGGGGGGGTATTGCAATTTTTTTGCCATTTTGAGGTGAAATTGTTCCTTTGGGGGGGTATTGCAACTTTTGGCCATTTTGAAGCGAAATTGTTCCTTTGGGGGGTATTGCATTTTTTTTGCCATTTTGAGGCGAAATTGTTCCTTTGGGGGTATTGCAACTTTTGGCCATATTGAAGCGAAATTGTTCCTTTGGGGGGTTTTTACAATTTTTGGCCATTTTGAGGCGAAATTGTTCCTTTGGGGGGGGGGTATTGCAACTTTTCGGCATTTTGAGGCGAAATTGTTCCTTTGGGGGGGTATTGCAATTTTTTGCCATTTTGAGGTGAAATTGTTCCTTTGGGGGGGTATTGCAACTTTTGGCCATTTTGAAGCGAAATTGTTCCTTTGGGGGGTATTGCATTTTTTTGCCATTTTGAGGCGAAATTGTTCCTTTGGGGGGGTATTGCAACTTTTGGCCATATTGAAGCAGAAATTGTTCCTTTGGGGGGTTTTTGCAATTTTTTGCCATTTTGAGGCGAAAATTGTTCCTTTGGGGGGGTATTGCAACTTTTGGCCATTTTGAAGCGAAATTGTTCCTTTGGGGGGGTATTGCAACTTTTCGGCATTTTGAGGCGAAATTGTTCCTTTGGGGGGGTATTGCAATTTTTTGCCATTTTGAGGCGAAATTGTTCCTTTGGGGGGGTATTGCAACTTTTGGCCATTTTGAAGCGAAATTGTTCCTTTGGGGGGGTATTGCAACTTTACGGCATTTTGAGGCGAAATTGTTCCTTTGAGGGGGTATTGCAATTTTTGCCATTTTGAGGCGAAATTGTTCCTTTGGGGGGGTATTGCAACTTTTGGCCATTTTGAAGTGAAATTGTTCCTTTGGGGTAGTATTGCAATTTTTTGCCATTTTGAGGCGAAATTGTTCCTTTGGGGGGGTATTGCAACTTTTGGCCATATTGAAGCGAAATTGTCCTTTGGGGGGTTTTTGCAATTTTTTGCCATTTTGAGGCAAAATTGTTCCTTTGGGGGGGTATTGCAACTTTTGGCCATTTTGAAGCGAAATTGTTCCTTTGGGGGGGTATTGCAACTTTTCGGCATTTTGAGGCGAAATTGTTCCTTTGTGGGGGTATTGCAATTTTTTGCCATTTTGAGGCGAAATTGTTCCTTTGGGGGGGTATTGCAACTTTTGGCCATTTTGAAGCGAAATTGTTCCTTTGGGGGGGTATTGCAACTTTACGGCATTTTGAGGCGAAATTGTTCCTTTGAGGGGGTATTGCAATTTTTTGCCATTTTGAGGCGAAATTGTTCCTTTGGGGGGGTATTGCAACTTTTGGCCATTTTGAAGCGAAATTGTTCCTTTGGGGGGGTATTGCAATTTTTTGCCATTTTGAGGCGAAATTGTTCCTTTGGGGGGTATTGCAACTTTTGGCCATATTGAAGCGAAATTGTTCCTTTGGGGGGTTTTTGCAATTTTTTTCCATTTTGAGGCGAAATTGTTCCTTTGGGGGGGTATTGCAACTTTTGGCCATTTTGAAGCGAAATTGTTCCTTTGGGGGGGTATTGCAACTTTTCGGCATTTTGAGGCGAAATTGTTCCTTTGGGGGGGTATTGCAATTTTTTGCCATTTTTGAGGCGAAATTGTTCCTTTGGGGGGGTATTGCAACTTTTGGCCATTTTGAAGCGAAATTGTTCCTTTGGGGGGGTATTGCAACTTTACGGCATTTTGAGGCGAAATTGTTCCTTTGAGGGGGTATTGCAATTTTTTGCCATTTTGAGGCGAAATTGTTCCTTTGGGGGGGTATTGCAACTTTTGGCCATTTTGAAGCGAAATTGTTCCTTTGGGGGGGTATTGCAATTTTTTGCCATTTTGGGGCGAAATTGTTCCTTTGGGGGGGTATTGCAACTTTTGGCCATTTTGAAGCGAAATTGTTCCTTTCGGGGGGTATTGCAACTTTTCGGCATTTTGAGGCGAAATTGTTCCTTTGGGGGGGTATTGCAACTTTTGGCCATATTGAAGCGAAATTGTTCCTTTGGGGGGGTATTGCAATTTTAACCATTTTGAGGCGAAATTGTTCCTTTGGGGGGTATTGCAACTTTTGGCCATTTTGAAGCGAAATTGTTCCTTTCGGGGGGTATTGCAACTTTTCAGCATTTTGAGGCGAAATTGTTCCTTTGGGGAGGTATTGCAATTTTTTGCCATTTTGAGGCGAAATTGTTCCTTTGGGGGGGTATTGCAACTTTTCGGCATTTTGAGGCGAAATTGTTCCTTTGGGGGGGTATTGCAATTTTTTGCCATTTTGAGGCGAAATTGTTCCTTTGGGGGGGTATTGCAACTTTTGGCCATTTTGAAGCGAAATTGTTCCTTTGGGGGGGTATTGCAACTTTACGGCATTTTGAGGCGAAATTGTTCCTTTGAGGGGGTATTGCAATTTTTTGCCATTTTGAGGCGAAATTGTTCCTTTGGGGGGGTATTGCAACTTTTGGCCATTTTGAAGCGAAATTGTTCCTTTGGGGGGGTATTGCAATTTTTTGCCATTTTGAGGCGAAATTGTTCCTTTGGGGGGGTATTGCAACTTTTGGCCATTTTGAAGCGAAATTGTTCCTTTCGGGGGGTATTGCAACTTTTCGGCATTTTGAGGCGAAATTGTTCCTTTGGGGGGGTATTGCAACTTTTGGCCATATTGAAGCGAAATTGTTCCTTTGGGGGGGTATTGCAATTTTTAACCATTTTGAGGCGAAATTGTTCCTTTGGGGGGTATTGCAACTTTTGGCCATTTTGAAGCGAAATTGTTCCTTCGGGGGGTATTGCAACTTTTCAGCATTTTGAGGCGAAATTGTTCCTTTGGGGAGGTATTGCAATTTTTTGCCATTTTGAGGCGAAATTGTTCCTTTGGGGGGTATTGCAACTTTTCGGCATTTTGAGGCGAAATTGTTCCTTTGGGGGGTATTGCAATTTTTTTCCATTTTGAGGCGAAATTGTTCCTTTGGGGGGGTATTGCAACTTTTGGCCATTTTGAAGCGAAATTGTTCCTTTCGGGGGGTATTTCAACTTTTCGGCATTTTGAAGCGAAATTGTTCCTTTGGGGGGTATTGCAATTTTTTGCCATTTTGAGGCGAAATTGTTCCTTTGGGGGGTATTGCAACTTTTCGGCATTTTGAGGCGAAATTGTTCCTTTGGGGGGGTATTGCAATTTTTTGCCATTTTGAGGCGAAATTGTTCCTTTGGGGGGGTATTGCAACTTTTGGCCAATTTTGAAGCGAAATTGTTTCCTTTGGGGGTATTGCAACTTTACGGCATTTTGAGGCGAAATTGTTCCTTTGAGGGGGTATTGCAACTTTTGGCCATTTTGAGGCGAAATTGTTCCTTTGGGGGGGTATTGCAACTTTTGGCCATTTTGAAGCGAAATTGTTCCTTTGGGGGGGTATTGCAACTTTACGGCATTTTGAGGCGAAATTGTTCCTTTGAGGGGGTATTGCAATTTTTTGCCATTTTGAGGCGAAATTGTTCCTTTGTGGGGGTATTGCAACTTTTGGCCATTTTGAAGCGAAATTGTTCCTTTGGGGGGGTATTGCAATTTTTTGCCATTTTGAGGCGAAATTGTTCCTTTGGGGGGGTATTGCAACTTTTGGCCATTTTGAAGCGAAATTGTTCCTTTGGGGGGGTATTGCAACTTTTCGGCATTTTGAGGCGAAATTGTTCCTTTGGGGGGGTATTGCAATTTTTTGCCATTTTGAGGCGAAATTGTTCCTTTGGGGGGGTATTGCAACTTTTGGCCATTTTGAAGCGAAATTGTTCCTTTGGGGGGGTATTGCAACTTTACGGCATTTTGAGGCGAAATTGTTCCTTTGAGGGGGTATTGCAACTTTTGGCCATTTTGAAGTGAAATTGTTCCTTTGGGGGGTATTGCATTTTTTTGCCATTTTGAGGCGAAATTGTTCCTTTGAGGGGGTATTGCAATTTTTTGCCATTTTGAGGCGAAATTGTTCCTTTGGGGGGGGTATTGCAACTTTTGGCCATTTTGAAGCGAAATTGTTCCTTTGGGGGGGTATTGCAATTTTTTGCCATTTTGAGGCGAAATTGTTCCTTTGGGGGGGTATTGCAACTTTTGGCCATATTGAAGCGAAATTGTTCCTTTGGGGGGTTTTTGCAATTTTTTGCCATTTTGAGGCGAAATTGTTCCTTTGGGGGGGTATTGCAACTTTTGGCCATTTTGAAGCGAAATTGTTCCTTTGGGGGGTATTGCAACTTTTCGGCATTTTGAGGCGAAATTGTTCCTTTGGGGGGGTATTGCAACTTTTGGCCATTTTGAAGCGAAATTGTTCCTTTGGGGGGGTATTGCAACTTTACGGCATTTTGAGGCGAAATTGTTCCTTTGAGGGGGTATTGCAATTTTTTGCCATTTTGAGGCGAAATTGTTCCTTTGGGGGGGTATTGCAACTTTTGGCCATTTTGAAGCAAAATTGTTCCTTTGGGGGGGTATTGCAATTTTTTGCCATTTTGAGGCGAAATTGTTCCTTTGGGGGGGTATTGCAACTTTTGGCCATATTGAAGCGAAATTGTTCCTTTGGGGGGTTTTTGCAATTTTTTGCCATTTTGAGGCGAAATTGTTCCTTTGGGGGGGTAGTGCAACTTTTGGCCATTTTGAAGCGAAATTGTTCCTTTGGGGGGGTATTGCAACTTTTCGGCATTTTGAGGCGAAATTGTTCCTTTGGGGGGGTATTGCAATTTTTTGCCATTTTGAGGCGAAATTGTTCCTTGGGGGGGTATTGCAACTTTTGGCCATTTTGAAGCGAAATTGTTCCTTTGGGGGGGTATTGCAACTTTACGGCATTTTGAGGCGAAATTGTTCCTTTGAGGGGGTATTGCAACTTTTGGCCATTTTGAGGCGAAATTGTTCCTTTGGGGGGGTATTGCAACTTTTGGCCATTTGAAGCGAAATTGTTCCTTTGGGGGGGTATTGCAACTTTACGGCATTTTGAGGCGAAATTGTTCCTTTGAGGGGGTATTGCAATTTTTTGCCATTTTGAGGCGAAATTGTTCCTTTGGGGGGGTATTGCAACTTTTGGCCATTTTGAAGCGAAATTGTTCCTTTGGGGGGGTATTGCAATTTTTTGCCATTTTGAGGCGAAATTGTTCCTTTGGGGGGGTATTGCAACTTTTGGCCATTTTGAAGCGAAATTGTTCCTTTCGGGGGGTATTGCACTTTTCGGCATTTTGAGGCGAAATTGTTCCTTTGGGGGGGTATTGCAACTTTTGGCCATATTGAAGCGAAATTGTTCCTTTGGGGGGGTATTGCAATTTTTAACCATTTTGAGGCGAAATTGTTCCTTTGGGGGGTATTGCAACTTTTGGCCATTTTGAAGCGAAATTGTTCCTTTCGGGGGTATTGCAACTTTTCAGCATTTTGAGGCGAAATTGTTCCTTTGGGGAGGTATTGCAATTTTTTGCCATTTGAGGCGAAATTGTTCCTTTGGGGGGGTATTGCAACTTTTCGGCATTTTGAGGCGAAATTGTTCCTTTGGGGGTATTGCAATTTTTTTTCCATTTTGAGGCGAAATTGTTTCCTTTGGGGGGGTATTGCAACTTTTGGCCATTTTGAAGCGAAATTGTTCCTTTCGGGGGGTATTTCAACTTTTCGGCATTTTGAAGCGAAATTGTTCCTTTGGGGGGTATTGCAATTTTTTGCCATTTTGAGGCGAAATTGTTCCTTTGGGGGTATTGCAACTTTTGGCCATTTGGAAGCGAAATTGTTCCTTTGGGGGGGTATTGCAACTTTTGGCCATTTTGAAGCGAAATTGTTCCTTTGGGGGGTATTGCATTTTTTTGCCATTTTGAGGCGAAATTGTTCCTTTGGGGGGGTATTGCAACTTTTGGCCATATTGAAGCGAAATTGTTCCTTTGGGGGGTTTTTACAATTTTTGGCCATTTTGAGGCGAAATTGTTCCTTTGGGGGGGGGGGGTATTGCAACTTTTCGGCATTTTGAGGCGAAATTGTTCCTTTGGGGGGGTATTGCAATTTTTGCCATTTTGAGGTGAAATTGTTCCTTTGGGGGGGTATTGCAACTTTTGGCCATTTTGAAGCGAAATTGTTCCTTTGGGGGGTATTGCATTTTTTTGCCATTTTGAGGCGAAATTGTTCCTTTGGGGGGGGTATTGCAACTTTTGGCCATATTGAAGCGAAATTGTTCCTTTGGGGGGTTTTTGCAATTTTTTGCCATTTTGAGGCGAAATTGTTCCTTTGGGGGGGTATTGCAACTTTTGGCCATTTTGAAGCGAAAATGTTCCTTTGGGGGGGGTATTGCAACTTTTCGGCATTTTGAGGCGAAATTGTTCCTTTGGGGGGGTATTGCAATTTTTTGCCATTTTGAGGCGAAATTGTTCCTTTGGGGGGGTATTGCAACTTTTGGCCATTTTGAAGCGAAATTGTTCCTTTGGGGGGTATTGCAACTTTACGGCATTTTGAGGCGAAATTGTTCCTTTGAGGGGTATTGCAATTTTTTGCCATTTTGAGGCGAAATTGTTCCTTTGGGGGGGTATTGCAACTTTTGGCCATTTTGAAGCGAAATTGTTCCTTTGGGGGGGTATTGCAATTTTTTGCCATTTTGAGGCGAAATTGTTCCTTTGGGGGGGTATTGCAACTTTTGGCCATATTGAAGCGAAATTGTTCCTTTGGGGGGTTTTTGCAATTTTTGCCATTTTGAGGCGAAATTGTTCTTTGGGGGGGTATTGCAACTTTTGGCCATTTTGAAGCGAAATTGTCCTTTGGGGGGGTATTGCAACTTTTCGGCATTTTGAGGCGAAATTGTTCCTTTGGGGGGGTATTGCAACTTTTGGCCATTTTGAAGCGAAATTGTTCCTTTGGGGGGGTATTGCAACTTTACGGCATTTTGAGGCGAAATTGTTCCTTTGAGGGGGTATTGCAATTTTTTGCCATTTTGAGGCGAAATTGTTCCTTTGGGGGGGTATTGCAACTTTTGGCCATTTTGAAGCGAAATTGTTCCTTTGGGGGGGGGTATTGCAATTTTTTGCCATTTGAGGCGAAATTGTTCCTTTGGGGGGGTATTGCAACTTTTGGCCATATTGAAGCGAAATTGTTCCTTTGGGGGGTTTTTGCAATTTTTTGCCATTTTGAGGCGAAATTGTTCCTTTGGGGGGGTATTGCAACTTTTGGCCATTTTGAAGCGAAATTGTTCCTTTGGGGGGGTATTGCAACTTTTCGGCATTTTGAGGCGAAATTGTTCCTTTGGGGGGGTATTGCAATTTTTTGCCATTTTGAGGCGAAATTGTTCCTTTGGGGGGGTATTGCAACTTTTGGCATTTTGAAGCGAAATTGTTCCTTTGGGGGGTATTGCAACTTTACGGCATTTTGAGGCGAAATTGTTCCTTTGAGGGGGTATTGCAACTTTTGGCCATTTTGAGGCGAAATTGTTCCTTTGGGGGGGTATTGCAACTTTTGGCCATTTTGAAGCGAAATTGTTCCTTTGGGGGGGTATTGCAACTTTACGGCATTTTGAGGCGAAATTGTTCCTTTGAGGGGGTATTGCAATTTTTTGCCATTTTGAGGCGAAATTGTTCCTTTGGGGGGGGTATTGCAACTTTTGGCCATTTTGAAGCGAAATTGTTCCTTTGGGGGGGTATTGCAATTTTTTGCCATTTTGAGGCGAAATTGTTCCTTTGGGGGGGTATTGCAACTTTTGGCCATTTTGAAGCGAAATTGTTCCTTTGGGGGGGTATTGCAACTTTTCGGCATTTTGAGGCGAAATTGTTCCTTTGGGGGGGTATTGCAATTTTTTGCCATTTTGAGGCGAAATTGTTCCTTTGGGGGGGTATTGCAACTTTTGGCCATTTTGAAGCGAAATTGTTCCTTTGGGGGGGGTATTGCAACTTTACGGCATTTTGAGGCGAAATTGTTCCTTTGAGGGGGTATTGCAACTTTTGGCCATTTTGAAGTGAAATTGTTCCTTTGGGGGGTATTGCATTTTTTTGCCATTTTGAGGCGAAATTGTTCCTTTGAGGGGGTATTGCAATTTTTTGCCATTTTGAGGCGAAATTGTTCCTTTGGGGGGGGTATTGCAACTTTTGGCCATTTTGAAGCGAAATTGTTCCTTTGGGGGGGTATTGCAATTTTTTGCCATTTTGAGGCGAAATTGTTCCTTTGGGGGGGTATTGCAACTTTTGGCCATATTGAAGCGAAATTGTTCCTTTGGGGGGTTTTTGCAATTTTTTGCCATTTTGAGGCGAAATTGTTCCTTTGGGGGGGTATTGCAACTTTTGGCCATTTTGAAGCGAAATTGTTCCTTTGGGGGGGTATTGCAACTTTTCGGCATTTTGAGGCGAAATTGTTCCTTTGGGGGGGTATTGCAACTTTTGGCCATTTTGAAGCGAAATTGTTCCTTTGGGGGGGTATTGCAACTTTACGGCATTTTGAGGCGAAATTGTTCCTTTGAGGGGGTATTGCAATTTTTTGCCATTTTGAGGCGAAATTGTTCCTTTGGGGGGGTATTGCAACTTTTGGCCATTTTGAAGCGAAATTGTTCCTTTGGGGGGGTATTGCAATTTTTTGCCATTTTGAGGCGAAATTGTTCCTTTGGGGGGGTATTGCAACTTTTGGCCATATTGAAGCGAAATTGTTCCTTTGGGGGGTTTTTGCAATTTTTTGCCATTTTGAGGCGAAATTGTTCCTTTGGGGGGGTAGTGCAACTTTTGGCCATTTTGAAGCGAAATTGTTCCTTTGGGGGGGTATTGCAACTTTTCGGCATTTTGAGGCGAAATTGTTCCTTTGGGGGGGTATTGCAATTTTTTGCCATTTTGAGGCGAAATTGTTCCTTTGGGGGGGTATTGCAACTTTTGGCCATTTTGAAGCGAAATTGTTCCTTTGGGGGGGTATTGCAACTTTACGGCATTTTGAGGCGAAATTGTTCCTTTGAGGGGGTATTGCAACTTTTGGCCATTTTGAGGCGAAATTGTTCCTTTGGGGGGGTATTGCAACTTTTGGCCATTTTGAAGCGAAATTGTTCCTTTGGGGGGGTATTGCAACTTTACGGCATTTTGAGGCGAAATTGTTCCTTTGAGGGGGTATTGCAATTTTTTGCCATTTTGAGGCGAAATTGTTCCTTTGGGGGGGTATTGCAACTTTTGGCCATTTTGAAGCGAAATTGTTCCTTTGGGGGGGTATTGCAATTTTTTGCCATTTTGAGGCGAAATTGTTCCTTTGGGGGGGTATTGCAACTTTTGGCCATATTGAAGCGAAATTGTTCCTTTGGGGGGTTTTTGCAATTTTTTGCCATTTTGAGGCGAAATTGTTCCTTTGGGGGGGTATTGCAACTTTTGGCCATTTTGAAGCGAAATTGTTCCTTTGGGGGGGTATTGCAACTTTTCGGCATTTTGAGGCGAAATTATTCCTTTGGGGGGTATTGCAATTTTTTGCCATTTTGAGGCGAAATTGTTCCTTTGGGGGGGGTATTGCAACTTTTGGCCATTTTGAAGCGAAATTGTTCCTTTGGGGGGTATTGCAACTTTACGGCATTTTGAGGCGAAATTGTTCCTTTGAGGGGGTATTGCAACTTTTGGCCATTTTGAAGCGAAATTGTTCCTTTGGGGGGTATTGCATTTTTTTGCCATTTTGAGGCGAAATTGTTCCTTTGGGGGGGTATTGCAACTTTTGGCCATATTGAAGCGAAATTGTTCCTTTGGGGGGTTTTTACAATTTTTGGCCATTTTGAGGCGAAATTGTTCCTTTGGGGGGGGTATTGCAACTTTTCGGCATTTTGAGGCGAAATTGTTCCTTTGGGGGGGTATTGCAATTTTTTGCCATTTTGAGGTGAAATTGTTCCTTTGGGGGGGTATTGCAACTTTTGGCCATTTTGAAGCGAAATTGTTCCTTTGGGGGGTATTGCATTTTTTTGCCATTTTGAGGCGAAATTGTTCCTTTGGGGGGGTATTGCAACTTTTGGCCATATTGAAGCGAAATTGTTCCTTTGGGGGGTTTTTGCAATTTTTTGCCATTTTGAGGCGAAATTGTTACTTTGGGGGGGTATTGCAACTTTTGGCCATTTTGAAGCGAAATTGTTCCTTTGGGGGGGTATTGCAACTTTTCGGCATTTTGAGGCGAAATTGTTCCTTTGGGGGGGTATTGCAATTTTTTGCCATTTTGAGGCGAAATTGTTCCTTTGGGGGGGTATTGCAACTTTTGGCCATTTTGAAGCGAAATTGTTCCTTTGGGGGGGTATTGCAACTTTACGGCATTTTGAGGCGAAATTGTTCCTTTGAGGGGGTATTGCAACTTTTGGCCATTTTGAAGCGAAATTGTTCCTTTGGGGGGTATTGCATTTTTTTGCCATTTTGAGGCGAAATTGTTCCTTTGGGGGGGTATTGCAACTTTTGGCCATATTGAAGCGAAATTGTTCCTTTGGGGGGTTTTTACAATTTTTGGCCATTTTGAGGCGAAATTGTTCCTTTGGGGGGGGTATTGCAACTTTTCGGCATTTTGAGGCGAAATTGTTCCTTTGGGGGGGTATTGCAATTTTTTGCCATTTTGAGGTGAAATTGTTCCTTTGGGGGGGTATTGCAACTTTTGGCCATTTTGAAGCGAAATTGTTCCTTTGGGGGGTATTGCATTTTTTTGCCATTTTGAGGCGAAATTGTTCCTTTGGGGGGGTATTGCAACTTTTGGCCATATTGAAGCGAAATTGTTCCTTTGGGGGGTTTTTGCAATTTTTTGCCATTTTGAGGCGAAATTGTTCCTTTGGGGGGGTATTGCAACTTTTGGCCATTTTGAAGCGAAATTGTTCCTTTGGGGGGGTATTGCAACTTTTCGGCATTTTGAGGCGAAATTGTTCCTTTGGGGGGGTATTGCAATTTTTTGCCATTTTGAGGCGAAATTGTTCCTTTGGGGGGGTATTGCAACTTTTGGCCATTTTGAAGCGAAATTGTTCCTTTGGGGGGGTATTGCAACTTTACGGCATTTTGAGGCGAAATTGTTCCTTTGAGGGGGTATTGCAATTTTTTGCCATTTTGAGGCGAAATTGTTCCTTTGGGGGGGTATTGCAACTTTTGGCCATTTTGAAGCGAAATTGTTCCTTTGGGGGGGTATTGCAATTTTTTGCCATTTTGAGGCGAAATTGTTCCTTTGGGGGGGTATTGCAACTTTTGGCCATATTGAAGCGAAATTGTTCCTTTGGGGGGTTTTTGCAATTTTTTGCCATTTTGAGGCGAAATTGTTCCTTTGGGGCGTATTGCAACTTTTGGCCATTTTGAAGCGAAATTGTTCCTTTGGGGGGGTATTGCAACTTTTCGGCATTTTGAGGCGAAATTGTTCCTTTGGGGGGGTATTGCAACTTTTGGCCATTTTGAAGCGAAATTGTTCCTTTGGGGGGGTATTGCAACTTTACGGCATTTTGAGGCGAAATTGTTCCTTTGAGGGGGTATTGCAATTTTTTGCCATTTTGAGGCGAAATTGTTCCTTTGGGGGGGTATTGCAACTTTTGGCCATTTTGAAGCGAAATTGTTCCTTTGGGGGGGTATTGCAATTTTTTGCCATTTTGAGGCGAAATTGTTCCTTTGGGGGGGTATTGCAACTTTTGGCCATATTGAAGCGAAATTGTTCCTTTGGGGGGTTTTTGCAATTTTTTGCCATTTTGAGGCGAATTTGTTCCTTTGGGGGGGTATTGCAACTTTTCGGCATTTTGAGGCGAAATTGTTCCTTTGGGGGGGTATTGCAATTTTTTGCCATTTTGAGGCGAAATTGTTCCTTTGGGGGGGTATTGCAACTTTTGGCCATTTTGAAGCGAAATTGTTCCTTTGGGGGGGTATTGCAACTTTACGGCATTTTGAGGCGAAATTGTTCCTTTGAGGGGGTATTGCAATTTTTTGCCATTTTGAGGCGAAATTGTTCCTTTGGGGGGGTATTGCAACTTTTGGCCATTTTGAAGCGAAATTGTTCCTTTGGGGGGGTATTGCAATTTTTTGCCATTTTGAGGCGAAATTGTTCCTTTGGGGGGGTATTGCAACTTTTGGCCATTTTGAAGCGAAATTGTTCCTTTCGGGGGGTATTGCAACTTTTCGGCATTTTGAGGCGAAATTGTTCCTTTGGGGGGGTATTGCAACTTTTGGCCATATTGAAGCGAAATTGTTCCTTTGGGGGGGTATTGCAATTTTTAACCATTTTGAGGCGAAATTGTTCCTTTGGGGGGTATTGCAACTTTTGGCCATTTTGAAGCGAAATTGTTCCTTTCGGGGGGTATTGCAACTTTTCAGCATTTTGAGGCGAAATTGTTCCTTTGGGGAGGTATTGCAATTTTTTGCCATTTTGAGGCGAAATTGTTCCTTTGGGGGGGTATTGCAACTTTTCGGCATTTTGAGGCGAAATTGTTCCTTTGGGGGGTATTGCAATTTTTTTTCCATTTTGAGGCGAAATTGTTCCTTTTGGGGGTATTGCAACTTTTGGCCATTTTGAAGCGAAATTGTTCCTTTCGGGGGGTATTTCAACTTTTCGGCATTTTGAAGCGAAATTGTTCCTTTGGGGGGTATTGCAATTTTTTGCCATTTTGAGGCGAAATTGTTCCTTTGGGGGTATTGCAACTTTTGGCCATTTGGAAGCGAAATTGTTCCTTTGGGGGGGTATTGCAATTTTTTTTTCATTTTGAGGCGAAATTGTTCCTTTGGGGGGGTATTGCAAATTTTGGCCATTTTGAAGCGAAATTGTTCCTTTGGGGGGGTATTGCAATTTTTTGCAATTTTGAGGCGAAATTGTTCCTTTGGGGTGGTATTGCAACTTTTCGGCATTTTGAGGCGAAATTGTTCCTTTGGGGGGGTATTGCAATTTTTTGCCATTTTGAGGTGAAATTGTTCCTTTGGGGGGTATTGCAACTTTTTGCCATTTTGAAGCGAAATTGTTCCTTTGGGGGGTATTGCAACTTTTGGCCATTTTGAAGCGAAATTGTTCCTTTGGAGAGGTATTGCAATTTTTTGCCATTTTGAGGCGAAATTGTTCCTTTGGGGGGTATTGCAACTTTTGGCCTTTTTGAGGCGAAATTGTTCCTTTGGGGGGGTATTGCAACTTTTGGCCATTTTGAAGCGAAATTGTTCCTTTGGGGGGGTATTGCAACTTTTTGCCATTTTGAGGCGAAATTGTTCCTTTGGGGGGTATTGCAACTTTTGGCCATTTTGAAGCGAAATTGTTCCTTTGGAGAGGTATTGCAATTTTTTGCCATTTTGAGGCGAAATTGTTCCTTTGGGGGGTATTGCAACTTTTGGCCCTTTTGAGGCGAAATTGTTCCTTTGGGGGGGTATTGCAACTTTTGGCCATTTTGAAGCGAAATTGTTCCTTTGGGGGGGTATTGCAACTTTTCGGCATTTTGAGGCGAAATTGTTCCTTTGGGGGGGTATTGTAACTTTTGGCCATTTTGAAGCGAAATTGTTCCTTTGGGGGGGTATTGCAACTTTATGGCATTTTGAGGCGAAATTGTTCCTTGGGGGGTATTGCAACTTTTGGCCATTTTGAAGCGAAATTGTTCCTTTGGGGGGGTATTGCAATTTTTAACCATTTTGAGGCGAAATTGTTCCTTTGGGGGGGTATTGCAACTTTTGGCCATTTTGAAGTGAAATTGTTCCTTTCGGGGGGTATTGCAACTTTTCAGCATTTTGAAGCGAAATTGTTCCTTTGGGGGGGTATTGCAATTTTTTGCCATTTTGAGGCGAAATTGTTCCTTTGGGGGGGTATTGCAATTTTTTGCCATTTTGAGGCGAAATTGTTCCTTTGGGGGGGTATTGCAACTTTTGGCCATATTGAAGCGAAATTGTTCCTTTGGGGGGTTTTTACAATTTTTGGCCATTTTGAGGCGAAATTGTTCCTTTCGGGGGGTATTGCAACTTTTCGGCATTTTGAGGCGAAATTGTTCCTTTGGGGGGGTATTGCAACTTTTGGCCATTTTGAAGCGAAATTGTTCCTTTGGGGGGGTATTGCAATTTTTTGCCATTTTGAGGCGAAATTGTTCCTTTGGGGGGGTATTGCAACTTTTGGCCATTTTGAAGCGAAATTGTTCCTTTGGGGGGGTATTGCAATTTTTTGCCATTTTGAGGCGAAATTGTTCCTTTGGGGGGTATTGCAACTTTTGGCCATATTGAAGCGAAATTGTTCCTTTGGGGGGTTTTTACAATTTTTGGCCATTTTGAGGCGAAATTGTTCCTTTCGGGGGGTATTGCAACTTTTCGGCATTTTGAGGCGAAATTGTTCCTTTGGGGGGGTATTGCAACTTTTGGCCATTTTGAAGCGAAATTGTTCCTTTGGGGGGGTATTGCAATTTTTTGCCATTTTGAGGCGAAATTGTTCCTTTGGGGGGGTATTGCAACTTTTGGCCATTTTGAAGCGAACTTGTTCCTTTGGGGGGGTATTGCAACTTTTCGGCATTTTGAGGCGAAATTGTTCCTTTGGGGGGGTATTGCAATTTTTTGCCATTTTGAGGCGAAATTGTTCCTTTGGGGGGGTATTGCAACTTTTGGCCATTTTGAAGCGAAATTGTTCCTTTGGGGGGGGTATTGCAATTTTTTGCCATTTTGAGGCGAAATTGTTCCTTTGGGGGGGTATTGCAACTTTTGGCCATTTTGAAGCGAAATTGTTCCTTTGGGGGGGTATTGCAATTTTTAACCATTTTGAGGCGAAATTGTTCCTTTGGGGGGGTATTGCAACTTTTGGCCATTTTGAAGCGAAATTGTTCTTTTCGGGGGGTATTGCAACTTTTCAGCATTTTGAGGCGAAATTGTTCCTTTGGGGGGGTATTGCAATTTTTTGCCATTTTGAGGCGAAATTGTTCCTTTGGGGGGGTATTGCAACTTTTCGGCATTTTGAGGCGAAATTGTTCCTTTGGGGGGTATTGCAATTTTTTTTCCATTTTGAGGCGAAATTGTTCCTTTGGGGGGGTATTGCAACTTTTGGCCATTTTGAAGCGAAATTGTTCCTTTCGGGGGGGGTATTGCAACTTTTCGGCATTTTGAAGCGAAATTGTTCATTTGGGGGGTATTGCAATTTTTTGCCATTTTGAGGCGAAATTGTTCCTTTGGGGGGGTATTGCAACTTTTGGCCATTTTGAAGCGAAATTGTTCCTTTGGGGGGGTATTGCAACTTTACGGCATTTTGAGGCGAAATTGTTCCTTTGAGGGGGTATTGCAATTTTTTGCCATTTTGAGGCGAAATTGTTCCTTTGGGGGGGTATTGCAACTTTTGGCCATTTTGAAGCGAAATTGTTCCTTTGGGGGGGTATTGCAATTTTTTGCCATTTTGAGGCGAAATTGTTCCTTTGGGGGGGTATTGCAACTTTTGGCCATATTGAAGCGAAATTGTTCCTTTGGGGGGTTTTTGCAATTTTTTGCCATTTTGAGGCGAATTTGTTCCTTTGGGGGGGTATTGCAACTTTTCGGCATTTTGAGGCGAAA
Organism: Anomaloglossus baeobatrachus; assembly: GCF_048569485.1. Taxonomy (NCBI): domain Eukaryota; kingdom Metazoa; phylum Chordata; class Amphibia; order Anura; family Aromobatidae; genus Anomaloglossus; species Anomaloglossus baeobatrachus. Next base: position 85,363,137 of record NC_134364.1, on the reverse strand, counting down.
TTGTTCCTTTGGGGGGGTATTGCAATTTTTTGCCATTTTGAGGCGAAATTGTTCCTTTGGGGGGGTATTGCAACTTTTGGCCATTTTGAAGCGAAATTGTTCCTTTGGGGGGGTATTGCAACTTTACGGCATTTTGAGGCGAAATTGTTCCTTTGAGGGGGTATTGCAATTTTTTGCCATTTTGAGGCGAAATTGTTCCTTTGGGGGGGTATTGCAACTTTTGGCCATTTTGAAGCGAAATTGTTCCTTTGGGGGGGTATTGCAATTTTTTGCCATTTTGAGGCGAAATTGTTCCTTTGGGGGGGTATTGCAACTTTTGGCCATTTTGAAGCGAAATTGTTCCTTTCGGGGGGTATTGCAACTTTTCGGCATTTTGAGGCGAAATTGTTCCTTTGGGGGGGTATTGCAACTTTTGGCCATATTGAAGCGAAATTGTTCCTTTGGGGGGGTATTGCAATTTTTAACCATTTTGAGGCGAAATTGTTCCTTTGGGGGGTATTGCAACTTTTGGCCATTTTGAAGCGAAATTGTTCCTTTCGGGGGGTATTGCAACTTTTCAGCATTTTGAGGCGAAATTGTTCCTTTGGGGAGGTATTGCAATTTTTTGCCATTTTGAGGCGAAATTGTTCCTTTGGGGGGGTATTGCAACTTTTCGGCATTTTGAGGCGAAATTGTTCCTTTGGGGGGTATTGCAATTTTTTTTCCATTTTGAGGCGAAATTGTTCCTTTGGGGGGTATTGCAACTTTTGGCCATTTTGAAGCGAAATTGTTCCTTTCGGGGGGTATTTCAACTTTTCGGCATTTTGAAGCGAAATTGTTCCTTTGGGGGGTATTGCAATTTTTTGCCATTTTGAGGCGAAATTGTTCCTTTGGGGGTATTGCAACTTTTGGCCATTTGGAAGCGAAATTGTTCCTTTGGGGGGGTATTGCAATTTTTTTTTCATTTTGAGGCGAAATTGTTCCTTTGGGGGGGTATTGCAAATTTTGGCCATTTTGAAGCGAAATTGTTCCTTTGGGGGGGTATTGCAATTTTTTGCAATTTTGAGGCGAAATTGTTCCTTTGGGGTGGTATTGCAACTTTTCGGCATTTTGAGGCGAAATTGTTCCTTTGGGGGGGTATTGCAATTTTTTGCCATTTTGAGGTGAAATTGTTCCTTTGGGGGGTATTGCAACTTTTTGCCATTTTGAAGCGAAATTGTTCCTTTGGGGGGTATTGCAACTTTTGGCCATTTTGAAGCGAAATTGTTCCTTTGGAGAGGTATTGCAATTTTTTGCCATTTTGAGGCGAAATTGTTCCTTTGGGGGGTATTGCAACTTTTGGCCTTTTTGAGGCGAAATTGTTCCTTTGGGGGGGTATTGCAACTTTTGGCCATTTTGAAGCGAAATTGTTCCTTTGGGGGGGTATTGCAACTTTTTGCCATTTTGAGGCGAAATTGTTCCTTTGGGGGGTATTGCAACTTTTGGCCATTTTGAAGCGAAATTGTTCCTTTGGAGAGGTATTGCAATTTTTTGCCATTTTGAGGCGAAATTGTTCCTTTGGGGGGTATTGCAACTTTTGGCCCTTTTGAGGCGAAATTGTTCCTTTGGGGGGGTATTGCAACTTTTGGCCATTTTGAAGCGAAATTGTTCCTTTGGGGGGGTATTGCAACTTTTCGGCATTTTGAGGCGAAATTGTTCCTTTGGGGGGGTATTGTAACTTTTGGCCATTTTGAAGCGAAATTGTTCCTTTGGGGGGGTATTGCAACTTTATGGCATTTTGAGGCGAAATTGTTCCTTGGGGGGTATTGCAACTTTTGGCCATTTTGAAGCGAAATTGTTCCTTTGGGGGGGTATTGCAATTTTTAACCATTTTGAGGCGAAATTGTTCCTTTGGGGGGGTATTGCAACTTTTGGCCATTTTGAAGTGAAATTGTTCCTTTCGGGGGGTATTGCAACTTTTCAGCATTTTGAAGCGAAATTGTTCCTTTGGGGGGGTATTGCAATTTTTTGCCATTTTGAGGCGAAATTGTTCCTTTGGGGGGGTATTGCAATTTTTTGCCATTTTGAGGCGAAATTGTTCCTTTGGGGGGGTATTGCAACTTTTGGCCATATTGAAGCGAAATTGTTCCTTTGGGGGGTTTTTACAATTTTTGGCCATTTTGAGGCGAAATTGTTCCTTTCGGGGGGTATTGCAACTTTTCGGCATTTTGAGGCGAAATTGTTCCTTTGGGGGGGTATTGCAACTTTTGGCCATTTTGAAGCGAAATTGTTCCTTTGGGGGGGTATTGCAATTTTTTGCCATTTTGAGGCGAAATTGTTCCTTTGGGGGGGTATTGCAACTTTTGGCCATTTTGAAGCGAAATTGTTCCTTTGGGGGGGTATTGCAATTTTTTGCCATTTTGAGGCGAAATTGTTCCTTTGGGGGGTATTGCAACTTTTGGCCATATTGAAGCGAAATTGTTCCTTTGGGGGGTTTTTACAATTTTTGGCCATTTTGAGGCGAAATTGTTCCTTTCGGGGGGTATTGCAACTTTTCGGCATTTTGAGGCGAAATTGTTCCTTTGGGGGGGTATTGCAACTTTTGGCCATTTTGAAGCGAAATTGTTCCTTTGGGGGGGTATTGCAATTTTTTGCCATTTTGAGGCGAAATTGTTCCTTTGGGGGGGTATTGCAACTTTTGGCCATTTTGAAGCGAACTTGTTCCTTTGGGGGGGTATTGCAACTTTTCGGCATTTTGAGGCGAAATTGTTCCTTTGGGGGGGTATTGCAATTTTTTGCCATTTTGAGGCGAAATTGTTCCTTTGGGGGGGTATTGCAACTTTTGGCCATTTTGAAGCGAAATTGTTCCTTTGGGGGGGTATTGCAATTTTTTGCCATTTTGAGGCGAAATTGTTCCTTTGGGGGGGTATTGCAACTTTTGGCCATTTTGAAGCGAAATTGTTCCTTTGGGGGGGTATTGCAATTTTTAACCATTTTGAGGCGAAATTGTTCCTTTGGGGGGGTATTGCAACTTTTGGCCATTTTGAAGCGAAATTGTTCTTTTCGGGGGGTATTGCAACTTTTCAGCATTTTGAGGCGAAATTGTTCCTTTGGGGGGGTATTGCAATTTTTTGCCATTTTGAGGCGAAATTGTTCCTTTGGGGGGGTATTGCAACTTTTCGGCATTTTGAGGCGAAATTGTTCCTTTGGGGGGTATTGCAATTTTTTTTCCATTTTGAGGCGAAATTGTTCCTTTGGGGGGGTTTTGCAACTTTTGGCCATTTTGAAGCGAAATTGTTCCTTTCGGGGGGGGTATTGCAACTTTTCGGCATTTTGAAGCGAAATTGTTCATTTGGGGGGTATTGCAATTTTTTGCCATTTTGAGGCGAAATTGTTCCTTTGGGGGGGTATTGCAACTTTTGGCCATTTTGAAGCGAAATTGTTCCTTTGGGGGGTATTGCAATTTTTTTTTCATTTTGAGGCGAAATTGTTCCTTTGGGGGGGGGTATTGCAAATGTTGGGCATTTTGAAGCGAAATTGTTCCTTTGGGGGGGTATTGCAATTTTTTGCCATTTTGAGGCGAAATTGTTCCTTTGGGGGGGTATTGCAACTTTTCGGCAGTTTGAGGCGAAATTGTTCCTTTGGGGGGGTATTGCAATTTTTTGCAATTTTGAGGTGAAATTGTTCCTTTGGGGGGGTATTGCAACTTTTGGCCATTTTGAAGCGAAATTGTTCCTTTGGGGGGATATTGCATTTTTTTGCCATTTTGAGGCGAAATTGTTCCTTTGGGGGGTTATTGCAACTTTTGGCCATTTTGAAGCGAAATTGTTCCTTTGGGGGGATATTGCAATTTTTTGCCATTTTGAGGCGAAATTGTTCCTTTGGGGAGGTATTGCAACTTTTGGCCTTTTTGAGGCGAAATTGTTCCTTTGGGGGGGTATTGCAACTTTTGGCCATTTTTAAGCGAAATTGTTCCTTTGGGGGGGTATTGCAACTTTTCGGCATTTTGAGGCAAAATTGTTCCTTTGAGGGGGTATTGCAATTTTTTGCCATTTTGAGGCGAAATTGTTCCTTTGGGGGGGTATTGCAACTTTTGGCCATTTTGAAGCGAAATTGTTCCTTTGGGGGGGTATTGCAATTTTTTGCCATTTTGAGGCGAAATTGTTCCTTTGGGGGGGTATTGCAACTTTTGGCCATATTGAAGCGAAATTGTTCCTTTGAGGGGTTTTTGCAATTTTTTGCCATTTTGAGGCGAAATTGTTCCTTTGGGGGGGTATTGCAACTTTTGGCCATTTTGAAGCGAAATTGTTCCTTTGGGGGGGTATTGCAACTTTTCGGCATTTTGAGGCGAAATTGTTCCTTTGGGGGGTATTGCAATTTTTTGCCATTTTGAGGCGAAATTGTTCCTTTGGGGGGGTATTGCAACTTTTGGCCATTTTGAAGCGAAATTGTTCCTTTGGGGGGGTATTGCAACTTTACGGCATTTTGAGGCGAAATTGTTCCTTTGAGGGGGTATTGCAATTTTTTGCCATTTTGAGGCGAAATTGTTCCTTTGGGGGGGTATTGCAACTTTTCGGCATTTTGAGGCGAAATTGTTCCTTTGGGGGGGTATTACAACTTTTGGCCATATTGAAGCGAAATTGTTCCTTTGGGGGGGTATTGCAATTTTTAACCATTTTGAGGCGAAATTGTTCCTTTGGGGGGTATTGCAACTTTTGGCCATTTTGAAGCGAAATTGTTCCTTTCGGGGGGTATTGCAACTTTTCAGCATTTTGAGGCGAAATTGTTCCTTTGGGGAGGTATTGCAATTTTTTGCCATTTTGAGGCGAAATTGTTCCTTTGGAGGGGTATTGCAACTTTTCGGCATTTTGAGGCGAAATTGTTCCTTTGGGGGGTATTGCAATTTTTTTTCCATTTTGAGGCGAAATTGTTCCTTTGGGGGGGTATTGCAACTTTTGGCCATTTTGAAGCGAAATTGTTCCTTTCGGGGGGTATTTCAACTTTTCGGCATTTTGAAGCGAAATTGTTCCTTTGGGGGGTATTGCAATTTTTTGCCATTTTGAGGCGAAATTGTTCCTTTGGGCGTATTGCAACTTTTGGCCATTTGGAAGCGAAATTGTTCCTTTGGGGGGGTATTGCAATTTTTTTTTCATTTTGAGGCGAAATTGTTCCTTTGGGGGGGTATTGCAAATTTTGGCCATTTTGAAGCGAAATTGTTCCTTTGGGGGGGTATTGCAATTTTTTGCAATTTTGAGGCGAAATTGTTCCTTTGGGGGGTATTGCAACTTTTTGCCATTTTGAAGCGAAATTGTTCCTTTGGGGGGTATTGCAACTTTTGGCCATTTTGAAGCGAAATTGTTCCTTTGGAGAGGTATTGCAATTTTTTGCCATTTTGAGGCGAAATTGTTCCTTTGGGGGGTATTGCAACTTTTGGCCTTTTTGAGGCGAAATTGTTCCTTTGGGGGGGTATTGCAAGTTTTGGCCATTTTGAAGCGAAATTGTTCCTTTGGGGGGGTATTGCAACTTTTTGCCATTTTGAGGCGAAATTGTTCCTTTGGGGGGGTATTGCAACTTTTGGCCATTTTGAAGCGAAATTGTTCCTTTGGAGAGGTATTGCAATTTTTTGCCATTTTGAGGCGAAATTGTTCCTTTGGGGGGTATTGCAACTTTTGGCCTTTTTGAGGCGAAATTGTTCCTTTGGGGGGGTATTGCAACTTTTGGCCATTTTGAAGCGAAATTGTTCCTTTGGGGGGGTATTGCAACTTTTCGGCATTTTGAGGCGAAATTGTTCCTTTGGGGGGTATTGCAACTTTTGGCCATTTTGAAGCGAAATTGTTCCTTTGGGGGGGTATTGCAACTTTATGGCATTTTGAGGCGAAATTGTTCCTTGGGGGGTATTGCAACTTTTGGCCATTTTGAAGCGAAATTGTTCCTTTGGGGGGGTATTGCAATTTTTAACCATTTTGAGGCGAAATTGTTCCTTTGGGGGGTTATTGCAACTTTTGGCCATTTTGAAGTGAAATTGTTCCTTTCGGGGGGTATTGCAACTTTTCAGCATTTTGAAGCGAAATTGTTCCTTTGGGGGGGTATTGCAATTTTTTGCCATTTTGAGGCGAAATTGTTCCTTTGGGGGGGTATTGCAACTTTTGGCCATTTTGAAGCGAAATTGTTCCTTTGGGGGGGTATTGCAATTTTTTGCCATTTTGAGGCGAAATTGTTCCTTTGGGGGGGTATTGCAACTTTTGGCCATATTGAAGCGAAATTGTTCCTTTGGGGGGTTTTTACAATTTTTGGCCATTTTGAGGCGAAATTGTTCCTTTCGGGGGGTATTGCAACTTTTCGGCATTTTGAGGCGAAATTGTTCCTTTGGGGGGGTATTGCAACTTTTGGCCATTTTGAAGCGAAATTGTTCCTTTGGGGGGGTATTGCAATTTTTTGCCATTTTGAGGCGAAATTGTTCCTTTGGGGGGGTATTGCAACTTTTGGCCATTTTGAAGCGAACTTGTTCCTTTGGGGGGGTATTGCAACTTTTCGGCATTTTGAGGCGAAATTGTTCCTTTGGGGGGGTATTGCAATTTTTTGCCATTTTGAGGCGAAATTGTTCCTTTGGGGGGGTATTGCAACTTTTGGCCATTTTGAAGCGAAATTGTTCCTTTGGGGGGTATTGCAATTTTTTGCCATTTTGAGGCGAAATTGTTCCTTTGGGGGGGTATTGCAACTTTTGGCCATATTGAAGCGAAATTGTTCCTTTGGGGGGTTTTTACAATTTTTGGCCATTTTGAGGCGAAATTGTTCCTTTCGGGGGGTATTGCAACTTTTCGGCATTTTGAGGCGAAATTGTTCCTTTGGGGGGGTATTGCAATTTTTGGCCATTTTGAAGCGAAATTGTTCCTTTGGGGGGGTATTGCAATTTTTTGCCATTTTGAGGCGAAATTGTTCCTTTGGGGGGGTATTGCAACTTTTGGCCATTTTGAAGCGAACTTGTTCCTTTGGGGGGGTATTGCAACTTTTGGCCATTTTGAAGCGAAATTGTTCCTTTGGGGGGGTATTGCAACTTTTCGGCATTTTGAGGCGAAATTGTTCCTTTGGGGGGTATTGCAATTTTTTGCCATTTTGAGGCGAAATTGTTCCTTTGGGGGGGTATTGCAACTTTTGGCCATTTTGAAGCGAAATTGTTCCTTTGGGGGGGTATTGCAACTTTACGGCATTTTGAGGCGAAATTGTTCCTTTGAGGGGGTATTGCAATTTTTTGCCATTTTGAGGCGAAATTGTTCCTTTGGGGGGGTATTGCAACTTTTCGGCATTTTGAGGCGAAATTGTTCCTTTGGGGGGGTATTGCAACTTTTGGCCATATTGAAGCGAAATTGTTCCTTTGGGGGGGTATTGCAATTTTTAACCATTTTGAGGCGAAATTGTTCCTTTGGGGGGTATTGCAACTTTTGGCCATTTTGAAGCGAAATTGTTCCTTTCGGGGGGTATTGCAACTTTTCAGCATTTTGAGGCGAAATTGTTCCTTTGGGGAGGTATTGCAATTTTTTGCCATTTTGAGGCGAAATTGTTCCTTTGGAGGGGTATTGCAACTTTTCGGCATTTTGAGGCGAAATTGTTCCTTTGGGGGGTATTGCAATTTTTTTTCCATTTTGAGGCGAAATTGTTCCTTTGGGGGGGTATTGCAACTTTTGGCCATTTTGAAGCGAAATTGTTCCTTTCGGGGGGTATTTCAACTTTTCGGCATTTTGAAGCGAAATTGTTCCTTTGGGGGGTATTGCAATTTTTTGCCATTTTGAGGCGAAATTGTTCCTTTGGGCGTATTGCAACTTTTGGCCATTTGGAAGCGAAATTGTTCCTTTGGGGGGGTATTGCAATTTTTTTTTCATTTTGAGGCGAAATTGTTCCTTTGGGGGGGTATTGCAAATTTTGGCCATTTTGAAGCGAAATTGTTCCTTTGGGGGGGTATTGCAATTTTTTGCAATTTTGAGGCGAAATTGTTCCTTTGGGGGGTATTGCAACTTTTTGCCATTTTGAAGCGAAATTGTTCCTTTGGGGGGTATTGCAACTTTTGGCCATTTTGAAGCGAAATTGTTCCTTTGGAGAGGTATTGCAATTTTTTGCCATTTTGAGGCGAAATTGTTCCTTTGGGGGGTATTGCAACTTTTGGCCTTTTTGAGGCGAAATTGTTCCTTTGGGGGGGTATTGCAACTTTTGGCCATTTTGAAGCGAAATTGTTCCTTTGGGGGGGTATTGCAACTTTTTGCCATTTTGAGGCGAAATTGTTCCTTTGGGGGGGTATTGCAACTTTTGGCCATTTTGAAGCGAAATTGTTCCTTTGGAGAGGTATTGCAATTTTTTGCCATTTTGAGGCGAAATTGTTCCTTTGGGGGGTATTGCAACTTTTGGCCTTTTTGAGGCGAAATTGTTCCTTTGGGGGGGTATTGCAACTTTTGGCCATTTTGAAGCGAAATTGTTCCTTTGGGGGGGTATTGCAACTTTTCGGCATTTTGAGGCGAAATTGTTCCTTTGGGGGGTATTGCAACTTTTGGCCATTTTGAAGCGAAATTGTTCCTTTGGGGGGGTATTGCAATTTTTAACCATTTTGAGGCGAAATTGTTCCTTTGGGGGGGTATTGCAACTTTTGGCCATTTTGAAGTGAAATTGTTCCTTTCGGGGGGTATTGCAACTTTTCAGCATTTTGAAGCGAAATTGTTCCTTTGGGGGGGTATTGCAATTTTTTGCCATTTTGAGGCGAAATTGTTCCTTTGGGGGGGTATTGCAACTTTTGGCCATTTTGAAGCGAAATTGTTCCTTTGGGGGGGTATTGCAATTTTTTGCCATTTTGAGGCGAAATTGTTCCTTTGGGGGGGTATTGCAACTTTTGGCCATATTGAAGCGAAATTGTTCCTTTGGGGGGTTTTTACAATTTTTGGCCATTTTGAGGCGAAATTGTTCCTTTCGGGGGGTATTGCAACTTTTCGGCATTTTGAGGCGAAATTGTTCCTTTGGGGGGGTATTGCAACTTTTGGCCATTTTGAAGCGAAATTGTTCCTTTGGGGGGGTATTGCAATTTTTTGCCATTTTGAGGCGAAATTGTTCCTTTGGGGGGGTATTGCAACTTTTGGCCATTTTGAAGCGAACTTGTTCCTTTGGGGGGGTATTGCAACTTTTCGGCATTTTGAGGCGAAATTGTTCCTTTGGGGGGGTATTGCAATTTTTTGCCATTTTGAGGCGAAATTGTTCCTTTGGGGGGGTATTGCAACTTTTGGCCATTTTGAAGCGAAATTGTTCCTTTGGGGGGTATTGCAATTTTTTGCCATTTTGAGGCGAAATTGTTCCTTTGGGGGGGTATTGCAACTTTTGGCCATATTGAAGCGAAATTGTTCCTTTGGGGGGTTTTTACAATTTTTGGCCATTTTGAGGCGAAATTGTTCCTTTCGGGGGGTATTGCAACTTTTCGGCATTTTGAGGCGAAATTGTTCCTTTGGGGGGGTATTGCAACTTTTGGCCATTTTGAAGCGAAATTGTTCCTTTGGGGGGGTATTGCAATTTTTTGCCATTTTGAGGCGAAATTGTTCCTTTGGGGGGGTATTGCAACTTTTGGCCATTTTGAAGCGAACTTGTTCCTTTGGGGGGTATTGCAACTTTTCGGCATTTTGAGGCGAAATTGTTCCTTTGGGGGGGTATTGCAATTTTTTGCCATTTTGAGGCGAAATTGTTCCTTTGGGGGGGTATTGCAACTTTTGGCCATTTTGAAGCGAAATTGTTCCTTTCGGGGGGTATTGCAACTTTTCGGCATTTTGAGGCGAAATTGTTCCTTTGGGGGGGTATTGCAACTTTTCGGCATTTTGAGGCGAAATTGTTCCTTTGGGGGGGTATTGCAATTTTTTGCCATTTTGAGGCGAAATTGTTCCTTTGGGGGGGTATTGCAACTTTTGGCCATTTTGAAGCGAAATTGTTCCTTTGGGGGGGTATTGCAATTTTTTGCCATTTTGAGGCGAAATTGTTCCTTTGGGGGGGTATTGCAACTTTTGGCCATTTTGAAGCGAAATTGTTCCTTTGGGGGGGTATTGCAATTTTTAACCATTTTGAGGCGAAATTGTTCCTTTGGGGGGGTATTGCAACTTTTGGCCATTTTGAAGCGAAATTGTTCCTTTCGGGGGGTATTGCAACTTTTCAGCATTTTGAGGCGAAATTGTTCCTTTGGGGGGGTATTGCAATTTTTTGCCATTTTGAGGCGAAATTGTTCCTTTGGGGGGGTATTGCAACTTTTCGGCATTTTGAGGCGAAATTGTTCCTTTGGGGGGTATTGCAATTTTTTTTCCATTTTGAGGCGAAATTGTTCCTTTGGTGGGGTATTGCAACTTTTGGCCATTTTGAAGCGAAATTGTTCCTTTCGGGGGGGTATTGCAACTTTTCGGCATTTTGAAGCGAAATTGTTCATTTGGGGGGTATTGCAATTTTTTGCCATTTTGAGGCGAAATTGTTCCTTTGGGGGGGTATTGCAACTTTTGGCCATTTTGAAGCGAAATTGTTCCTTTGGGGGGTATTGCAATTTTTTTTTCATTTTGAGGCGAAATTGTTCCTTTGGGGGGGGTATTGCAAATGTTGGGCATTTTGAAGCGAAATTGTTCCTTTGGGGGGGTATTGCAATTTTTTGCCATTTTGAGGCGAAATTGTTCCTTTGGGGGGGTATTGCAACTTTTCGGCAGTTTGAGGCGAAATTGTTCGTTTGGGGGGGTATTGCAATTTTTTGCAATTTTGAGGTGAAATTGTTCCTTTGGGGGGGTATTGCAACTTTTGGCCATTTTGAAGCGAAATTGTTCCTTTGGGGGGATATTGCATTTTTTTGCCATTTTGAGGCGAAATTGTTCCTTTGGGGGGTTATTGCAACTTTTGGCCATTTTGAAGCGAAATTGTTCCTTTGGGGGGATATTGCAATTTTTTGCCATTTTGAGGCGAAATTGTTCCTTTGGGGAGGTATTGCAGCTTTTGGCCTTTTTGAGGCGAAATTGTTCCTTTGGGGGGGTATTGCAACTTTTGGCCATTTTTAAGCGAAATTGTTCCTTTGGGGGGGTATTGCAACTTTTCGGCATTTTGAGGCGAAATTGTTCCTTTGGGGGGGTATTGCAATTTTTTGCCATTTTGAGGCGAAATTGTTCCTTTGGGGGGGTATTGCAACTTTTGGCCATTTTGAAGCAAAATTGTTCCTTTGGGGGGGTATTGCAACTTTTCGGCATTTTGAGGCGAAATTGTTCCTTGGGGGGGTATTGCAACTTTTGGCCATTTTGAAGCGAAATTGTTCCTTTGGGGGGGTATTGCAATTTTTAACCATTTTGAGGCGAAATTGTTCCTTTGGGGGGGTATTGCAACTTTTGGCCATTTTGAGGCGAAATTGTTCCTTTGGGGGGGTATTGCAACTTTTCAGCATTTTGAAGCGAAATTGTTCCTTTGGGGGGGTATTGCAATTTTTTGCCATATTGAGGCGAAATTGTTCCTTTGGGGGGGTATTGCAATTTTTTGCCATTTTGAGGCGAAATTGTTCCTTTGGGGGGGTATTGCAACTTTTGGCCATTTTGAAGCGAAATTGTTCCTTTGGGGGTATTGCAATTTTTTGCCATTTTGAGGCGAAATTGTTCCTTTCGGGGGGTATTGCAACTTTTGGCCATATTGAAGCGAAATTGTTCCTTTGGGGGGTTTTTACAATTTTTGGCCATTTTGAGGCGAAATTGTTCCTTTCGGGGGGTATTGCAACTTTTCGGCATTTTGAGGCGAAATTGTTCCTTTGGGGGGGTATTGCAACTTTTGGCCATTTTGAAGCGAAATTGTTCCTTTGGGGGGGTATTGCAATTTTTTGCCATTTTGAGGCGAAATTGTTCCTTTGGGGGGGTATTGCAACTTTTGGCCATTTTGAAGCGAAATTGTTCCTTTCGGGGGGTATTGCAACTTTTCGGCATTTTGAGGCGAAATTGTTCCTTTGGGGGGGTATTGCAACTTTTGGCCATTTTGAAGCGAAATTGTTCCTTTGGGGGGGTATTGCAACTTTTCGGCATTTTGAGGCGAAATTGTTCCTTTGGGGGGTATTGCAATTTTTTGCCATTTTGAGGCGAAATTGTTCCTTTTGGGGGGTATTGCAACTTTTGGCCATTTTGAAGCGAAATTGTTCCTTTCGGGGGGTATTGCAACTTTTCGGCATTTTGAGGCGAAATTGTTCCTTTGGGGGGGTATTGCAACTTTTGGCCATTTGGAAGCGAAATTGTTCCTTTGGGGGGGTATTGCAACTTTTCGGCATTTTGAGGCGAAATTGTTCCTTTGGGGGGTATTGCAATTTTTTGCCATTTTGAGGCGAAATTGTTCCTTTGGGGGGGTATTGCAACTTTTGGCCATTTTGAAGCGAAATTGTTCCTTTGGGGGGGTATTGCAATTTTTTGCCATTTTGAGGCGAAATTGTTCCTTTGGGGGGGTATTGCAACTTTTGGCCATATTGAAGCGAAATTGTTCCTTTGGGGGGGTATTGCAATTTTTAACCATTTTGAGGCGAAATTGTTCCTTTGGGGGGGTATTGCAACTTTTGGCCATTTTGAAGCGAAATTGTTCCTTTCGGGGGGTATTGCAACTTTTCAGCATTTTGAGGCGAAATTGTTCCTTTGGGGGGGTATTGCAATTTTTTGCCATTTTGAGGTGAAATTGTTCCTTTGGGGGGGTATTGCAACTTTTCGGCATTTTGAGGCGAAATTGTTCCTTTGGGGGGTATTGCAATTTTTTTTCCATTTTGAGGCGAAATTGTTCCTTTGGGGGGTATTGCAATTTTTTGCCATTTTGAGGCGAAATTGTTCCTTTGGGGGGGTATTGCAACTTTTGGCCATTTTGAAGCGAAATTGTTCCTTTGGGGGGAATTGCAATTTTTTTTTCATTTTGAGGCGAAATTGTTCCTTTGGGGGGGGGGGGTATTGCAAATTTTGGCCATTTTAAAGCGAAATTGTTCCTTTGGGGGGGTATTGCAATTTTTTGCCATTTTGAGGCGAAATTTTTCCTTTGGGGGGGTATTGCATCTTTTCGGCATTTTGAGGCGAAATTGTTCCTTTGAGAGGGTATTGCAATTTTTTGCCATTTTGAGGTGAAATTGTTCCTTTGGGGGGGTATTGCAACTTTTGGCCATTTTGAAGCGAAATTGTTCCTTTGGGGGTATTGCATTTTTTTGCCATTTTGAGGCGAAATTGTTCCTTTTGGGGGGTATTGCAACTTTTGGCCATTTTGAAGCGAAATTGTTCCTTTCGGGGGGTATTGCAACTTTTCGGCATTTTGAGGCGAAATTGTTCCTTTGGGGGGGTATTGCAACTTTTGGCCATTTGGAAGCGAAATTGTTCCTTTGGGGGGGTATTGCAACTTTTCGGCATTTTGAGGCGAAATTGTTCCTTTGGGGGGTATTGCAATTTTTTGCCATTTTGAGGCGAAATTGTTCCTTTGGGGGGGTATTGCAACTTTTGGCCATTTTGAAGCGAAATTGTTCCTTTGGGGGGGTATTGCAATTTTTTGCCATTTTGAGGCGAAATTGTTCCTTTGGGGGGGTATTGCAACTTTTGGCCATATTGAAGCGAAATTGTTCCTTTGGGGGGGTATTGCAATTTTTAACCATTTTGAGGCGAAATTGTTCCTTTGGGGGGGTATTGCAACTTTTGGCCATTTTGAAGCGAAATTGTTCCTTTCGGGGGGTATTGCAACTTTTCAGCATTTTGAGGCGAAATTGTTCCTTTGGGGGGGTATTGCAATTTTTTGCCATTTTGAGGTGAAATTGTTCCTTTGGGGGGGTATTGCAACTTTTCGGCATTTTGAGGCGAAATTGTTCCTTTGGGGGGTATTGCAATTTTTTTTCCATTTTGAGGCGAAATTGTTCCTTTGGGGGGTATTGCAATTTTTTGCCATTTTGAGGCGAAATTGTTCCTTTGGGGGGGTATTGCAACTTTTGGCCATTTTGAAGCGAAATTGTTCCTTTGGGGGGAATTGCAATTTTTTTTTCATTTTGAGGCGAAATTGTTCCTTTGGGGGGGGGGGTATTGCAAATTTTGGCCATTTTAAAGCGAAATTGTTCCTTTGGGGGGGTATTGCAATTTTTTGCCATTTTGAGGCGAAATTTTTCCTTTGGGGGGGTATTGCATCTTTTCGGCATTTTGAGGCGAAATTGTTCCTTTGAGAGGGTATTGCAATTTTTTGCCATTTTGAGGTGAAATTGTTCCTTTGGGGGGGTATTGCAACTTTTGGCCATTTTGAAGCGAAATTGTTCCTTTGGGGGTATTGCATTTTTTTGCCATTTTGAGGCGAAATTGTTCCTTTGGGGGGTATTGCAACTTTTGGCCATTTTGAAGCGAAATTGTTCCTTTGGGGGGGTATTGCAATTTTTTGCCATTTTGAGGCGAAATTGTTCCTTTGGGGGGGTATTGCAGTTTTTGGCCTTTTTGAGGCGAAATTGTTCCTTTGGGGGGGTATTGCAACTTTTGGCCATTTTGAAGCGAAATTGTTCCTTTGTGGGGTATTGCAATTTTTTGCCATTTTGAGGCGAAATTGTTCCTTTGGGGGGGTATTGCAACTTTTGGCCATTTTGAAGCGAAATTGTTCCATTGGGGGGGATTGCAATTTTTTTTTCATTTTGAGGCGAAATTGTTCCTTTGGGGGGGGTATTGCAAATTTTGGCGATTTTGAAGCGAAATTGTTCCTTTGGGGGGGTATTGCAATTTTTTGCCATTTTGAGGTGAAATTGTTCCTTTGGGGGGGTATTGCAACTTTTGGACATTTTGAAGCGAAATTGTTCCTTTGGGGGTATTGCAATTTTTTGCCATTTTGAGGCGAAATTGTTCCTTTGGGGGGGTATTGCAACTTTTGGCCATTTTGAAGCGAAATTGTTCCTTTGGGGGGGTATTGCAATTTTTTGCCATTTTGAGGCGAAATTGTTCCTTTGGGGGGGGATTGCAACTTTTGGCCTTTTTGAGGCGAAATTGTTCCTTTGGGGGGGTATTGCAACTTTTGGCCATTTTGAAGCGAAATTGTTCCTTTGGGGGTTATTGCAACTTTTGGCCATTTTGAAGCGAAATTGTTCCTTTGGGGGGTATTGCATTTTTTTGCCATTTTGAGGCGAAATTGTTCCTTTGGGGGGGTATTGCAACTTTTGGCCATTTTGAAGCGAAATTGTTCCTTTGGGGGGGTATTGCAATTTTTTGCCATTTTGAGGCGAAATTGTTCCTTTGGGGGTATTGCAACTTTTGGCCATTTTGAAGTGAAATTGTTCCTTTCGGGGGGTATTGCAACTTTTCAGCATTTTGAAGCGAAATTGTTCCTTTGGGGGGGTATTGCAATTTTTTGCCATTTTGAGGCGAAATTGTTCCTTTGGGGGGGTATTGCAATTTTTTGCCATTTTGAGGCGAAAGTGTTCCTTTGGGGGTGTATTGCAACTTTTGGCCATTTTGAAGCGAAATTGTTCCTTTGGGGGGGTATTGCAATTTTTTGCCATTTTGAGGCGAAATTGTTCCTTTCGGGGGGTATTGCAACTTTTCAGCATTTTGAGGCGAAATTGTTCCTTTGGGGGGGTATTGCAATTTTTTGCCATTTTGAGGTGAAATTGTTCCTTTGGGGGGGTATTGCAACTTTTCGGCATTTTGAGGCGAAATTGTTCCTTTGGGGGGTATTGCAATTTTTTTTCCATTTTGAGGCGAAATTGTTCCTTTGGGGGGTATTGCAATTTTTTGCCATTTTGAGGCGAAATTGTTCCTTTGGGGGGGTATTGCAACTTTTGGCCATTTTGAAGCGAAATTGTTCCTTTGGGGGGAATTGCAATTTTTTTTTCATTCTGAGGCGAAATTGTTCCTTTGGGGGGGGTATTGCAAATTTTGGCCATTTTAAAGCGAAATTGTTCCTTTGGGGGGTATTGCAATTTTTTGCCATTTTGAGGCGAAATTGTTCCTTTGGGGGGGTATTGCAACTTTTCGGCATTTTGAGGCGAAATTGTTCCTTTGAGGGGGTATTGCAATTTTTTGCCATTTTGAGGTGAAATTGTTCCTTTGGGGGGGTATTGCAACTTTTGGCCATTTTGAAGCGAAATTGTTCCTTTGGGGGGTATTGTATTTTTTTGCCATTTTGAGGCGAAATTGTTCCTTTCGGGGGGTATTGCAACTTTTCAGCATTTTGAAGCGAAATTGTTCCTTTGGGGGGGTATTGCAATTTTTTGCCATTTTGAGGCGAAATTGTTCCTTTGGGGGGGTATTGCAATTTTTTGCCATTTTGAGGCGAAAGTGTTCCTTTGGGGGTGTATTGCAACTTTTGGCCATTTTGAAGCGAAATTGTTCCTTTGGGGGGGTATTGCAATTTTTTGCCATTTTGAGGCGAAATTGTTCCTTTCGGGGGGTATTGCAACTTTTGGCCATATTGAAGCGAAATTGTTCCTTTGGGGGGTTTTTACAATTTTTGGCCATTTTGAGGCGAAATTGTTCCTTTCGGAGGGTATTGCAACTTTTCGGCTGTAATACTTACTATATGTTCTGAGGATTTCGATAGCGTAGGGCAACAGAACCTTAAACTCCATGTTAACTGAGGGCAAGCTGATTCAAAAGAGAACTGGAAAACCTGGAAACCTGACATTACTCCCCCCCCCAGAGACGGCCTCAGGACGGATCAGGGCCCGGCTTGTCCGGGAACCGTCGATGAAACTGAGCGATCTTCCGGGGTGCCCGAATGTTACCCACCGGTTCCCAGGAATCGTCCTCGGGGGCGTACCCCTGCCAACGTACCAGATATTGAAGCCGACGACGATGGAGCCGGGAGTCAATAATGTCCTCAACCACGAACTGCTCCTCGCCGTTGACCATCACAGGCGGAGGAGGAGGCACAACACGACCACGAAACGTATTAGGGGAGACAGGCTTGAGGAGAGACACATGAAAGACCGGATGAACCTTTAGATGGTGCGGCAACCGTAGCCGACAGGCCACAGGGCTCACGATCCCGGTGATCTTAAACGGACCGATGAATTTTTGTCCCAGCTTCTGCGAAGGAACACCCAATCTCAGGTTTTTGGTGGACAACCATACAGAGTCCCCTACCTTGTACATGGGTGCCGGTTTCCGGTGAGTGTCGGCCGACCTCTTGTAACGCTCCTGGGCCGTAGCCACAGTGTCCTTCAGAACCTCCAGATTTTGTCGTAGCTCTGTCAACCTGTCCTCCACCGCTGGCACCGAAACCGCAACCGGTGACCTAGGCAAAACATTCGGATGGTAACCCAAGTTAGCGAAAAAAGGCGTTACCTTAGTGGAGCTGCTCTGAGTGTTGTTATATGAGAACTCCGCCAACGGAAGCATCTTCAACCAATCGTCTTGGAGATGGCTGACATAACATCGAAGGTATTGTTCCAGGGTTTGATTTGTCCGTTCGGTTTGCCCATTTGTCTGAGGATGGTATGCAGAAGACAAACAGACATCAATCTGGAGTGCCGTACAAAACCCCTTCCAGAACCTAGACGTGAACTGCACGCCCCGGTCAGAGATGATCTCGTCTGGTACCCCATGCAATCGGAATACGTTCTGGATAACCAAATCCACTGTCTCTGCGGCTGAGGGAAGACCGGTACACGGAATGAAGTGAGCAGCTTTAGTCAATCGGTCTACCACCACTAAAATGGTATTGTGTCCGCATGAGACTGGCAACTCCACAATAAAATCCATGGAGATAGACCCCCAAGGGCGAGATGGCACGGGTAACGGCTGGAGGAGTCCCGTAGGAGCCACACGAGGGACCTTGCACCGGGCACAAACCACACATGAGTGGACATAGTCCTTCACATCCTTTAAACAGGTAGGCCACCAGAAAAAACGGCTCAGAAATTCTTGCGTCTTCTGTACCCCCCTATGACCAGCCAACACGGAGTCATGGACCAACTTGAGAACCCGAAGTCTTACGGCCTCCGGGACATAAATGCGTCGCTCTCTCAACCACACACCATTCCGAAGAACAAGAGTTACATCATTCGGGGGGGCAGCAAGAAATACGTCACCATCATAGGCCAGCTTGATGTCCTTCCACAAGTCCTGGTCCTGGAGTACTCCAACGAAATTGGCATCCGATAACACGGTCTGAGACGGGGTTCCAGGCACGGAGTCCACGGCGTGGATTCGGGACAAGGCATCGGCTTTCCCATTACGTGAACCTGGACGGTATGTAACGACAAAATTGAACTGGTTAAGGAATAGGCTCCAACGGGCTTGCCGTGGAGACAGGCACCTGGCAGACTTAAGAAATTCCAGATTACGATGATCCGTGAGTACTATCACTTGCTGCGCGGCTCCCTGTAAGTGGTGTCTCCATTCCTTGAAAGCGGAAATAATCGCCAATAATTCCTTGTCCGCAATGTCGTAGTTCCTTTCTGCAGGGGACAACCGACGGGAAAAGAAGGCACACGGATGCAAGAGACTCTTGTCCCCGGTCCTTTGAGAAAGAATGGCCCCTAATGCATAGTCGGAAGCGTCGACCTCCACGATAAAGGGAAGTGCGGGATTCGGATGGACTAATATTGGCGCTGAGGTAAAACATACCTTGAGACGATGGAATGCTTCCTGGGCCTGGGCGGACCACACAAACTTCTGTCCTTTCTTGGTTAACAGAGTGATGGGACGAACAATCTGAAAAGTTACGGATAAAGCGTCGGTAAAAGTTGGCAAAACCGACAAAGCG
The DNA here is from genome assembly GCF_048569485.1 of Anomaloglossus baeobatrachus. Lineage (NCBI taxonomy): Eukaryota > Metazoa > Chordata > Amphibia > Anura > Aromobatidae > Anomaloglossus > Anomaloglossus baeobatrachus. Next base: position 85,344,477 of record NC_134364.1, on the reverse strand, counting down.
TTGTACCTCCTTGATGTTTCCCGGTTCCGGCCAGTCCAGAATTGCTTGTATCTTGCCCGACTCCATGTTCAGCCCCTGAGGAGAGATGACATAACCTAAGAATTGTATTTGTGAGCAGTGGAACTCGCATTTCTCCAGCTTAATGTACAGGTGGTTTTCCCTCAGACGGGTAAGTACGGTCTTGACGTGCTCCTGGTGTTCCTGTAGAGAATCAGAAAAGATTAGGATATCGTCCAGATAGATCACCATGAATTGGTCCATGATATCCCTAAAAATATCGTTAACTAGATGTTGAAATGCCGCGGGAGCGTTACAAAGTCCAAAAGGCATCACTAGGTACTCAAAATGTCCGTACCGACATCGGAACGCGGTCTTCCACTCGTCTCCGGGACGTATACGAAGCAGATTATATGCCCCACGGAGGTCCAATTTGGTGAATATTTTTGCCTGTTGGACCCTCTCCAATAGCTCAGGAATCAACGGTAACGGATACCGGTTCCGGATGGTTATTTTATTCAATTCCCGGTAGTCAATACAGGGTCTCAGAGTCCCCTCCTTCTTTTTCACGAAAAAGATGGGTGCCCCTGCGGGTGAGGTAGACGGACGAATAAATCCCTTGGCTAGGCTTTCATCAATGTACTCTTTTAACGCTCCTAGCTCAGGTGCCGCCAACGGGTAGACATGACCAAACGGAATCTCCGCCCCTGGGAGTAAGTCTATGGGGCAATCATACGGTCTATGCGGGGGAAGTCGGTCGGCTTTTCTTTTGTCGCATATATCAGCGAAGTCACGGTAAACCGGGGGTAAAACAGGTACCTGTACAGTGCTCTCCGCATTTGGTGGTACTGGAACCGGAACAGTTGGACTAATGGTCGGAATATTCTGCGGTGGGAAGGATATTTCCTTAGTTTCCCAATCGATGACCGGATTTGTAGACCGTAGCCACGGAATACCTAAAATAATCGGAAAATGAGGAGATGAAATTAGCATGAAAACAAGGGTCTCCTGCTGACCTGGCTTCATGACGCATTCTAGCGGTACGGTTTCCCGATCAACTGGTCCAGAGATTAACGGAGATCCGTCTACCGTCTCCATGGTAACCGGTGAGGATCTTTGCTGAGTCCGGATACCGTGTTTCCTGACAAAAGAAGAGTCCATGAAATTTCCCCCTGCCCCAGAGTCTATCATTGCAGAGGTAGGTATTAGCTGTCCCTCCCACCGGATCTGAATGGGGAGTGAACAATGGGTATATTTCCCTTCTGAGTCCTTCGGTGAGGTTGACATTACAGTCAAGGGAAATACTGCATCCAAGTGTCCACTTGCCTCAGAGATATCGGACTCTGCGTCCGTGTTGTCACACTCTGCCATGGCTGCCAATACCTTATTTGGGCGATTCGGACGTTTCGGGCAGTCGATCAAGAAATGATCCGATTGACCGCAATAGAAACACAAACGCTCACGGAGCCGGTGTTCGCGACGTTCATTGGTCTCTCGCTTTTGCAGAGAGTCCACTTGCATAGGAACGTCCTCGGCCTCCCGTGGCGTCCTGAGAGCGGGTTCTCTGGAAGGAAATGCAAAGTTGTTTACACGGTTTACAGCTGCCCATTTTTCCTGTCTACGTTCCGTCAAGCGGGTATCAATACGCACACAGTGCTGGAGAAACAGTTCAAAATCCCCTGGAGATTCGGAACGAGCTAACTCGTCCTTGATGGTACCGGACAACCCCTTTCTGAAAACAGACAATAATGCATTGTTTCCCCAGTCGGTGTCTACCACTAACCTCTTAAATTCAGTGGCGTATTCAACGACAGAACGCTTTCCCTGACGTAAGGAAAGGAGAGCCGATTCAGCGGTAGCACGGCGATTCGGATCATCAAACATTTGCGCCATTGCGTTCAGAAAATCATCTAGGTGATTTAAACGGATGTCCCGGTTCTCTATCATAGGATTAGCCCAAGCCAGTGCTCGTGAGGTTAATAACATAATTATACATAACACTTTGGACCGGTCAGAACGGTAATAATCAGCATGTACATCAAAAAACAATATACATTGGTTCACAAATCCACGAAACTGACTACGGTCACCATTGAAACGGAATGGGGGTAACCTAGGCATACCGGCAGCTGATACGGACGTAGTGGGGACGGCTTCCTGAGCCTCCACTCTGACTTGCAAGTCCTGTATAGCCGGCCCCAGTACCTGGTGATCATGGCCCAGCTGTGCCTCCACATCTCTCAGTTTAGTCTGCACCACCTCAATCTCCTGCTGCAAGGAGTTAATCATAGAAAAGAGCTGATCTACTCCTCGTGTCTCAGTCATTGCCCCAGCGAAATCCTCTTTTTTGGCCTGAGTATAATGTAATACTTATTATATGTTCTGAGGATTTCGATAGCGTAGGGCAACAGAACCTTAAACTCCATGTTAACTGAGGGCAAGCTGATTCAAAAGAGAACTGGAAAACCTGGAAACCTGACATCGGCATTTTGAGGCGAAATTGTTCCTTTGGGGGGGTATTGCAACTTTTGGCCATTTTGAAGCGAAATTGTTCCTTTGGGGGGTATTGCAATTTTTTGCCATTTTGAGGCGAAATTGTTCCTTTGGGGGTGGTATTGCAACTTTTGGCCATTTTGAAGCGAAATTGTTCCTTTGGGGGGGTATTGCAACTTTTCGGCATTTTGAGGCGAAATTGTTCCTTTGGGGGGGTATTGCAATTTTTTGCCATTTTGAAGCGAAATTGTTCCTTTGGGGGGGTATTGCAACTTTTGGCCATTTTGAAGCGAAATTTTTCCTTTCGGGGGGTATTGCAACTTTTCAGCATTTTGAGGCGAAATTGTTCCTTTGGGGGGGTATTGCAATTTTTTGCCATTTTGAGGCGAAATTGTTCCTCTGGGGGGGTATTGCAACTTTTCGGCATTTTGAGGCGAAATTGTTCCTTTGGGGGGGTATTGCAATTTTTTTTCCATTTTGAGGCGAAATTGTTCCTTTGGGGGGGTATTGCAACTTTTGGCCATTTTGAAGCGAAATTGTTCCTTTCGGGGGGGTATTGCAACTTTTCGGCATTTTGAAGCGAAATTGTTCATTTGGGGGGTATTGCAATTTTTTGCCATTTTGAGGCGAAATTGTTCCTTTGGGGGGGTATTGCAACTTTTGGCCATTTTGAAGCGAAATTGTTCCTTTGGGGGGTATTGCAATTTTTTTTTCATTTTGAGGCGAAATTGTTCCTTTGGGGGGGTATTGCAAATGTTGGGCATTTTGAAGCGAAATTGTTCCTTTGGGGGGGTATTGCAATTTTTTGCCATTTTGAGGCGAAATTGTTCCTTTGGGGGGGTATTGCAACTTTTCGGCATTTTGAGGCGAAATTGTTCCTTTGGGGGGGTATTGCAATTTTTTTGCAATTTTGAGGTGAAATTGTTCCTTTGGGGGGGTATTGCAACTTTTGGCCATTTTGAAGCGAAATTGTTCCTTTGGGGGGTATTGCATTTTTTTGCCATTTTGAGGCGAAATTGTTCCTTTGGGGGGTTATTGCAACTTTTGGCCATTTTGAAGCGAAATTGTTCCTTTGGGGGGATATTGCAATTTTTTGCCATTTTGAGGCGAAATTGTTCCTTTGGGGAGGTATTGCAACTTTTGGCCTTTTTGAGGCGAAATTGTTCCTTTGGGGGGGTATTGCAACTTTTGGCCATTTTTAAGCGAAATTGTTCCTTTGGGGGGGTATTGCAACTTTTCGGCATTTTGAGGCGAAATTGTTCCTTTGGGGGGGTATTGCAATTTTTTGCCATTTTGAGGCGAAATTGTTCCTTTGGGGGGGTATTGCAACTTTTGGCCATTTTGAAGCGAAATTGTTCCTTTGGGGGGGTATTGCAACTTTTCGGAATTTTGAGGCGAAATTGTTCCTTGGGGGGGTATTGCAACTTTTGGCCATTTTGAAGCGAAATTGTTCCTTTGGGGGGGTATTGCAATTTTTAACCATTTTGAGGCGAAATTGTTCCTTTGGGGGGGTATTGCAACTTTTGGCCATTTTGAAGTGAAATTGTTCCTTTCGGGGGGTATTGCAACTTTTCAGCATTTTGAAGCGAAATTGTTCCTTTGGGGGGGTATTGCAATTTTTTGCCATTTTGAGGCGAAATTGTTCCTTTGGGGGGGTATTGCAATTGTTTGCCATTTTGAGGCGAAATTGTTCCTTTGGGGGGGTATTGCAACTTTTGGCCATTTTGAAGCGAAATTGTTCCTTTGGGGGTATTGCAATTTTTTGCCATTTTGAGGCGAAATTGTTCCTTTCGGGGGGTATTGCAACTTTTGGCCATATTGAAGCGAAATTGTTCCTTTGGGGGGTTTTTACAATTTTTGGCCATTTTGAGGCGAAATTGTTCCTTTCGGGGGGTATTGCAACTTTTCGGCATTTTGAGGCGAAATTGTTCCTTTGGGGGGGTATTGCAACTTTTGGCCATTTTGAAGCGAAATTGTTCCTTTGGGGGGGTATTGCAATTTTTTGCCATTTTGAGGCGAAATTGTTCCTTTGGGGGGGTATTGCAACTTTTGGCCATTTTGAAGCGAAATTGTTCCTTTGGGGGGGTATTGCAACTTTTCGGCATTTTGAGGCGAAATTGTTCCTTTGGGGGGTATTGCAATTTTTTGCCATTTTGAGGCGAAATTGTTCCTTTGGGGGGGTATTGCAACTTTTGGCCATTTTGAAGCGAAATTGTTCCTTTCGGGGGGTATTGCAACTTTTCGGCATTTTGAGGCGAAATTGTTCCTTTGGGGGGGTATTGCAACTTTTGGCCATTTTGAAGCGAAATTGTTCCTTTGGGGGGGTATTGCAACTTTTCGGCATTTTGAGGCGAAATTGTTCCTTTGGGGGGGTATTGCAATTTTTTGCCATTTTGAGGCGAAATTGTTCCTTTGGGGGGTATTGCAACTTTTGGCCATTTTGAAGCGAAATTGTTCCTTTGGGGGGGTATTGCAATTTTTTGCCATTTTGAGGCGAAATTGTTCCTTTGGGGGGGTATTGCAACTTTTGGCCATATTGAAGCGAAATTGTTCCTTTGGGGGGGTATTGCAATTTTTAACCATTTTGAGGCGAAATTGTTCCTTTGGGGGGGTATTGCAACTTTTGGCCATTTTGAAGCGAAATTGTTCCTTTCGGGGGGTATTGCAACTTTTCAGCATTTTGAGGCGAAATTGTTCCTTTGGGGGGGTATTGCAATTTTTTGCCATTTTGAGGTGAAATTGTTCCTTTGGGGGGTGTGAGGTAAATCCGGAGAGATGACGATAAATCATGATATTCAAGTATGTCAGGGAGCCCTCTCCTGGTGTCAACCCCCCTTTCCCCCACACAACTGGTTTAGCAACAAACTCCATGGCCATGTCCTGTGATATGGAAATTAGGTGGCTTTGGGACAATGGACACAGGATGACTCCCTGCCGTCACCCTGTAGTAGGAGCTGCTATCTAATTAGCAAGGCTATGGAAATAGCCAGACAGAACGACTCCAGTAAAAAATGGTTCATATCTCGCAAGCCATATTTCCGATAAATATGGCAACCATAACAATGGTGTCTCCGCATGTGGACGATGCTGGCACACCCTTTTTATGGAAGTAGGACATTGGGAAACACACCAAACGTGATATCAGCCAATGGGGAACTGGCAGACAGGTCATGAGTCCCCTCGTTCTGTAGCTAAATTCATAACTGTCACAATGAGAGCATTGGCGTCTGCCTACGACGCTCCCAGGCAAAGTTATAGCCAAAATCCCCTTTGCTGGATAATTCTGATCCATGCAGGGGGAGTGGCAGTGCTTCCCTGTGAGGTCACTAAGGTAGGAGGGGACCTGGATCTGCCCAGGTTGATAACCCTACTTCGGCCATTTTCCAGCGTTCTTCTCGCTGGGGGCACGTGTAGGAAACATCTGTGGGAGTTCCTGGAAACCTGGTCTACAGCGCCCCCCTGTGGCCAGACGCACAAGGTAACTGCTGGAACTGTGTATGCCTGTTTGTAACCCATGCTTTATCTGTAACTGTACTCTGACATATGTATATTCTGTAGATTCCCTATTGTATATATCGTAGTTTCTAGTGTGCTTTAGGCGATTAAATTATATAATTAATCTTGGGCTGTTCTGTTATCTCGATCTTGAATCCCACGTCTGTGTGTTCGGCTAATAGTTACCGTGAAGCGGTTGGTGGCAGCGAGTTGTGCCAAGGATTATTGTGGGGAGGCCAGTGAGATTCAGGGAGGTTTTATATATTCCGCCCGCGGAGGTCGGGGGAATATATACCTTACTCTCACCGGGGACCCTTCAATAATCGGCATAAGTAGTATAGCGGCCTCCTTGCTTATTGTCGGGCAATTCCATAATTGGCCTGACTATAAGAGGGGCGCTAGAGAGCGCGTCACGTGCTCTGTCTGTCGGTCGGGAGGTATAAAGTAGGGGTGACCCCCACTTGTTACCCCCCGATTGTGACGTACTGGTAGCCAGCGCGGGGGATTTCTGAGTGACCCCCCCGGTGGTTTGTGACATATTGGTGGCAAGCGGTGGGATCGAGATAATAGTGTGTGTGAGTGTGAGACCCATACTCCCAGACACTAAAGACTGCCTGCAGCAGCTGTGGCTGCTGGGGTCTTCAGACTAGCTCAACACTAGAGTGTCAGAGTGCAGATACTGTAAGGTGTGTGGAGGCATCAGGTGTCAGTTCTGTGTCAGTGACCAAAGTCTGCAACAATGGCTGATAGCACCAGGAGCAAAGCCAAAGGAATGGCCGATGCTCAGGCCAGAGACGATGAGGAGGTTGTCCACGAGCCCTCCAGGAGCCCGACGCCAGAGAACAGCTCTGCAGAGGACATCGCACAACCTGGGACTGCTGGACAAGATGAGGAGCAGCTCGCCCAAGGGTCCTCAACGAGCCAGACGCCAGCCCTCCGCTCTGCAATGGACAGTGAAGCACCAGGCTCCGCAGCGGGCCGCAGATCACCACGTGCCATTCCACCGAGCCTGGGAGGCTCGGATAGCCTTCTTCAAATGGCTATGGCCCTTCTCCAGGCTGGAGACCGGGATACCTACGAGATACTCATGGCAGAGCGCAGGGCAGAGCGGCAGGCAGCGCGTGAAGAGCGCCAGGCAGAGCGTGACTACCAGCTGCAGCTAGCTCAGCTCCGGCCCTCATCAGCCACACGTGACCTTCAAGACACCAAACTTCCAAAGGTCCGTGTTGAGGACTTCCCAGTGCTGGAGAATGATGGAGACTTGGACTCTTTCTTGACTGCTTTTGAGCGGACTTGCTTGCAGCACCATCTGAACAAGGACCAGTGGGCCAAATACCTGACCCCCCGTTTAAGGGGTAAGGCCCTGGATATCCTTGGGGACTTGCCTGCTGAGGCAGATCAGGGCTACGACACCATCAAGCGGGCCCTGATCCAACAGTACAACCTCACCCCGGAGTCCTACCGCAAGAAGTTCCGGAGCCTACAGAAGGGACCAAAGGACTCCTGGGCTGACCACCGGCGGGCACTTGCCCGAGCTGCCGACCACTGGACCCAAGGCCTGCAGCTTTCCACCGGACCGGAGATCCTGGACTTGTTCATCACGGAGCAACTCTTGTGGAACTGCCCTGAGGATCTCCGCCAGTTCATCCGAGACCAGAAGCCAAAGGGATCCACGGCTACAGCTGCCCTTGCCGATGACTACACCAACAACCGGGCCCCTGAGGCCAGGAGAGCGGCCACCAGCAGCACCTGGAGAGGGGGTAAGATGAATTCTGCGACTGCCCCACCTGCCCCTAGACTGCAGGGGGTGTCCCCCTCAACTCCCCTCTCCAGGCCCGTGGCGGAACCAAGACGGTGCCACCAGTGCAACCTACCTGGACACTTCAAGGCCATGTGCCCTCAGCGTCCCAAGGCCCCGGCTCCGTCCCCGTCCCAAGGGCCGCCCAAGGTGTATTGTGTGGGTGGGGGTGGTGGTAGGTCCCTGGACAGCTTCCAACCTGTCACCGTCGGCCGGTCTGTGACCATAGGACTGCGAGACAGCGCCTCGGAGGTGACTCTGGTGCGGCCTGAGATGGTGTCCCCCCAAGACTTGATCCCTGGAAAAACCCTCGCTGTCTCCGGGATTGGAGGCACTGACCCGGCGCTGCCTGTTGCTGACATTTATGTGGACTGGGGCGCAGGGCGAGGGGTGAGGGAGGTGGGGGTAACTGATCGGATCCCTGCAAACGTGCTACTTGGGACAGATTTGGGGCAAATAACCTCCCAGTTTGGCCCCGCCCCAAAGGCTGAACCTTCAGCCAGTACTGACATGACTCCTGACAATGTTAATGTGTTATCTATGAATGATGTAAGGGAGGAGGGAGTGAACTCCGATATTTCTGCTTGCACAGACACCATAGACACACACTCAGCTGCAGCTGTGACAGGAGGGGAGGGGGTCAGAGAAAGGTGTGACAATGCCTCTACAAGTAACCAGCCTGTGAGCTGGGATCTGTTGCCCTCTGCAGGGATAAGCAGAGAGCAGGGTGCTGCAGGGGGAGGACCAGTGTGTGGGGTGGGGGCTACCACAGCAAATGTGGGGTCCCCAGAGATTTCACAGCGGGGTTCTGTTGCTGCAGGAGGGGAACAGGCAGGTGAGATTGGGGCCGGTCCAGGAGCGGAAGTGCTCCCAGGTAAGATCTCGGTGCATGGTTCCCCCACAACCGGGGTGTCAGGAAGCCAGGTAGGTCTGCCTGAACCGGCGACTTGGTCAGGAACGGAGGAGGAGCAGGCACGACCCACGGTCGCAGCGGCTGTGGCCGCTGTCACCCGCAGTGGGAGTGCTGGAAGCCAAGGGGCCTCCCGGAGGTCCGATAGCTCTTCCCCTTCTGACCAAGTGGCAGCCGAGTCAGGTGGAGGCCAGGACACAGGTCCCGGGGTACTGACTGAAGATGTGACAGTCTCGTCGATTCTGGCCACATCTAGTCAGGGGTTTCAGGCAGCGTTAGAAGCTGACGACAGCCTGAAAGCTCTTAAGGAGCAGGCGGCACAGCCTCCCTCGGACTCGGACCCGGAGCGAGTGGTCTGGGACCAAGGACGGCTGTACCGGGCCACGGTCCAGCAGGGTTCACCGGAGGCGTGGCCCAGGGACCGACAGTTGGTGGTACCCTATCCGTTCCGGACGGAGTTGTTGCGGATCGCACATGAGATTCCGATGGCCGGACACCTAGGGATCGCTAAGACCAAGGCCAGGTTAAACCAGCATTTCTACTGGCCAAAAATGGGGGCCGATGTGGCTGCCTACTGCCGTTCGTGTGAAACCTGTCAGAGAGTGGGGAAGGCGGGGCCACGCCCCAAAGCCCCACTGGTATCTCTGCCAATCATCGATGAGCCTTTCAGGAGGGTGGCTGTGGATCTGGTCGGCCCGCTGGCCATCCCCAGCAGCTCCGGGAAACGCTTCATACTGACGGTAGTGGACTATGCCACCCGGTACCCAGAAGCAGTGGCCTTGTCGTCCATTCGGGCTGACAAGGTGGCCACCGCATTGCTGGAGATTTTCTCCCGAGTGGGTTTTCCCCAGGAAATGCTCACTGACCGGGGGACCCAATTCATGTCCCAGCTGATGGAGGCCCTCTGTAAGCAAGTCCAGGTGCGACATCTGGTGGCCAGCCCGTACCATCCACAGACTAATGGCCTGTGCGAGCGGTTCAATGGCACCTTAAAGCAGATGCTTAAGATGTTGGTCGACTCCCATGGGCGTGACTGGGAGCGGTATCTCCCCCACCTGTTATTTGCTTACCGGGAGGTTCCACAGGCCTCAACAGGATTCTCACCGTTTGAGCTCCTGTACGGGCGACGTGTGCGGGGCCCCCTGGCTCTGGTGAAAGAGGCTTGGGAAGGGGATTTGGCCACCCCTGGAGTGTCGGTTATCGAGTATGTCATGCGCTTCCGGGACAAAATGCAGGCCTTGACGCAACTGGTACACGACAATATGGCTCAAGCCCAGGCCGATCAGAAGCGTTGGTACGACCAGAACGCTTGTGAGAGGACCTACCAAGTGGGTCAAGAGGTGTGGGTACTGGTCCCCGTACCACAGGACAAGCTTCAGGCAGCCTGGGAAGGCCCATACCTCGTGTACCAGCAGCTCAACCCTGTAACGTACCTGGTCACCCTGGACCCTGCCCGTGGAAGGCGGAAGCCCTTCCATGTGAACATGATGAAGGCACATCATGAGCGGGAGGCATGTGCGCTCCCCGTGTGCAACCTGCCCGAGGAGGGAGAAGCGGAAACCCTCTTGGATATGCTAGCCCAGGTTAGGGCAGGCGGATCCATTGAGGATGTGGAGGTTGGCCACCAGCTCTTGGAGGACCAACGGTCCCAGCTGTGGGCCACCCTCCTCCCCTTCCGGGGGTTGTTTACCAACCAGCCCGGAAGGACTGACTTGGCTGTCCATCACGTGGACACTGGGGATCATCCCCCGATCCGGCGTTCAGCATATCGGATCTCCCTGGAAGTGCAGCAACACATGCGCCAGGAGATTGACGAGATGCTGAAGCTGGGGGTGATCCAGGCATCCAACAGCGCTTGGGCCTCGCCTGTAGTCCTCGTCCCTAAGAAGGACCGAACCACTCGGTTCTGCGTGGACTACAGGGGGCTCAATGCTGTCACGGTCGCCGATGCGTACCCAATGCCACGCATCGATGACCTGCTCGATCAGTTGGCCGGGGCTCAGTACCTGACCATCATGGATCTGAGCCGGGGATATTGGCAGATCCCCCTGACTCCCAAGGCCAGGGAACGCTCTGCCTTTATTACCCCATTTGGACTGTACGAGTCCACGGTGATGCCATTCGGGATGAGGAATGCCCCTGCCACTTTCCAGCGGATGGTCAACACCCTGCTCAAGGGACTTGAAGGGTACGCGGCCGCGTACCTGGATGACATTGCCGTCTTCAGTCCCACCTGGGAGGACCACCTAGAGCATCTAGCACAGGTGCTCAGGCGGATCCACCGGGCAGGTTTGACCATCAAGCCGGGAAAGTGTCAGCTGGCCATGAGCGAGGTCCAGTACCTCGGTCACCGGGTAGGTGGGGGAACGCTGAAGCCCGAGCCTGAGAAAGTGGAGGCCATCGCATCCTGGCCCACCCCCAGGACCAAGAAGCAGGTGATGTCCTTCTTGGGGACCGCTGGGTACTATAGGAGGTTTGTTCCATGCTATAGTAGCCTAGCAAAGCCCTTGACGGACCTCACCAAGAAGAAGCTGCCCTCTGCAGTCGATTGGACAGTGGACTGCGAGACAGCCTTCCGGGCCCTAAAGGACGCCCTGTCCAGCCCGCCCGTGCTACAGGCAGCCGACTTCACGCGGCCGTTTGTAGTACAGACCGACGCCAGTGACTTCGGCCTCGGTGCGGTGCTCAGCCAGGTGGACTCTGCGAGCCAAGAGCACCCAGTCTTGTACCTGAGCAGGAAGCTGTTACCAAGGGAAGTTGCCTATTCCACGATGGAGAAGGAGTGCCTGGCCATAGTGTGGGCCCTGCAGCGTCTGCAACCCTATCTATACGGGCGCCACTTCATCGTGGAGACGGACCACAATCCCCTCAGCTGGTTGCACACCGTCTCTGGGACGAATGGGCGATTGTTGCGATGGAGCCTTGCGCTCCAGCAATACAACTTCACCATTCGCCACAAAAGGGGCCGTGACCACGGTAACGCAGACGGGCTGTCCCGACAAGGAGAGGTCGCGGACGGGCGCACGGGGGAACACCGGAGTGTGCTGCCCCCTAGCGCCCTCAAAAGGGGGGAGGTGTGAGGTAAATCCGGAGAGATGACGATAAATCATGATATTCAAGTATGTCAGGGAGCCCTCTCCTGGTGTCAACCCCCCTTTCCCCCACACAACTGGTTTAGCAACAAACTCCATGGCCATGTCCTGTGATATGGAAATTAGGTGGCTTTGGGACAATGGACACAGGATGACTCCCTGCCGTCACCCTGTAGTAGGAGCTGCTATCTAATTAGCAAGGCTATGGAAATAGCCAGACAGAACGACTCCAGTAAAAAATGGTTCATATCTCGCAAGCCATATTTCCGATAAATATGGCAACCATAACAATGGTGTCTCCGCATGTGGACGATGCTGGCACACCCTTTTTATGGAAGTAGGACATTGGGAAACACACCAAACGTGATATCAGCCAATGGGGAACTGGCAGACAGGTCATGAGTCCCCTCGTTCTGTAGCTAAATTCATAACTGTCACAATGAGAGCATTGGCGTCTGCCTACGACGCTCCCAGGCAAAGTTATAGCCAAAATCCCCTTTGCTGGATAATTCTGATCCATGCAGGGGGAGTGGCAGTGCTTCCCTGTGAGGTCACTAAGGTAGGAGGGGACCTGGATCTGCCCAGGTTGATAACCCTACTTCGGCCATTTTCCAGCGTTCTTCTCGCTGGGGGCACGTGTAGGAAACATCTGTGGGAGTTCCTGGAAACCTGGTCTACAGCGCCCCCCTGTGGCCAGACGCACAAGGTAACTGCTGGAACTGTGTATGCCTGTTTGTAACCCATGCTTTATCTGTAACTGTACTCTGACATATGTATATTCTGTAGATTCCCTATTGTATATATCGTAGTTTCTAGTGTGCTTTAGGCGATTAAATTATATAATTAATCTTGGGCTGTTCTGTTATCTCGATCTTGAATCCCACGTCTGTGTGTTCGGCTAATAGTTACCGTGAAGCGGTTGGTGGCAGCGAGTTGTGCCAAGGATTATTGTGGGGAGGCCAGTGAGATTCAGGGAGGTTTTATATATTCCGCCCGCGGAGGTCGGGGGAATATATACCTTACTCTCACCGGGGACCCTTCAATAATCGGCATAAGTAGTATAGCGGCCTCCTTGCTTATTGTCGGGCAATTCCATAATTGGCCTGACTATAAGAGGGGCGCTAGAGAGCGCGTCACGTGCTCTGTCTGTCGGTCGGGAGGTATAAAGTAGGGGTGACCCCCACTTGTTACCCCCCGATTGTGACGTACTGGTAGCCAGCGCGGGGGATTTCTGAGTGACCCCCCCGGTGGTTTGTGACAGGGGGGTATTGCAACTTTTCGGCATTTTGAGGCGAAATTGTTCCTTTGGGGGGCATTGCAATTTTTTTTCCATTTTGAGGCGAAATTGTTCCTTTGGGCGGTATTGCAATTTTTTGCCATTTTGAGGCGAAATTGTTCCTTTGGGGGGGTATTGCAACTTTTGGCCATTTTGAAGCGAAATTGTTCCTTTGGGGGGAATTGCAATTTTTTTTTCATTTTGAGGCGAAATTGTTCCTTTGGGGGGGGTATTGCAAATTTTGGCCATTTTAAAGCGAAATTGTTCCTTTGGGGGGGTATTGCAATTTTTTGCCATTTTGAGGCGAAATTGTTCCTTTGGGGGGGTATTGCAACTTTTCGGCATTTTGAGGCGAAATTGTTCCTTTGAGGGGGTATTGCAATTTTTTGCCATTTTGAGGTGAAATTGTTCCTTTGGGGGGGTATTGCAACTTTTGGCCATTTTGAAGCGAAATTGTTCCTTTGGGGGGTATTGCATTTTTTTGCCATTTTGAGGCGAAATTGTTCCTTTGGGGGGTATTGCAACTTTTGGCCATTTTGAAGCGAAATTGTTCCTTTGGGGGGGTATTGCAATTTTTTGCCATTTTGAGGCGAAATTGTTCCTTTGGGGGGGTATTGCAGTTTTTGGCCTTTTTGAGACGAAATTGTTCCTTTGGGGGGGTATTGCAACTTTTGGCCATTTTGAAGCGAAATTGTTCCTTTGGGGGGTATTGCAATTTTTTGCCATTTTGAGGCGAAATTGTTCCTTTGGGGGGGTATTGCAACTTTTGGCCATTTTGAAGCGAAATTGTTCCATTGGGGGGGATTGCAATTTTTTTTTCATTTTGAGGCGAAATTGTTCCTTTGGGGGGGTATTGCAAATTTTGGCCATTTTGAAGCGAAATTGTTCCTTTGGGGGGGTATTGCAATTTTTTGCCATTTTGAGGCGAAATTGTTCCTTTGGGGGGTATTGCAACTTTTCGGCATTTTGAGGCGAAATTGTTCCTTTGGGGGGGTATTGCAATTTTTTGCCATTTTGAGGTGAAATTGTTCCTTTGGGGGGGTATTGCAACTTTTGGACATTTTGAAGCGAAATTGTTCCTTTGGGGGGTATTGCAATTTTTTGCCATTTTGAGGCGAAATTGTTCCTTTGGGGGGGTATTGCAACTTTTGGCCATTTTGAAGCGAAATTGTTCCTTTGGGGGGGTATTGCAATTTTTTGCCATTTTGAGGCGAAATTGTTCCTTTGGGGGGGTATTGCAACTTTTGGCCTTTTTGAGGCGAAATTGTTCCTTTGGGGGGGTATTGCAACTTTTGGCCATTTTGAAGCGAAATTGTTCCTTTGGGGGTTATTGCAACTTTTGGCCATTTTGAAGCGAAATTGTTCCTTTGGGGGGTATTGCATTTTTTTGCCATTTTGAGGCGAAATTGTTCCTTTGGGGGGGGTATTGCAACTTTTGGCCATTTTGAAGCGAAATTGTTCCTTTGGGGGGTATTGCAATTTTTTGCCATTTTGAGGCGAAATTGTTCCTTTGGGGGTATTGCAACTTTTGGCCATTTTGAAGTGAAATTGTTCCTTTCGGGGGGTATTGCAACTTTTCAGCATTTTGAAGCGAAATTGTTCCTTTGGGGCGGTATTGCAATTTTTTGCCATTTTGAGGCGAAATTGTTCCTTTGGGGGGGGTATTGCAATTTTTTGCCATTTTGAGGCGAAATTGTTCCTTTCGGGGGGTATTGCAACTTTTGGCCATATTGAAGCGAAATTGTTCCTTTGGGGGGTTTTTACAATTTTTGGCCATTTTGAGGCGAAATTGTTCCTTTCGGAGGGTATTGCAACTTTTCGGCATTTTGAGGCGAAATTGTTCCTTTGGGGGGTATTGCAACTTTTGGCCATTTTGAAGCGAAATTGTTCCTTTGGGGGGTATTGCAATTTTTTGCCATTTTGAGGCGAAACTGTTCCTTTGGGGGGGGTATTGCAACTTTTGGCCATTTTGAAGCGAAATTGTTCCTTTGGGGGGGTATTGCAACTTTTCGGCATTTTGAGGCGAAATTGTTCCTTTGGGGGGGTATTGCAATTTTTTGCCATTTTGAAGCGAAATTGTTCCTTTGGGGGGGTATTGCAACTTTTGGCCATTTTGAAGCGAAATTGTTCCTTTCGGGGGGTATTGCAACTTTTCGGCATTTTGAGGCGAAATTGTTCCTTTGGGGGGTATTGCAACTTTTGGCCATATTGAAGCGAAATTGTTCCTTTTGGGGGTTTTTACAATTTTTGGCCATTTTGAGGCGAAATTGTTCCTTTGGGGGGGTATTGCAACTTTTCGGCATTTTGAGGCGAAATTGTTCCTTTGGGGGGTATTGCAATTTTTTGCCATTTTGAAGCGAAATTGTTCCTTTGGGGGGGGTATTGCAACTTTTGGCCATTTTGAAGCGAAATTGTTCCTTTCGGGGGGTATTGCAACTTTTCGGCATTTTGAGGCGAAATTGTTCCTTTGGGGGGTATTGCAACTTTTGGCCATTTTGAAGCGAAATTGTTCCTTTGGGGGGGTATTGCAACTTTTCGGCATTTTGAGGCGAAATTGTTCCTTTGGGGGGTATTGCAATTTTTTGCCATTTTGAGGCGAAATTGTTCCTTTGGGGGGGTATTGCAACTTTTGGCCATTTTGAAGTGAAATTGTTCCTTTGGGGGGGTATTGCAATTTTTTGCCGTTTTGAGGCGAAATTGTTCCTTTGGGGGGTATTGCAACTTTTGGCCATTTTGAAGCGAAATTGTTCCTTTCGGGGGGTATTGCAACTTTTCGGCATTTTGAGGCGAAATTGTTCCTTTGGGGGGGTATTGCAACTTTTGACCATTTTGAAGCGAAATTGTTCCTTTCGGGGGGTATTGCAATTTTTTGCCATTTTGAGGCGAAATTGTTCCTTTGGGGGGGGGGTATTGCAACTTTTGGCCATATTGAAGCGAAATTGTTCCTTTGGGGGGGTATTGCAATTTTTAACCATTTTGAGGCGAAATTGTTCCTTTGGGGGGGTATTGCAACTTTTGGCCATTTTGAAGCGAAATTGTTCCTTTCGGGGGGTATTGCAACTTTTCAGCATTTTGAGGCGAAATTGTTCCTTTGGGGGGGTATTGCAATTTTTTGCCATTTTGAAGCGAAATTGTTCCTTTGGGGGGGTATTGCAACTTTTGGCCATTTTGAAGCGAAATTGTTCCTTTCGGGGGGTATTGCAACTTTTCGGCATTTTGAGGCGAAATTGTTCCTTTGGGGGGGTATTGCAACTTTTGGCCATTTTGAAGCGAAATTGTTCCTTTGGGGGGTATTGCAATTTTTTGCCATTTTGAGGCGAAATTGTTCCTTTGGGGGGGGTATTGCAACTTTTGGCCATTTTGAAGCGAAATTGTTCCTTTGGGGGGGTATTGCAACTTTTCGGCATTTTGAGGCGAAATTGTTCCTTTGGGGGGGTATTGCAATTTTTTGCCATTTTGAAGCGAAATTGTTCCTTTGGGGGGGTATTGCAACTTTTGGCCATTTTGAAGCGAAATTGTTCCTTTCGGGGGGTATTGCAACTTTTCGGCATTTTGAGGCGAAATTGTTCCTTTGGGGGGTATTGCAACTTTTGGCCATATTGAAGCGAAATTGTTCCTTTGGGGGGTTTTACAATTTTTGGCCATTTTGAGGCGAAATTGTTCCTTTCGGAGGGTATTGCAACTTTTCGGCATTTTGAGGCGAAATTGTTCCTTTGGGGGGGTATTGCAACTTTTGGCCATTTTGAAGCGAAATTGTTCCTTTGGGGGGTATTGCAATTTTTTGCCATTTTGAGGCGAAATTGTTCCTTTGGGGGGTATTGCAACTTTTGGCCATTTTGAAGCGAAATTGTTCCTTTGGGGGGGTATTGCAACTTTTCGGCATTTTGAGGCGAAATTGTTCCTTTGGGGGGGTATTGCAATTTTTTGCCATTTTGAAGCGAAATTGTTCCTTTGGGGGGGGTATTGCAACTTTTGGCCATTTTGAAGCGAAATTGTTCCTTTCGGGGGGTATTGCAACTTTTCGGCATTTTGAGGCGAAATTGTTCCTTTGGGGGGTATTGCAACTTTTGGCCATTTTGAAGCGAAATTGTTCCTTTGGGGGGGTATTGCAACTTTTCGGCATTTTGAGGCGAAATTGTTCCTTTGGGGGGGTATTGCAATTTTTTGCCATTTTGAGGCGAAATTGTTCCTTTGGGGGGGTATTGCAACTTTTGGCCATTTTGAAGCGAAATTGTTCCTTTGGGGGGGTATTGCAATTTTTTGCCGTTTTGAGGCGAAATTGTTCCTTTGGGGGGTATTGCAACTTTTGGCCATTTTGAAGCGAAATTGTTCCTTTCGGGGGGTATTGCAACTTTTCGGCATTTTGAGGCGAAATTGTTCCTTTGGGGGGGTATTGCAACTTTTGACCATTTTGAAGCGAAATTGTTCCTTTCGGGGGGTATTGCAATTTTTTGCCATTTTGAGGCAAAATTGTTCCTTTGGGGGGGGTATTGCAACTTTTGGCCATATTGAAGCGAAATTGTTCCTTTGGGGGGTATTGCAATTTTTAACCATTTTGAGGCGAAATTGTTCCTTTGGGGGGGTATTGCAACTTTTGGCCATTTTGAAGCGAAATTGTTCCTTTCGGGGGGTATTGCAACTTTTCAGCATTTTGAGGCGAAATTGTTCCTTTGGGGGGGTATTGCAATTTTTTGCCATTTTGAGGTGAAATTGTTCCTTTGGGGGGGTATTGCAACTTTTCGGCATTTTGAGGCGAAATTGTTCCTTTGGGGGGTATTGCAATTTTTTTTCCATTTTGAGGCGAAATTGTTCCTTTGGGGGGTATTGCAATTTTTTGCCATTTTGAGGCGAAATTGTACCTTTGGGGGGGTATTGCAACTTTTGGCCATTTTGAAGCGAAATTGTTCCTTTGGGGGGGATTGCAATTTTTTTTTCATTTTGAGGCGAAATTGTTCCTTTGGGGGGGGTATTGCAAATTTTGGCCATTTTGAAGCGAAATTGTTCCTTTGGGGGGGTATTGCAATTTTTTGCCATTTTGAGGCGAAATTGTTCCTTTGGGGGGGTATTGCAACTTTTCGGCATTTTGAGGCGAAATTGTTCCTTTGAGGGGGTATTGCAATTTTTTGCCATTTTGAGGTGAAATTGTTCCTTTGGGGGGGTATTGCAACTTTTGGCCATTTTGAAGCGAAATTGTTCCTTTGGGGGGGTATTGAAATTTTTTGCCATTTTGAGGCGAAATTGTTCCTTTGGGGGGGTATTGCAACTTTTGGCCATTTTGAAGCGAAATTGTTCCTTTGGGGGGTATTGCAATTTTTTGCCATTTTGAGGCGAAATTGTTCCTTTGGGGGGGTATTGCAACTTTTGGCCATTTTGTAGCGAAATTGTTCCTTTGGGGGGGATTGCAATTTTTTTTTCATTTTGAGGCGAAATTGTTCCTTTGGGGGGGTATTGCAAATTTTGGCCATTTTGAAGCGAAATTGTTCCTTTGGGGGGGTATTGCAATTTTTTGCCATTTTGAGGCGAAATTGTTCCTTTGGGGGGTATTGCAACTTTTCGGCATTTTGAGGCGAAATTGTTCCTTTGGGGGGGTATTGCAATTTTTTGCCATTTTGAGGTGAAATTGTTCCTTTGGGGGGGTATTGCAACTTTTGGACATTTTGAAGCGAAATTGTTCCTTTGGGGGGTATTGCAATTTTTTGCCATTTTGAGGCGAAATTGTTCCTTTGGGGGGGTATTGCAACTTTTGGCCATTTTGAAGCGAAATTGTTCCTTTGGGGGGGTATTGCAATTTTTTGCCATTTTGAGGCGAAATTGTTCCTTTGGGGGGGTATTGCAACTTTTCGGCATTTTGAGGCGAAATTGTTCCTTTGAGGGGGTATTGCAATTTTTTGCCATTTTGAGGTGAAATTGTTCCTTTGGGGGGGTATTGCAACTTTTGGCCATTTTGAAGCGAAATTGCTCCTTTGGGGGGTATTGCATTTTTTTGCCATTTTGAGGCGAAATTGTTCCTTTGGGGGGTATTGCAACTTTTGGCCATTTTGAAGCGAGATTGTTCCTTTGGGGGGGTATTGAAATTTTTTGCCATTTTGAGGCGAAATTGTTCCTTTGGGGGGGTATTGCAACTTTTGGCCATTTTGAAGCGAAATTGTTCCTTTGGGGGGTATTGCAATTTTTTGCCATTTTGAGGCGAAATTGTTCCTTTGGGGGGGTATTGCAACTTTTGGCCATTTTGTAGCGAAATTGTTCCTTTGGGGGGGATTGCAATTTTTTTTTCATTTTGAGGCGAAATTGTTCCTTTGGGGGGGTATTGCAAATTTTGGCCATTTTGAAGCGAAATTGTTCCTTTGGGGGGGTATTGCAATTTTTTGCCATTTTGAGGCGAAATTGTTCCTTTGGGGGGTATTGCAACTTTTCGGCATTTTGAGGCGAAATTGTTCCTTTGGGGGGGTATTGCAATTTTTTGCCATTTTGAGGTGAAATTGTTCCTTTGGGGGGGTATTGCAACTTTTGGACATTTTGAAGCGAAATTGTTCCTTTGGGGGGTATTGCAATTTTTTGCCATTTTGAGGCGAAATTGTTCCTTTGGGGGGGTATTGCAACTTTTGGCCATTTTGAAGCGAAATTGTTCCTTTGGGGGGGTATTGCAATTTTTTTCCATTTTGAGGCGAAATTGTTCCTTTGGGGGGGTATTGCAACTTTTGGCCTTTTTGAGGCGAAATTGTTCCTTTGGGAGGGTATTGCAACTTTTGGCCATTTTGAAGCGAAATTGTTCCTTTGGGGGTTATTGCAACTTTTGGCCATTTTGAAGCGAAATTGTTCCTTTGGGGGGTATTGAAACAGCAGAAAAAAAGTCTTTAAATTTGCCTTATATTACATCATATCCCATGGCCCAAGAACCACCAACACCAAAGTAAGTTGCACATAGAAAAACTTTAATTGGTTGGGTCAAGCATATAAATATTACATGGGATATAAAAATTGTGACAAGTAAGAAGGTTAAATGACACATAAGAGCGAATAAAGAACCCCATGTGGGGCTGCATGGATCAAATTAGGTGCACACAAAAGGGTGTACTCCCAGCAGGGCCAGTGTAAGTGCCTTTTACAAAACGCAGGTTCACCTAATCAAGAACTCTAGGCACATTACAAATAAATGAACAGGAATATATTCCCAGCAGAGCCAGTGTAAGTGCCTATACAAAAGATAAATTCACAGTCAGTGACAGAATAACACTTTAATAGATGACAATAGGCATGTTACTCACACACATCATCCGGTGAACAGGGATATGTTCCCAGCAAGGTCAGTGTAAATGCCATTGCAATAAACAGGTTCACAGTAAGTGATAGAGTAACACTTAAGTATATGAACATAGGCACACTGCCCAGGCATCTAGTCCAATGGACAGGGATATATTCCCAGCAGGGCCAGTGTACGTGCCTATATCATAAACAGGTTCACAGCAAATGACAGAGTAACACTTTAGTGCATGACAATAGGCACATTACACAAACACATGGTCCAGCGAACAGGGAAGTATTCCCAGCAAAACCAATGTAAGTGCCTTTCCAAGTTCACAGTAATGACAGGATAACACTTAGTACATAATCATAGGCCCGTGAATCCACGTGGCAAACTCAATTGAACCAGGTTTTTGACACAGAGGGCGAAGTGGACAATTCAGTGGATTCAAGAAATCATAGGGAGCTTTGCAACCAAGTCAAATCATTGTTCAACCGCAGAATGAGACTCTGGTGGAACAAGGCCTTCATGCAGCGCTATGTTGATCGGGGGTTAATACCTAGAGGGCTTAGGGTACAGGTCTTTCCCTCTTTCAGTGTCACGGATGAGACGTTTAAAAGGGACTGGGAGGAAGCAGCTTCTGCTTGCTCCAGGTCCTTTATGGGGCTTCTTATTAATAACAATGAGGCCTCTCTCCGTGCCATTGATGAGGAGATTTCTGTGTTACAAGACCGGACCACGAAGGAACTTACCCCCGCTGAGTTATCGAATTTCCATGAGACATTGAATAAGGAGTTTGTTAAATGGGAAAAGGAGTTGGTCTCTACCAAAACAAAAAAATATCAACGTGACGTTACTGATTATAAAAACCAGCAGGTGTATCGATGGAAGGGGACAACACGCCGGAGGAGACATTTTGTCGGACTCCCTAACTCCGTATCGGCCTCCTCCATCTCCTCAATGGAGGATGAAAGCTCTACATCTCAGGCTTCATCTAGACCTGTAACGAGAGGTTTTTCGGGTAAAAATAGACCCGATAAAACACCCCCAGCCCCTGGAAAATCTACCTTGGGAGCAATTCCAAAGAAGGGCAATTCCAACCAACTGGAGGTGATTAACTTGTCTCAGGTCCAACTGTCTGATGACCAGATTGAGGTCCTAAAATTAGGTTTAACCTTTGTACCTGATTGTAGTTTTGATCTTTTTACAGTCGCTAAGGACCTGAATCTGTTCCTCAGAAAGGTGGTTCTCCATAAAATACACGCTAGAGGATCCAGTCTGAATCCCTGTACCATGGAGAGGGAGGAGGAGGCTGTGCGGATACTTGAAGAATTGGAGGGACAGGCATCTGGTGAGTTGGATAATATTTTTCCTACACGTTTGTACCCGCGCTCCACCACGTTCCCCCCATTTTCGCTGTGCCCTCAGGTCCAAGTCTTCCATGACCTAGTTATGGGTGACTTGAGATCTCTCTCCAAGAGAGTAAAAAATAACAACCTTTCTGTTAAACATCGACGGGCCCTTGAGGAATTAAGGAAAATGGAGGGAGTAATCATTAAACCGGCGGACAAGGGGGGTAACGTGGTGGTCTGGCCATCTGCCATGTACGAGCGGGAGGTATATAAACAACTAAGAAATGCAGACTTTTACCAGATGCTGCCCTCTAATCCAACTAGTGTTTTCCTCACCCAGCTGATGCTCATACTCGAGAATGCTCTTGCCTCAGGTACCATTACTAAAAAGATGTATGATGGTCTCCTTCCAGATATGCCGGTAACACCCACGTTCTACCTCTTGCCTAAAATACATAAAAACCCTCGGGT
The DNA here is from genome assembly GCF_048569485.1 of Anomaloglossus baeobatrachus. Classification (NCBI taxonomy): domain Eukaryota; kingdom Metazoa; phylum Chordata; class Amphibia; order Anura; family Aromobatidae; genus Anomaloglossus; species Anomaloglossus baeobatrachus. The sequence goes on along the minus strand of NC_134364.1, from coordinate 85,322,350 downwards.
TCCCCCTGGACGTCCGATTGTCTCTGGCATCGGAGGGCTATGCGATGCAGTATGCAAATTTATCGATTTCTATCTCCAACCTTTGGTTGAGACGCTGCCCTCCCATGTCAGAGACACTTCGGACGTCCTTAGGAGGATTGATGGCTTGACGGTTGAGCGTGGGATTTTGCTGGCGACTCTGGATGTCGAGACCTTATACACGAATATCTGTCACGAGCACGGCCTGCAGGCAGTTGAGTATTTCCTGGGTATGAGCAACTGGGCACCACCATTACAACACCTGATTCTGGAATTATTGGAGTTCGTACTGACGCACAACGCCTTCACCTTCGGTGAGCGGTTCTTCCTCCAGCGGCGCGGCACTGCGATGGGGGCGGCTTGCGCGCCGTCGTACGCAAACCTCTTCCTGGGATACTGGGAGAGGGAGGTTTTCGGCGACGGCGTGCCGGCCAGCTCCCATGTGCAGTGCTGGCTCCGCTTCATCGATGACATCTTTGTCATCTGGGGGGGGACCGCCCCGGAGCTTGAGGGCTTTGTGCGCCACTTGAACTCCAATTCTTATAACATCTACCTCACTTATCAGGCTGATCCGACTAGGGTCGATTTTTTGGACATTGGCATTTCCATTAATGATCAGGGTCTTCTGACCACTGACATCTATCGGAAACCCTCCTCTGTGAATGCTTTGTTACACGCATCTTCTGGCCATCCGCATTCGACCATCAATGCTATCCCTACTGGGCAATTTATCCGTTTGAAACGGATTTGCTCAGAGACGGATACATTTGAGGGTAGGGCCAGTGAGATGCGTGATAGATTCAGGGAGAGAGGGTACAGCTCCAGATCCATTAAAAAGGCCTATAGTCGGGCTAAAGTAGCTCCGAGAGACCGACTTCTTTTACGTTTCAATCCTGATAAGACGAAGCCTGCTGAACCGAAGGTGCGTTTTATCTCCTCATTCAACCGTCAATGGGATCATATTCGTGGCATATTAACTAAGCACTGGTCTGTCTTACAAACGGAACCTGTGCTGAAAGATATGCTTCCAGACCGACCCCTCATGACGGCACGTCGGGGCCGGAGCCTACGTGATATGTTGGTCCACAGCCACTATGTGGCACAAAAGAAACCACCATTTATGATGGGACGTTCTATCTGTGGATCATTTCCATGTGGCTCATGCATTGCGTGCCGTCACGGTAACATCATCAGGGCAACATCCTTTGCCTCCTCGGACGGCTCCAAAACATTCGAGATCCGGCAATATATTTCTTGCAGTAGCACGGGCGTAATTTATTACGCTACGTGCGCTTGCGACTTAATATATGTCGGACTCATTAGTCGTGAATTGCGGGTCCGGACGAGGGAGCATACTAGGGACATAATCGCGGCTAAAAAAGCGAAACCTGAGGATGTTGATTCCCTGAAGACCATCCCCCGCCATTTTAGGGTGCATCACGGGTCTGACCCCTCAAGCTTTAAGGTGAGGGGGATTGACCGTGTACACCTTGGATTGAGGGGTGGTAATATTCATAAGGTGTCGGCACGGGTTGAATGTCGTTGGATATTTCTCCTCGACACAGTGGCCCCTCGAGGTTTGAATGAGAGGCAGACCTTTAGTTCCTATTTATAATCCAGTAGGTCTCGTCTGCGTTTGACATATACCCCATTACGGGCAATATTTGTTTGGTTGCGGATCCCCTGTGATTGAATCTGCTTTGTACATAATGGTTTTTATAAATATTTTTTTAACTGGATTCTTTGTGTCCTCTTTTTTCTACAGTTGTCTACGTTTGTGCTCTTGGTGCAATATTTCTCTGTGTCACTAACCTGGTGGTCTGCCTGCATTGGAGAATGAGTTGGGAAGGAATACAGTATATCCTGATCGTCTATATGAGATTGTTCACTGGACTGCATCTTACTGTTTAATATGTTGTTATATGCATGAATAATGTCCTTACGCTCTATGTATACAGTACTGGATGTAATTATGATGTAATTATATGTATTCTTATCCCTCTATAGTGCTATGCACTTTGTATGATTCCCAATGCGATTTGCCCTTTCTTTTGCCAGGAGTAGACATGGCATTTGCAGCTTTACTTCCTGTTTGCGGCTCTGCACATGTGCAGTGTGTGTGGCTCTCCTTGAAGTGTCCCCTGGGTAATATTGACGTCATCAAAGGGGTTTTCCCTGGCCCAGGTGATGCTGGAGTAGCCGCCCACGCCTGCTCAGTGTGCCTTAGTGCTTTGTAGCAGCGACAGGTGCTGCAAATGATCTAATATACACTAGTGTATAAATGCAACCATTTCCCTCCTTTTGTCCATGGTCCCCTGAGGAAGTCATCACGAAATACGTATTGGGACTTTTTTCCCCTTGTGTGACTGCATGTGAGTGCTATAATTGGTGGAATATCCACCGGGCTATGTGTTTGGGTAATGTGCCTATGATTATGTACTAAGTGTTATCCTGTCATTACTGTGAACTTGGAAAGGCACTTACATTGGTTTTGCTGGGAATACTTCCCTGTTCGCTGGACCATGTGTTTGTGTAATGTGCCTATTGTCATGCACTAAAGTGTTACTCTGTCATTTGCTGTGAACCTGTTTATGATATAGGCACGTACACTGGCCCTGCTGGGAATATATCCCTGTCCATTGGACTAGATGCCTGGGCAGTGTGCCTATGTTCATATACTTAAGTGTTACTCTATCACTTACTGTGAACCTGTTTATTGCAATGGCATTTACACTGACCTTGCTGGGAACATATCCCTGTTCACCGGATGATGTGTGTGAGTAACATGCCTATTGTCATCTATTAAAGTGTTATTCTGTCACTGACTGTGAATTTATCTTTTGTATAGGCACTTACACTGGCTCTGCTGGGAATATATTCCTGTTCATTTATTTGCAATGTGCCTAGAGTTCTTGATTAGGTGAACCTGCGTTTTGTAAAAGGCACTTAGGGTATGTGCGCACGTTGCTTTTTACCTGCTTTTTTGCTGCTTTTTCTTCTGCGCTGTTTAATGCCAAAATGGATGTGTTCTTCTATTCAAGCAAAGTCTATGGGAATTTGGGTTTCTTGTTCACACTATGTTGTTCAAAATGCTGCCTTTTTGTGGCAGAACTTTGGTCAAAAACTCAGCTTTTCAAAGAAGCAACATGTCAATTGTTTTTGCCATTTGGGTTTTGCACTGCAAAGCTGAGTTTTTGACCAAAGTTCTGCCACAAAAAGGCAGCATTTTGAACAACATAGTGTGAACAAGAAACCCAAATTCCCATAGACTTTGCTTGAATAGAAGAACACATGCATTTTGGCATTAAACAGCGCAGAAGAAAAAGCAGCAAAAAAGCAGGTAAAAAGCAGGTAAAAAGCAACGTGCGCACATACCCTTACACTGGCCCTGCTGGGAGTACACCCATTTGTGTGCACCTAATTTGATCCATGCAGCCCCACATGGGGTTCTTTATTCGCTCCTATGTGTCATTTAACCTTCTTACTTGTCACAATTTTTATATCCCATGTAATATTTATATGCTTGACCCAACCAATTAAAGTTTTTCTATGTGCAACTTACTTTGGTGTTGGTGGTTCTTGGGCCATGGGATATGATGTAATATAAGGCAAATTTAAAGACTTTTTTTCTGCTGTTTCAATATGTCCCTGAAGTTGTTGTCTTTTACCTTATATAAGTCTGCTTTAACTGTCATGGTTGTTGCTAATTTTCCTTTGGGGGGTATTGCATTTTTTTGCCATTTTGAGGCGAAATTGTTCCTTTGGGGGGGTATTGCAACTTTTGGCCATTTTGAAGCGAAATTGTTCCTTTGGGGGGGTATTGCAATTTTTTGCCATTTTGAGGCGAAATTGTTCCTTTGGGGGGGTATTGCAACTTTTGGCCATATTGAAGCGAAATTGTTCCTTTGGGGGGTTTTTACAATTTTTGGCCATTTTGAGGCGAAATTGTTCCTTTCAGAGGGTATTGCAACTTTTCAGCATTTTGAAGCGAAATTGTTCCTTTGGGGGGGGTATTGCAATTTTTTGCCATTTTGAGGCGAAATTGTTCCTTTGGGGGGTATTGCAATTTTTTGCCATTTTGAGGCGAAATTGTTCCTTTGGGGGGTTTTTACAATTTTTGGCCATTTTGAGGCGAAATTGTTCCTTTCGGAGGGTATTGCAACTTTTCGGCATTTTGAGGCGAAATTGTTCCTTTGGGGGGGTATTGCAACTTTTGGCCATTTTGAAGCGAAATTGTTCCTTTGGGGGGGTATTGCAATTTTTTGCCATTTTGAGGCGAAATTGTTCCTTTGGGGGGTATTGCAACTTTTGGCTATTTTGAAGCGAAATTGTTCCTTTGGGGGGGTATTGCAACTTTTCGGCATTTTGAGGCGAAATTGTTCCTTTGGGGGGGTATTGCAATTTTTTGCCATTTTGAGGCGAAATTGTTCCTTTGGGGGGGTAATGCAACTTTTGGCCATTTTGAAGCGAAATTGTTCCTTTCGGGGGGTATTGCAACTTTTCGGCATTTTGAGGCGAAATTGTTCCATTGGGGGGGTATTGCAACTTTTGGCCATTTTGAAGCGAAATTGTTCCTTTCGGGGGGTATTGCAACTTTTCGGCATTTTGAGGCGAAATTGTTCCTTTGGGGGGGTATTGCAACTTTTGGCCATATTGAAGCGAAATTGTTCCTTTGGGGGGGTATTGCAATTTTTAACCATTTTGAGGCGAAATTGTTCCTTTGGGGGGGGTATTGCAACTTTTGGCCATTTCGAAGCGAAATTGTTCCTTTGGGGGGGTATTGCAATTTTTTGCCATTTTGAGGCGAAATTGTTCCTTTGGGGGGGTATTGCAACTTTTCGGCATTTTGAGGCGAAATTGTTCCTTTGGGGGGGTATTGCAATTTTTTGCCATTTTGAGGTGAAATTGTTCCTTTGGGGGGGTATTGCAACTTTTGGCCATTTTGAAGCGAAATTGTTCCTTTGGGGGGTTTTTACAATTTTTGGCCATTTTGAAGCGAAATTGTTCCTTTGGGGGGGTATTGCAACTTTTGGCCATTTTGAAGCGAAATTGTTCCTTTGGGGGGGTATTGCAATTTTTTGCCATTTTGAGGCGAAATTGTTCCTTTGGGGGGGTATTGCAACTTTTGGCCATTTTGAAGCGAAATTGTTCCTTTGGGGGGGTATTGCAACTTTTCGGCATTTTGAGGCGAAATTATTCCTTTGGGGGGGTATTGCAATGTTTTGCCATTTTGAGGCGAAATTGTTCCTTTGGGGGGGTATTGCAACTTTTGGCCATTTTGAAGCGAAATTGTTCCTTTCGGGGGGTATTGCAACTTTTCGGCATTTTGAGGCGAAATTGTTCCTTTGGGGGGGTATTGCAACTTTTGGCCATTTTGAAGCGAAATTGTTCCTTTGGGGGGGTATTGCAACTTTTCGGCATTTTGAGGCGAAATTGTTCCTTTGGGGGGGTATTGCAATTTTTTGCCATTTTGAGGCGAAATTGTTCCTTTGGGGGGGTATTGCAACTTTTGGCCATTTTGAAGCGAAATTGTTCCTTTGGGGGGGTATTGCAATTTTTTGCCATTTTGAGGCGAAATTGTTCCTTTGGGGGGGTATTGCAACTTTTGGCCATTTTGAAGCGAAATTGTTCCTTTCGGGGGGTGTTGCAACTTTTCGGCATTTTGAGGCGAAATTGTTCCTTTGGGGGGGTATTGCAACTTTTGGCCATATTGAAGCGAAATTGTTCCTTTGGGGGGTATTGCAATTTTTTTGCCATTTTGAGGCGAAATTGTTCCTTTGGGGGGGTATTGCAACTTTTGGCCATTTTGAGGCGAAATTGTTCCTTTGGGGGGGTATTGCAACTTTTCGGCATTTTGAAGCGAAATTGTTCCTTTGGGGGGTATTGCAATTTTTTTCATTTGGAGGCGAAATTGTTCCTTTGGGGGGGTATTGCAAATTTTGGCCATTTTGAAGCGAAATTCTTCCTTTGGGGGGGTATTGCAACTTTTGGCCATTTTGAGGTGAAATTGTTCCTTTGGGGGGGTATTGCAACTTTTGGCCATTTTGAAGCGAAATTGTTCCTTTGGGGGGTATTGCATTTTTTTGCCATTTTGAGGCGAAATTGTTCCTTTGGGGGGGTATTGCAACTTTTGGCCATTTTGAAGCGAAATTGTTCCTTTGGGGGGGTATTTCAATTTTTTGCCTCTTTGAGGCGAAATTGTTCCTTTGGGGGGGTATTGCAACTTTTGGCCTTTTTGAGGCGAAATTGTTCCTTTGGGGGGGTATTGCAACTTTTGGCCATTTTGAAGCGAAATTGTTCCTTTGGGGGGCTATTGCAACTTTTCGGCATTTTGAGGCGAAATTGTTCCTTTGGGGGGTATTGCAATTTTTTGCCATTTTGAGGCGAAATTGTTCCTTTGGGGGGGTATTGCAACTTTTGGCCATTTTGAAGCGAAATTGTTCCTTTGGGGGGGTATTGCAACTTTTCGGCATTTTGAGGCGAAATTGTTCCTTTGGGGGGTATTGCAACTTTTGGCCATTTTGAAGCGAAATTGTTCCTTTGGGGGGTTTTGCAACTTTTGGCCATTTTGAAGCGAAATTGTTCCTTTGGGGGGTATTGCAATTTATTGCCATTTTGAGGCGAAATTGTTCCTTTGGGGGGGTATTGCAACTTTTGGCCATATTGAAGCGAAATTGTTCCTTTGGGGGGTTTTTACAATTTTTGGCCATTTTGAGGCGAAATTGTTCCTTTTGGGGGGTATTGCAACTTTTCAACATTTTGAGGCGAAATTGTTCCTTGGGGGGGTATTGCAATTTATTGCCATTTTGAGGCGAAATTGTTCCTTTGGGGGGGTATTGCAACTTTTGGCCATTTTGAAGCGAAATTGTTCCTTTCGGGGGGTATTGCAACTTTTCAGCATTTTGAGGCGAAATTGTTCCTTTGGGGGGTTTTGCAACTTTTGGCCATTTTGAAGCGAAATTGTTCCTTTGGGGGGGTATTGCAATTTTTTGCCATTTTGAGGCGAAATTGTTCCTTTAGGGGGGTATTGCAACTTTTGGCCATTTTGAAGCGAAATTGTTCCTTTGGGGGGTATTGCTTTTTTTGCCATTTTGAGGTGAAATTGTTCCTTTGGGGGGGTATTGCAACTTTTGGCCATTTTGAAGCGAAATTGTTCCTTTCGGGGGGTATTGCAACTTTTCAGCATTTTGAGGCGAAATTGTTCCTTTGGGGGGGTATTGCAATTTTTGGCCATTTTGAAGCGAAATTGTTCCTTTGGGGGGGTATTGCAACTTTTCGGCATTTTGAGGCGAAATTGTTCCTTTGGGGGGGTATTGCAACTTTTGGCCATTTTGAAGCGAAATTGTTCCTTTCGGGGGGTATTGCAACTTTTCGGCATTTTGAAGCGAAATTGTTCCTTTGGGGGGTATTGCAATTTTTTGCCATTTTGAGGCGAAATTGTTCCTTTGGGGGGGTATTGCAACTTTTGGCCATTTTGAAGCGAAATTGTTCCTTTGGGGGGTATTTTTTTTTTTTGCCATTTTGAGGCGAAATTGTTCCTTTGGGGGGGTATTGCTAATTTTGGCCATATTGAAGCGAAATTGTTCCTTTGGGGGGGTATTGCAATTTTTTGCCATTTTGAGGCGAAATTGTTCCTTTGGGGGGGGTATTGCATTTTTTAACCATTTTGAGGCGAAATTGGTCCTTTGGGGGGTATTGCAACTTTTGGCCATTTTAAAGTGAAATTGTTCCTTTGGGGGGGTATTGCAATTTTTTGCCTTTTTGAGGCGAAATTGTTCCTTTGGGGGGGTATTGCAATTTTTTGCCATTTTGAGGCGAAATTGTTCCTTTGGGGGGGTATTGCAACTTTTGGCCATTTTGAAGCGAAATTGTTCCTTTTGGGGGGTATTGCAACTTTTCGGCATTTTGAGGCGAAATTGTTCCTTTGAGGGGGTATTGCAACTTTTGGCCATTTTGAAGCGAAATTGTTCCTTTGGAAGGGTATTGCAACTTTTCGGCATTTTGAGGCGAAATTGTTCCTTTGGGGGGGTATTGCAATTTTTTGCCATTTTGAGGCGAAATTGTTCCTTTGGGGGGGTATTGCAACTTTTGGCCATTTTGAAGCGAAATTGTTCCTTTGGGGGGTATTGCTTTTTTTGCCATTTTGAGGCGAAATTGTTCCTTTGGGGGGTATTGCAACTTTTGGCCATTTTGAAGCGAAATTGTTCCTTTGGGGGGGTATTGCAATTTTTTGCCATTTTAATGCGAAATTGTTCTTTTGGGGGGGTATTGCAACTTTTGGCCATATTGAAGCGAAATTGTTCCTTTGGGGGGTTTTTACAATTTTTGGCCATTTTGAAGCGAAATTGTTCCTTTGGGGGGGTATTGCAACTTTTGGCCATTTTGAAGCGAAATTGTTCCTTTGGGGGGGTATTGCAATTTTTTGCCATTTTGAGGCGAAATTGTTCCTTTGGGGGGGTATTGCAACTTTTGGCCATTTTGAAGCGAAATTGTTCCTTTGGGGGGGTATTGCAACTTTTCGGCATTTTGAGGCGAAATTATTCCTTTGGGGGGGTATTGCAATGTTTTGCCATTTTGAGGCGAAATTGTTCCTTTGGGGGGGTATTGCAACTTTTGGCCATTTTGAAGCGAAATTGTTCCTTTCGGGGGGTATTGCAACTTTTCGGCATTTTGAGGCGAAATTGTTCCTTTGGGGGGGTATTGCAACTTTTGGCCATTTTGAAGCGAAATTGTTCCTTTGGGGGGGTATTGCAACTTTTCGGCATTTTGAGGCGAAATTGTTCCTTTGGGAGGGTATTGCAATTTTTTGCCATTTTGAGGCGAAATTGTTCCTTTGGGGGGGTATTGCAACTTTTGGCCATTTTGAAGCGAAATTGTTCCTTTGGGGGGGTATTGCAATTTTTTGCCATTTTGAGGCGAAATTGTTCCTTTGGGGGGGTATTGCAACTTTTGGCCATTTTGAAGCGAAATTGTTCCTTTCGGGGGGTGTTGCAACTTTTCGGCATTTTGAGGCGAAATTGTTCCTTTGGGGGGGTATTGCAACTTTTGGCCATATTGAAGCGAAATTGTTCCTTTGGGGGGGTATTGCAATTTTTTGCCATTTTGAGGCGAAATTGTTCCTTTGGGGGGGTATTGCAACTTTTGGCCATTTTGAAGCGAAATTGTTCCTTTCGGGGGGTATTGCAACTTTTCGGCATTTTGAAGCGAAATTGTTCCTTTGGGGGGTATTGCAATTTTTTGCCATTTTGAGGCGAAATTGTTCCTTTGGGGGGGTATTGCAACTTTTGGCCATTTTGAAGCGAAATTGTTCCTTTGGGGGGTATTGCAATTTTTTTTTCATTTGGAGGCGAAATTGTTCCTTTGGGGGGGGTATTGCAAATTTTGGCCATTTTGAAGCGAAATTCTTCCTTTGGGGGGGTATTGCAACTTTTGGCCATTTTGAGGTGAAATTGTTCCTTTGGGGGGGTATTGCAACTTTTGGCCATTTTGAAGCGAAATTGTTCCTTTGGGGGGTATTGCATTTTTTTGCCATTTTGAGGCGAAATTGTTCCTTTGGGGGGGTATTGCAACTTTTGGCCATTTTGAAGCGAAATTGTTCCTTTGGGGGGGTATTTCAATTTTTTGCCTCTTTGAGGCGAAATTGTTCCTTTGGGGGGGTATTGCAACTTTTGGCCTTTTTGAGGCGAAATTGTTCCTTTGGGGGGGTATTGCAACTTTTGGCCATTTTGAAGCGAAATTGTTCCTTTGGGGGGCTATTGCAACTTTTCGGCATTTTGAGGCGAAATTGTTCCTTTGGGGGGTATTGCAATTTTTTGCCATTTTGAGGCGAAATTGTTCCTTTGGGGGGGGTATTGCAACTTTTGGCCATTTTGAAGCGAAATTGTTCCTTTGGGGGGGTATTGCAACTTTTCGGCATTTTGAGGCGAAATTGTTCCTTTGGGGGTATTGCAACTTTTGGCCATTTTGAAGCGAAATTGTTCCATGGGGGGGTATTGCAATTTATTGCCATTTTGAGGCGAAATTGTTCCTTTGGGGGGGTATTGCAACTTTTGGCCATATTGAAGCGAAATTGTTCCTTTGGGGGGTTTTTACAATTTTTGGCCATTTTGAGGCGAAATTGTTCCTTTTGGGGGGTATTGCAACTTTTCAACATTTTGAGGCGAAATTTTTCCTTTGGGGGGGTATTGCAATTTTTTGCCATTTTGAGGCGAAATTGTTCCTTTGGGGGGGTATTGCAACTTTTGGCCATTTTGAAGCGAAATTGTTCCTTTGGGGGGTATTTTTTTTTTTTGCCATTTTGAGGCGAAATTGTTCCTTTGGGGGGGTATTGCTAATTTTGGCCATATTGAAGCGAAATTGTTCCTTTGGGGGGGTATTGCAATTTTTTGCCATTTTGAGGCGAAATTGTTCCTTTGGGGGGGGTATTGCATTTTTTAACCATTTTGAGGCGAAATTGGTCCTTTGGGGGGTATTGCAACTTTTGGCCATTTTAAAGTGAAATTGTTCCTTTGGGGGGGTATTGCAATTTTTTGCCTTTTTGAGGCGAAATTGTTCCTTTGGGGGGGTATTGCAATTTTTTGCCATTTTGAGGCGAAATTGTTCCTTTGGGGGGGTATTGCAACTTTTGGCCATTTTGAAGCGAAATTGTTCCTTTTGGGGGGTATTGCAACTTTTCGGCATTTTGAGGCGAAATTGTTCCTTTGAGGGGGTATTGCAACTTTTGGCCATTTTGAAGCGAAATTGTTCCTTTGGAAGGGTATTGCAACTTTTCGGCATTTTGAGGCGAAATTGTTCCTTTGGGGGGGTATTGCAATTTTTTGCCATTTTGAGGCGAAATTGTTCCTTTGGGGGGGTATTGCAACTTTTGGCCATTTTGAAGCGAAATTGTTCCTTTGGGGGGTATTGCTTTTTTTGCCATTTTGAGGCGAAATTGTTCCTTTGGGGGGTATTGCAACTTTTGGCCATTTTGAAGCGAAATTGTTCCTTTGGGGGGGTATTGCAATTTTTTGCCATTTTAATGCGAAATTGTTCTTTTGGGGGGGTATTGCAACTTTTGGCCATATTGAAGCGAAATTGTTCCTTTGGGGGGTTTTTACAATTTTTGGCCATTTTGAAGCGAAATTGTTCCTTTGGGGGGGTATTGCAACTTTTGGCCATTTTGAAGCGAAATTGTTCCTTTGGGGGGGTATTGCAATTTTTTGCCATTTTGAGGCGAAATTGTTCCTTTGGGGGGGTATTGCAACTTTTGGCCATTTTGAAGCGAAATTGTTCCTTTGGGGGGGTATTGCAACTTTTCGGCATTTTGAGGCGAAATTATTCCTTTGGGGGGGTATTGCAATGTTTTGCCATTTTGAGGCGAAATTGTTCCTTTGGGGGGGTATTGCAACTTTTGGCCATTTTGAAGCGAAATTGTTCCTTTCGGGGGGTATTGCAACTTTTCGGCATTTTGAGGCGAAATTGTTCCTTTGGGGGGGTATTGCAACTTTTGGCCATTTTGAAGCGAAATTGTTCCTTTGGGGGGGTATTGCAACTTTTCGGCATTTTGAGGCGAAATTGTTCCTTTGGGAGGGTATTGCAATTTTTTGCCATTTTGAGGCGAAATTGTTCCTTTGGGGGGGTATTGCAACTTTTGGCCATTTTGAAGCGAAATTGTTCCTTTGGGGGGGTATTGCAATTTTTTGCCATTTTGAGGCGAAATTGTTCCTTTGGGGGGGTATTGCAACTTTTGGCCATTTTGAAGCGAAATTGTTCCTTTCGGGGGGTGTTGCAACTTTTCGGCATTTTGAGGCGAAATTGTTCCTTTGGGGGGGTATTGCAACTTTTGGCCATATTGAAGCGAAATTGTTCCTTTGGGGGGGTATTGCAATTTTTTGCCATTTTGAGGCGAAATTGTTCCTTTGGGGGGGTATTGCAACTTTTGGCCATTTTGAAGCGAAATTGTTCCTTTCGGGGGGTATTGCAACTTTTCGGCATTTTGAAGCGAAATTGTTCCTTTGGGGGGTATTGCAATTTTTTGCCATTTTGAGGCGAAATTGTTCCTTTGGGGGGGTATTGCAACTTTTGGCCATTTTGAAGCGAAATTGTTCCTTTGGGGGGTATTGCAATTTTTTTTTCATTTGGAGGCGAAATTGTTCCTTTGGGGGGGGTATTGCAAATTTTGGCCATTTTGAAGCGAAATTCTTCCTTTGGGGGGGTATTGCAACTTTTGGCCATTTTGAGGTGAAATTGTTCCTTTGGGGGGGTATTGCAACTTTTGGCCATTTTGAAGCGAAATTGTTCCTTTGGGGGGTATTGCATTTTTTTGCCATTTTGAGGCGAAATTGTTCCTTTGGGGGGGTATTGCAACTTTTGGCCATTTTGAAGCGAAATTGTTCCTTTGGGGGGGTATTTCAATTTTTTGCCTCTTTGAGGCGAAATTGTTCCTTTGGGGGGGTATTGCAACTTTTGGCCTTTTTGAGGCGAAATTGTTCCTTTGGGGGGGTATTGCAACTTTTGGCCATTTTGAAGCGAAATTGTTCCTTTGGGGGGCTATTGCAACTTTTCGGCATTTTGAGGCGAAATTGTTCCTTTGGGGGGTATTGCAATTTTTTGCCATTTTGAGGCGAAATTGTTCCTTTGGGGGGGGTATTGCAACTTTTGGCCATTTTGAAGCGAAATTGTTCCTTTGGGGGGGTATTGCAACTTTTCGGCATTTTGAGGCGAAATTGTTCCTTTGGGGGTATTGCAACTTTTGGCCATTTTGAAGCGAAATTGTTCCATGGGGGGGTATTGCAATTTATTGCCATTTTGAGGCGAAATTGTTCCTTTGGGGGGGTATTGCAACTTTTGGCCATATTGAAGCGAAATTGTTCCTTTGGGGGGTTTTTACAATTTTTGGCCATTTTGAGGCGAAATTGTTCCTTTTGGGGGGTATTGCAACTTTTCAACATTTTGAGGCGAAATTTTTCCTTTGGGGGGGTATTGCAATTTTTTGCCATTTTGAGGCGAAATTGTTCCTTTGGGGGGGTATTGCAACTTTTGGCCATTTTGAAGCGAAATTGTTCCTTTCGGGGGGTATTGCAACTTTTCAGCATTTTGAGGCGAAATTGTTCCTTTGGGGGGTTTTGCAACTTTTGGCCATTTTGAAGCGAAATTGTTCCTTTGGGGGGGTATTGCAACTTTTCGGCATTTTGAGGCGAAATTGTTCCTTTGGGGGGGTATTGCAATTTTTTGCCATTTTGAGGTGAAATTGTTCCTTTGGGGGGTATTGCAACTTTTGGCCATTTTGAAGCGAAATTGTTCCTTTCGGGGGGTATTGCAACTTTTCAGCATTTTGAGGCGAAATTGTTCCTTTGGGGGGGTATTGCAATTTTTGGCATTTTGAGGCGAAATTGTTCCTTTGGGGGGGTATTGCAACTTTTGGCCATTTTGAAGCGAAATTGTTCCTTTCGGGGGGTATTGCAACTTTTCGGCATTTTGAAGCGAAATTGTTCCTTTGGGGGGTATTGCAATTTTTTGCCATTTTGAGGCGAAATTGTTCCTTTGGGGGGGTATTGCAACTTTTGGCCATTTTGAAGCGAAATTGTTCCTTTGGGGGGTATTGCTTTTTTTGCCATTTTGAGGCGAAATTGTTCCTTTTGGGGGGGTATTGCTAATTTTGGCCATATTGAAGCGAAATTGTTCCTTTGGGGGGGTATTGCAATTTTTTGCCATTTTGAGGCGAAATTGTTCCTTTGGAGGGGTATTGCAACTTTTGCCATTTTGAGGCGAAATTGTTCCTTTGGGGGGGTATTGCAACTTTTGGCCATTTTGAAGCGAAATTGTTCCTTTGGGGGGGTATTGCAACTCTTCGGCATTTTGAGGCGAAATTGTTCCTTGGGGGGGTATTGCAACTTTTGGCCATTTTGAAGCGAAATTGTTCCTTTGGGGGGGGTATTGCATTTTTTAACCATTTTGAGGCGAAATTGGTCCTTTGGGGGGTATTGCAACTTTTGGCCATTTTAAAGTGAAATTGTTCCTTTGGGGGGTATTGCTTTTTTTGCCATTTTGAGGCGAAATTGTTCCTTTTGGGGGGGGTATTGCTAATTTTGGCCATATTGAAGCGAAATTGTTCCTTTGGGGGGGTATTGCAATTTTTTGCCATTTTGAGGCGAAATTGTTCCTTTGGGGGGGTATTGCAATTTTTTGCCATTTTGAGACGAAATTGTTCCTTTGGGGGGGTATTGCAACTTTTGGCCATTTTGAAGCGAAATTGTTCCTTTCGGGGGGTATTGCAACTTTTCGGCATTTTGAGGCGAAATTGTTCCTTTGAGGGGGTATTGCAACTTTTGGCCATTTTGAAGCGAAATTGTTCCTTTGGGGGGGTATTGCAACTTTTCGGCATTTTGAGGCGAAATTGTTCCTTTGGGGGGGTATTGCAATTTTTTGCCATTTTGAGGCGAAATTGTTCCTTTGGGGGGGTATTGCAACTTTTGGCCATTTTGAAGCGAAATTGTTCCTTTGGGGAGTATTGCTTTTTTTGCCATTTTGAGGCGAAATTGTTCCTTTGGGGGGTATTGCAACTTTTGGCCATTTTAAAGTGAAATTGTTCCTTTGGGGGGGTATTGCAATTTTTTGCCATTTTGAGGCGAAATTGTTCCTTTGGGGGGGTATTGCAACTTTTCGGCATTTTGAGGCGAAATTGTTCCTTTGAGGGGGTATTGCAACTTTTGGCCATTTTGAAGCGAAATTGTTCCTTTGGGGGGGTATTGCAACTTTTCGGCATTTTGAGGCGAAATTGTTCCTTTGGGGGGGTATTGCAATTTTTTTTCCATTTTGAGGCGAAATTGTTCCTTTCGGGGGTATTGCAACTTTTCGGCATTTTGAGGCGAAATTGTTCCTTTCGGGGGGTATTGCAACTTTTGGCCATTTTGAAGCGAAATTGTTCCTTTGGGGGGTATTGAATTTTTTTGCCATTTTGAGGCGAAATTTTTTTTTTGGGGGGTATTGCAACTTTTGGCCATTTTGAAGCGAAATTGTTCCTTTGGGGGGGTATTGCAATTTTTTGCCATTTTGAGGCGAAATTGTTCCTTTGGGGGGGTATTGCAACTTTTGGCCATTTTGAAGCGAAATTGTTCCATGGGGGGTATTGCAATTTATTGCCATTTTGAGGCGAAATTGTTTTTTTGGGGGGGTATTGCAACTTTTGGCCATATTGAAGCGAAATTGTTCCTTTGGGGGGTATTGCAATTTTTTGCCATTTTGAGGCGAAATTGTTCCTTTGGGGGGGTATTGCAACTTTTGGCCATTTTGAAGCGAAATTGTTCCTTTCGCGGGGTATTGCAACTTTTCAGCATTTTGAGGCGAAATTGTTCCTTTGGGGGGGTATTGCAATTTTTGGCCATTTTGAGGCGAAATTGTTCATTTGGGGGGGTATTGCAACTTTTCAACATTTTGAGGCGAAATTGTTCCTTTGGGGGGGTATTGCAACTTTTGGCCATTTTGAAGCGAAATTGTTCCTTTGGGGGGGTATTGCAATTTTTTGCCATTTTGAGGCGAAATTGTTCCTTTGGGGGGGTATTGCAATTTTTTGCCATTTTGAGGCGAAATTGTTCCTTTGGGGGGGTATTGCAACTTTTGGCCATTTTGAAGCGAAATTGTTCCTTTCGGGGGGGTATTGCAACTTTTGGCCATTTTGAAGCGAAATTGTTCCTTTGGGGGGGTATTGCAACTTTTCGGCATTTTGAGGCGAAATTGTTCCTTTGGGGGGGTATTGCAATTTTTTGCCATTTTGAGGCGAAATTGTTCCTTTGGGGGGGTATTGCAACTTTTGGCCATTTTGAAGCGAAATTGTTCCTTTGGGGGGGTATTGCAATTTTTTGCCATTTTGAGGCGAAATTGTTCCTTTGGGGGGGTATTGCAACTTTTGGCCATTTTGAAGCGAAATTGTTCCTTTCGCGGGGTATTGCAACTTTTCAGCATTTTGAGGCGAAATTGTTCCTTTGGGGGGGTATTGCAATTTTTGGCCATTTTGAGGCGAAATTGTTCATTTGGGGGGGTATTGCAACTTTTCGGCATTTTGAGGCGAAATTGTTCCTTTGGGGGGGTATTGCAACTTTTGGCCATTTTGAAGCGAAATTGTTCCTTTCGGGGGGTACTGCAACTTTTCGGCATTTTGAAGCGAAATTGTTCCTTTGGGGGGTATTGCAATTTTTTGCCATTTTAAGCCGAAATTGTTCCTTTGGGGGGGGTATTGCAACTTTTGGCCATTTTGAAGTGAAATTGTTCCTTTGGGGGGGTATTGCAACTTTTCGGCATTTTGAGGCGAAATTGTTCCTTTGGGGGGGTATTGCAACTTTTCGGCATTTTGAGGCGAAATTGTTCCTTTAGGGGGGTATTGTAATTTTTTGCCATTTTGAGGCGAAATTGTTCCTTTGGGGGGGTATTGCAACTTTTGGCCATTTTGAAGCGAAATTGTTCCTTTCGGGGGGTATTGTAACTTTTCGGCATTTTGAGGCGAAATTGTTCCTTTGGGAGGGTATTGCAACTTTTGGCCATATTGAAGCGTAATTGTTTCTTTGGGGGGGTATTGCAATTTTTAACCATTTTGAGGCGAAATTGTTCCTTTGGGGGGGTATTGCAACTTTTGGCCATTTTGAAGCGAAATTGTTCCTTTCGGGGGGTATTGCAACTTTTCAGCATTTTGAGGCGAAATTGTTCCTTTGGGGGAGTATTGCAATTTTTTGCCATTTTGAGGTGAAATTGTTCCTTTGGGGGGGTATTGCAACTTTTGGCCATTTTGAAGCGAAATTGTTCCTTTGTGGGGGTATTGCAATTTTTTGCCATTTTGAGGCGAAATTGTTCCTTTGAGGGGGTATTGCAACTTTTGGCCTTTTTGAGGCGAAATTGTTCCTTTGGGGGGGTATTGCAACTTTTGTCCATTTTGAAGCGAAAATGTTCCTTTGGGGGGGTATTGCAACTTTTCGGCATTTTAAGGCGAAATTGTTCCTTTGGGGGGGTATTGCAACTTTTCGGCATTTTGAGGCGAAATTGTTCCTTTTGGGGGGTATTGCAATTTTTTGCCATTTTGAGGCGAAATTGTTCCTTTGGGGGGGTATTGCAACTTTTGGCCATTTTGAAGCGAAATTGTTCCTTTGGGGGGGTATTGCAATTTTTTGCCATTTTGAGGCGAAATTGTTCCTTTGGGGGGTATTGCAACTTTTGGCCATTTTGAAGCGAAATTGTTCCTTTCGGGGGGTATTGCAACTTTTCGGCATTTTGAGGCGAAATTGTTCCTTTGGGAGGGTATTGCAACTTTTGGCCATATTGAAGCGAAATTGTTCCTTTGGGGGGGTATTGCAACTTTTGGCCATTTTGAAGCGAAATTGTTCCTTTCGGGGGGTATTGCAACTTTTCAGCATTTTGAGGCGAAATTGTTCCTTTGGGGGGGTATTGCAACTTTTCGGCATTTTGAGGCGAAATTGTTCCTTTGGGGGGGTATTGCAACTTTTCGGCATTTTGAGGCGAAATTGTTCCTTTGGGGGGTATTGCAACTTTTGGCCATTTTGAAGCGAAATTGTTCCTTTCGGGGGGTATTGCAATTTTTCGGCATTTTGAAGCGAAATTGTTCCTTTGGGGGGTATTGCAATTTTTTGCCATTTTGAGGCGAAATTGTTCCTTTGGGGGGGTATTGCAACTTTTGGCCATTTTGAAGCGAAATTGTTCCTTTGGGGGGGTATTGCAATTTTTTGCCATTTTGAGGCGAAATTGTTCCTTTGGGGGGGTATTGCAACTTTTGGCCTTTTTGAGGCGAAATTGTTCCTTTGGGGGGGTATTGCAACTTTTGGCCATTTTGAAGCGAAAATGTTCCTTTGGGGGGGTATTGCAACTTTTCGGCATTTTGAGGCGAAATTGTTCCTTTGGGGGGGTATTGCAATTTTTTGCCATTTTGAGGCAAAATTGTTCCTTTGGGGGGTATTGCAACTTTTGGCAATTTTGAAGCGAAATTGTTCCTTTTGGGGGGGTTTTGCAACTTTTCGGCATTTTGAGGCGAAATTGTTCCTTGGGGGGGTATTGCAACTTTTGGCCATTTTGAAGCGAAATTGTTCCTTTGGGGGGGTATTGCAATTTTTAACCATTTTGAGGCGAAATTGTTCCTTTGGGGGGGTATTGCAACTTTTGGACATTTTGAAGTGAAATTGTTCCTTTCGGGGGGTATTGCAACTTTTCAGCATTTTGAGGCGAAATTGTTCCTTTGGGGGGGGTATTGCAACTTTTGGCCATTTTGAAGCGAAATTGTTCCTTTGGGGGGGTATTGCAATTTTTTGCTATTTTGAGGCGAAATTGTTCCTTTGGGGGGGTATTGCAACTTTTGGCCATATTGAAGCGAAATTGTTCCTTTGGGGGGTTTTTACAATTTTTGGCCATTTTAAGGCGAAATTGTTCCTTTCGGGGGGTATTGCAACTTTTCAGCATTTTGAAGCGAAATTGTTCCTTTGGGGGGGGTATTGCAATTTTTTGCTATTTTGAGGCGAAATTGTTCCTTTGGGGGGGTATTGCAACTTTTGGCCATTTTGAAGCGAAATTGTTCCTTTGGGGGGGTATTGCAATTTTTTGCTATTTTGAGGCGAAATTGTTCCTTTGTTGGGGGTATTGCAACTTTTGGCCATTTTGAGGCGAAATTGTTCCTTTTGGGGGGTATTGCAACTTTTCGGCATTTTGAGGCGAAATTGTTCCTTTGGGGGGGTATTGCAACTTTTGGCCATTTTGAAGCGAAATTGTTCCTTTCGGGGGGTATTGCAACTTTTCGGTATTTTGAAGCGAAATTGTTCCTTTGGGGGGTATTGCAATTTTTTGCCATTTTGAGGCGAAATTGTTCCTTTTGGGGGGTATTGCAACTTTTGGCCATTTTGAAGCGAAATTGTTCCTTTGGGGGGGTATTGCAATTTTTAACCATTTTGAGGCGAAATTGTTCCTTTGGGGGGGTATTGCAACTTTTGGGCATTTTGAAGCGAAATTGTTCCTTTGGGGGGGTATTGCAATTTTTTGCCATTTTGAAGCGAAATTGTTCCTTTGAGGGGGTATTGCAACTTTTGGACATTTTGAAGTGAAATTGTTCCTTTGGGGGGGTATTGCAATTTTTAACCATTTTGAGGCGAAATTGTTCCTTTGGGGGGGTATTGCAATTTTTTGCCATTTTGAGGCGAAATTGTTCCTTTGGGGGGTATTGCAATTTTTTGCCATTTTGAGGCGAAATTGTTCCTTTTGGGGGGTATTGCAACTTTTGGCCATTTTGAAGCGAAATTGTTCCTTTGGGGGGGTATTGCAATTTTTAACCATTTTGAGGCGAAATTGTTCCTTTGGGGGGGTATTGCAACTTTTGGGCATTTTGAAGCGAAATTGTTCCTTTGGGGGGGTATTGCAATTTTTTGCCATTTTGAAGCGAAATTGTTCCTTTGAGGGGGTATTGCAACTTTTGGCCTTTTAGAGGCGAAATTGTTCCTTTGGGGGGGTATTGCAACTTTTGGCCATTTTGAAGCGAAATTGTTCCTTGGGGGGGTATTGCAATTTTTTGCCATTTTGAGGCGAAATTGTTCCTTTGGGGGGGTATTGCAACTTTTGGCCATATTGAAGCAAAATTGTTCCTTTGGGGGGTTTTTACAATTTTTGGCCATTTTGAGGCGAAATTGTTCCTTTCGGGGGGTATTGCAATTTTTTGCCATTTTGAGGCGAAATTGTTCCTTTGGGGGGGTATTGCAACTTTTGGCCATTTTGAAGCGAAATTGTTCCTTTGGGGGGGTATTGCAACTTTTCGGCATTTTGAGGCGAAATTGTTCCTTTGGGGGGGTATTGCAACTTTTGGCCATATTGAAGCGAAATTGTTCCTTTCGGGGGGTATTGCAACTTTTCAGCACTTTGAGGCGAAATTGTTCCTTTGGGGGGGTATTGCAACTTTTCGGCATTTTAAAGCGAAATTGTTCCTTTGGGGGGGTATTGCAACTTTTGGCCATTTTGAAGCGAAATTGTTCCTTTGGGGGGATATTGCAATTTTTTGCCATTTTGAGGCGAAATTGTTCCTTTGGGGGGGTATTGCAACTTTTGGCCATTTTGAAGCGAAATTGTTCCTTTCGGGGGGTATTGCAACTTTTCGGCATTTTGAGGCGAAATTGTTCCTTTGGGGGGGGTATTGCAACTTTTGGCCATATTGAAGCGAAATTGTTCCTTTCGGGGGGGTATTGCAACTTTTCAGCACTTTGAGGCGAAATTGTTCCTTTGGGGGGGTATTGCAATTTTTTGCCATTTTGAGGCGAAATTGTTCCTTTGGGGGGTATTGCAATTTTTTTTCCATTTTGAGGCGAAATTGTTCCTTTTGGGGGGTATTGCAACTTTTGACCATTTTGAAGCGAAATTGTTCCTTTCGGGGGGTATTGCAACTTTTCGGCATTTTGAGGCGAAATTGTTCCTTTGGGGGGGTATTGCAACTTTTGGCCATATTGAAGCGAAATTGTTCCTTTCGGGGGGTATTGCAACTTTTCAGCACTTTGAGGCGAAATTGTTCCTTTGGGGGGGTATTGCAATTTTTTTTCCATTTTGAGGCGAAATTGTTCCTTTGGGGGGGTATTGCAACTTTTGGCCATTTTGAAGCGAAATTGTTCCTTTGGGGGGGTATTGCAATTTTTTTGCCATTTTGAGGCGAAATTGTTCCTTTGGGGGGGTATTGCAACTTTTCGGCATTTTGAGGCGAAATTGTTCCTTTGGGGGGGTATTGCAATTTTTTGCCATTTTGAGGTGAAATTGTTCCTTTGGGGGGGTATTGCAATTTTTTGCCATTTTGAGGCGAAATTGTTCCTTTGGGGGGGTATTGCAACTTTTGGCCTTTTTGAGGCGAAATTGTTCCTTTGGGGGGGTATTGCAACTTTTGGCCATTTTGAAGCGAAATTGTTCCTTTGGGGGGTATTGCAACTTTTGGCCATTTTGAAGCGAAATTGTTCCTTTGGGGGGTATTGCAATTTTTTTGCCATTTTGAGGCGAAATTGTTCCTTTGGGGGGGGTATTGCAACTTTTGGCCTTTTTGAGGCGAAATTGTTCCTTTGGGGGGGTATTGCAAC
Source organism: Anomaloglossus baeobatrachus (assembly GCF_048569485.1). Lineage (NCBI taxonomy): Eukaryota > Metazoa > Chordata > Amphibia > Anura > Aromobatidae > Anomaloglossus > Anomaloglossus baeobatrachus. The sequence continues at coordinate 85,301,267 of NC_134364.1, read as the reverse complement.
TTTTGGCCATTTTGAAGCGAAATTGTTCCTTTCGGGGGGTATTGCAACTTTTCAGCATTTTGAAGCGAAATTGTTCCTTTGGGGGGGGTATTGCAATTTTTTGCCATTTTGAGGCGAAATTGTTCCTTTGGGGGGGTATTGCAACTTTTGGCCATTTTGAAGCGAAATTGTTCCTTTCGGGGGGTATTGCAACTTTTCGGCATTTTGAGGCGAAATTGTTCCTTTGGGGGGTATTGCAACTTTTGGCCATTTTGAAGCGAAATTGTTCCTTTGGGGGGATATTGCAATTTTTTGCCATTTTGAGGCGAAATTGTTCCTTTGGGGGGGTATTGCAACTTTTGGCGATTTTGAAGCGAAATTGTTCCTTTCGGGGGGTATTGCAACTTTTCAGCACTTTGAGGCGAAATTGTTCCTTTGGGGGGGTATTGCAATTTTTTGCCATTTTGAGGCGAAATTGTTCCTTTGGGGGGGTATTGCAATTTTTTTTTCATTTTGAGGCGAAATTGTTCCTTTGGGGGGGGTATTGCAAATTTTGGCAATTTTGAAGCGAAATTGTTCCTTTGGGGGGGTATTGCAATTTTTTGCCATTTTGAGGCGAAATTGTTCCTTTGGGGGGGTATTGCAACTTTTCGGCATTTTGAGGCGAAATTGTTCCTTTGGGGGGGTATTGCAATTTTTTGCCATTTTGAGGTGAAATTGTTCCTTTGGGGGGGTATTGCAACTTTTGGCCTTTTTGAGGCGAAATTGTTCTTTTGGGGGGTATTGCATTTTTTTGCCATTTTGAGGTGAAATTGTTCCTTTGGGGGGGTATTGCAACTTTTGGCCATTTTGAAGCGAAATTGTTCCTTTGGTGGGTATTGCAATTTTTTGCCATTTTGAGGCGAAATTGTTCCTTTGGGGGGGTATTGCAACTTTTGGCCTTTTTGAGGCGAAATTGTTCCTTTGGGGGGGTATTGCAACTTTTGGCCATTTTGAAGCGAAATTGTTCCTTTGGGGGGGTATTGCAACTTTTGGCCATTTTGAAGCGAAATTGTTCCTTTCGGGGGGTATTGCAACTTTTCGGCATTTTGAGGCGAAATTGTTCCTTTGGGGGGGTATTGCAATTTTTTGCCATTTTGAGGCGAAATTGTTCCTTTGGGGGGGGAATTGCAACTTTTGGCCATTTTGAAGCGAAATTGTTCCTTTCGGGGGGTATTGCAACTTTTCGGCATTTTGAGGCGAAATTGTTCCTTTGGGGGGGTATTGCAACTTTTAGCCATATTGAAGCGAAATTGTTCCTTTCGGGGGGTATTGCAACTTTTCAGCACTTTGAGGCGAAATTGTTCCTTTGGGGGGTATTGCAATTTTTTGCCATTTTGAGGCGAAATTGTTCCTTTGGGGGGGTATTGCAACTTTTGGCCATTTTGAAGCGAAATTGTTCTTTTGGGGGGTATTGCATTTTTTGCCATTTTGAGGTGAAATTGTTCCTTTGGGGGGTATTGCAACTTTTGGCCATTTTGAAGCGAAATTGTTCCTTTGGGGGGTATTGCAATTTTTTGCCATTTTGAGGCGAAATTGTTCCTTTGGGGGGGTATTGCAACTTTTGGCCTTTTTGAGGCGAAATTGTTCCTTTGGGGGGGTATTGCAACTTTTGGCCATTTTGAGACGAAATTGTTCCTTTGGGGGGGTATTGCAACTTTTAGCCATATTGAAGCGAAATTGTTCCTTTCGGGGGGTATTGCAACTTTTCGGCATTTTGAGGCGAAATTGTTCCTTTGGGGGGTATTGCAATTTTTTTTCCATTTTGAGGCGAAATTGTTCCTTTGGGGGGGTATTGCAACTTTTGGCCATTTTGAAGCGAAATTGTTCCTTTCGGGGGTATTGCAATTTTTTGCCATTTTGAAGCGAAATTGTTCCTTTTGGGGGGTATTGCAACTTTTGGCCATTTTGAAGCGAAATTGTTCCTTTGGGGGGGTATTGACATTTTTTTTTCATTTTGAGGCGAAATTGTTCCTTTGGGGGGGGTATTGCAAATTTTGGCCATTTTGAAGCGAAATTGTTCCTTTGGGGGGGTATTGCAATTTTTTGCCATTTTGAGGCGAAATTGTTCCTTTGGGGGGGTATTGCAACTTTTCGGCATTTTGAGGCGAAATTGTTCCTTTGGGGGGGTATTGCAATTTTTTGCCATTTTGAGGTGAAATTGTTCCTTTGGGGGGGTATTGCAACTTTTGGCCATTTTGAAGCGAAATTGTTCCTTTGGGGGGTGTTGCATTTTTTTGCCATTTTGCGGCGAAATTGTTCCTTTGGGGGGGTATTGCAACTTTTGGCCATTTTGAAGCGAAATTGTTCCTTTGGGGGGTATTGCAATTTTTTGCCATTTTGAGGCGAAATTGTTCCTTTGGGGGGGTATTGCAACTTTTGGCCTTTTTGAGGCGAAATTGTTCCTTTGGGGGGGTATTGCAACTTTTGGCCATTTTGAAGCGAAATTGTTCCTTTCGGGGGGTATTGCAACTTTTCGGCATTTTGAGGCGAAATTGTTCCTTTGGGGGGGTATTGCAATTTTTTGCCATTTTGAGGCGAAATTGTTCCTTTGGGGGGGTATTGCAACTTTTGGCCATTTTGAAGCGAAATTGTTCCTTTCGGGGGGTATTGCAACTTTTCGGCATTTTGAGGCGAAATTGTTCCTTTGGGGGGGTATTGCAACTTTTAGCCATATTGAAGCGAAATTGTTCCTTTCGGGGGGTATTGCAACTTTTCAGCACTTTGAGGCGAAATTGTTCCTTTGGGGGGTATTGCAATTTTTTGCCATTTTGAGGCGAAATTGTTCCTTTGGGGGGGTATTGCAACTTTTGGCCTTTTTGAGGCGAAATTGTTCCTTTGGGGGGGTATTGCAACTTTTGGCCATTTTGAAGCGAAATTGTTCCTTTGGGGGGGTATTGCAACTTTTAGCCATATTGAAGCGAAATTGTTCCTTTCGGGGGGTATTGCAACTTTTCGGCATTTTGAGGCGAAATTGTTCCTTTGGGGGGTATTGCAATTTTTTTTCCATTTTGAGGCGAAATTGTTCCTTTGGGGGGGTATTGCAACTTTTGGCCATTTTGAAGCGAAATTGTTCCTTTCGGGGGTATTGCAATTTTTTGCCATTTTGAGGCGAAATTGTTCCTTTTGGGGGGTATTGCAACTTTTCGGCATTTTGAAGCGAAATTGTTCCTTTGGGGGGTATTGCAATTTTTGGCCATTTTGAGGCGAAATTGTTCCTTTGGGGGGGTATTGCTAATTTTGGCCATTTTGAAGCGAAATTGTTCCTTTGGGGGGGTATTGCAATTTTTTGCCATTTTGAGGCGAAATTTTTCCTTTGGGGGGGTATTGCAACGTTTGGCCATATTGAAGCGAAATTGTTCCTTTGGGGGGTTTTTACAATTTTTGGCCATTTTGAGGCGAAATTGTTCCTTTCGGGGGGTATTGCAACTTTTCGGCATTTTGAGGCGAAATTGTTCCTTTGGGGGGGTATTGCAACTTTTCGGCATTTTGAGGCGAAATTGTTCCTTTGGGGGGGTATTGTAATTTTTTGCCATTTTGAGGCGAAATTGTTCCTTTGGGGGGGTATTGCAACTTTTGGCCATTTTGAAGCGAAATTGTTCCTTTCGGGGGGTATTGTAACTTTTCGGCATTTTGAGGCGAAATTGTTACTTTGGGAGGGTATTGCAACTTTTGGCCATATTGAAGCGTAATTGTTTCTTTGGGGGGGTATTGCAATTTTTAACCATTTTGAGGCGAAATTGTTCCTTTGGGGGGGTATTGCAACTTTTGGCCATTTTGAAGCGAAATTGTTCCTTTCGGGGGGTATTGCAACTTTTCAGCATTTTGAGGCGAAATTGTTCCTTTGGGGGAGTATTGCAATTTTTTGCCATTTTGAGGTGAAATTGTTCCTTTGGGGGGGTATTGCAACTTTTGGCCATTTTGAAGCGAAATTGTTCCTTTGTGGGGGTATTGCAATTTTTTGCCATTTTGAGGCGAAATTGTTCCTTTGAGGGGGTATTGCAACTTTTGGCCTTTTTGAGGCGAAATTGTTCCTTTGGGGGGGTATTGCAACTTTTGGCCATTTTGAAGCGAAAATGTTCCTTTGGGGGGGTATTGCAACTTTTCGGCATTTTAAGGCGAAATTGTTCCTTTGGGGGGGTATTGCAACTTTTCGGCATTTTGAGGCGAAATTGTTCCTTTTGGGGGGTATTGCAATTTTTTGCCATTTTGAGGCGAAATTGTTCCTTTGGGGGGGTATTGCAACTTTTGGCCATTTTGAAGCGAAATTGTTCCTTTGGGGGGGTATTGCAATTTTTTGCCATTTTGAGGCGAAATTGTTCCTTTGGGGGGTATTGCAACTTTTGGCCATTTTGAAGCGAAATTGTTCCTTTCGGGGGGTATTGCAACTTTTCGGCATTTTGAGGCGAAATTGTTCCTTTGGGAGGGTATTGCAACTTTTGGCCATATTGAAGCGAAATTGTTCCTTTGGAGGGTATTGCAACTTTTGGCCATTTTGAAGCGAAATTGTTCCTTTCGGGGGGTATTGCAACTTTTCAGCATTTTGAGGCGAAATTGTTCCTTTGGGGGGGTATTGCAACTTTTCGGCATTTTGAGGCGAAATTGTTCCTTTGGGGGGGTATTGCAACTTTTCGGCATTTTGAGGCGAAATTGTTCCTTTAAGGGGTATTGCAACTTTTGGCCATTTTGAAGCGAAATTGTTCCTTTCGGGGGGTATTGCAACTTTTCGGCATTTTGAAGCGAAATTGTTCCTTTGGGGGGTATTGCAATTTTTTGCCATTTTGAGGCGAAATTGTTCCTTTGGGGGGGTATTGCAACTTTTGGCCATTTTGAAGCGAAATTGTTCCTTTGGGGGGGTATTGCAATTTTTTTTTCATTTTGAGGCGAAATTGTTCCTTTGGGGGGGTATTGCAACTTTTGGCCATTTTGAAGCGAAATTGTTCCTTTGGGGGGGTATTGCAATTTTTTGCCATTTTGAGGCGAAATTGTTCCTTTGGGGGGGTATTGCAACTTTTGGCCTTTTTGAGGCGAAATTGTTCCTTTGGGGGGGTATTGCAACTTTTGGCCATTTTGAAGCGAAAATGTTCTTTTGGGGGGGTATTGCAACTTTTCGGCATTTTGAGGCGAAATTGTTCCTTTGGGGGGGTATTGCAATTTTTTGCCATTTTGAGGCGAAATTGTTCCTTTGGGGGGTATTGCAACTTTTGGCAATTTTGAAGCGAAATTGTTCCTTTTGGGGGGGTATTGCAACTTTTCGGCATTTTGAGGCGAAATTGTTCCTTGGGGGGGTATTGCAACTTTTGGCCATTTTGAAGCGAAACTGTTCCTTTGGGGGGGTATTGCAATTTTTAACCATTTTGAGGCGAAATTGTTCCTTTGGGGGGGTATTGCAACTTTTGGACATTTTGAAGTGAAATTGTTCCTTTCGGGGGGTATTGCAACTTTTCAGCATTTTGAAGCGAAATTGTTCCTTTGGGGGGGGTATTGCAATTTTTTGCTATTTTGAGGCGAAATTGTTCCTTTGGGGGGGTATTGCAACTTTTGGCCATTTTGAAGCGAAATTGTTCCTTTGGGGGGGTATTGCAATTTTTTGCTATTTTGAGGCGAAATTGTTCCTTTGGGGGGGTATTGCAACTTTTGGCCATATTGAAGCGAAATTGTTCCTTTGGGGGGTTTTTACAATTTTTGGCCATTTTAAGGCGAAATTGTTCCTTTGGGGGGGTATTGCAACTTTTGGCCATTTTGAGGCGAAATTGTTCCTTTTTGGGGGGTATTGCAACTTTTCGGCATTTTGAGGCGAAATTGTTCCTTTGGGGGGGTATTGCAACTTTTGGCCATTTTGAAGCGAAATTGTTCCTTTGGGGGGGTATTGCAACTTTTGGCCATTTTGAAGCGAAATTGTTCCTTTGGGGGGGTATTGCAATTTTTTGCTATTTTGAGGCGAAATTGTTCCTTTGTTGGGGGTATTGCAACTTTTGGCCATTTTGAAGCGAAATTGTTCCTTTGGGGGGGTATTGCAACTTTTGGCCATTTTGAGGCGAAATTGTTCCTTTTGGGGGGTATTGCAACTTTTCGGCATTTTGAGGCGAAATTGTTCCTTTGGGGGGGTATTGCAACTTTTGGCCATTTTGAAGCGAAATTGTTCCTTTCGGGGGGTATTGCAACTTTTGGCCATTTTGAGGCGAAATTGTTCCTTTTGGGGGGTATTGCAACTTTTGGCCATTTTGAAGCGAAATTGTTCCTTTGGGGGGGTATTGCAACTTTTCGGCATTTTGAGGCGAAATTGTTCCTTTGGGGGGGTATTGCAAATTTTGGCCATTTTGAAGCGAAATTGTTCCTTTGGGGGGGTATTGCAATTTTTTTGTCATTTTGAGGCGAAATTGTTCCTTTGGGGGGGTATTGCAACTTTTCGGCATTTTGAGGCGAAATTGTTCCTTTGGGGGGGTATTGCAATTTTTTGCCATTTTGAGGTGAAATTGTTCCTTTGGGGGGGTATTGCAATTTTTTGCCATTTTGAGGCGAAATTGTTCCTTTGGGGGGGGTATTGCAACTTTTGGCCATTTTGAAGAGAAATTGTTCCTTTGGGGGGTATTGCAACTTTTTGGCATTTTGAGGCGAAATTGTTCCTTGGGGGGGTATTGCAACTTTTGGCCATTTTGAAGCGAAATTGTTCCTTTGGGGGGGTATTGCAATTTTTAACCATTTTGAGGCGAAATTGTTCCTTTGGGGGGGTATTGCAACTTTTGGGCATTTTGAAGCGAAATTGTTCCTTTGGGGGGGTATTGCAATTTTTTGCCATTTTGAAGCGAAATTGTTCCTTTGAGGGGGTATTGCAATTTTTAACCATTTTGAGGCGAAATTGTTCCTTTGGGGGGGTATTGCAACTTTTGGACATTTTGAAGTGAAATTGTTCCTTTCGGGGGTATTGCAACTTTTCAGCATTTTGAAGCGAAATTGTTCCTTTGAGGGGGTATTGCAATTTTTTGCCATTTTGAGGCGAAATTGTTCCTTTGGGGGGTATTGCAATTTTTTGCCATTTTGAGGCGAAATTGTTCCTTTGGGGGGGTATTGCAACTTTTGGCCTTTTTGAGGCGAAATTGTTCCTTTGGGGGGGTATTGCAACTTTTGGCCATTTTGAAGCGAAATTGTTCCTTTGGGGGGGTATTGCAATTTTTTGCCATTTTGAGGCGAAATTGTTCCTTTGGGGGGGTATTGCAACTTTTGGCCATATTGAAGCGAAATTGTTCCTTTGGGGGGTTTTTACAATTTTTGGCCATTTTGAGGCGAAATTGTTCCTTTGGGGGGGTATTGCAACTTTTCGGCATTTTGAGGCGAAATTGTTCCTTTGGGGGGGTATTGCAACTTTTGGCCATATTGAAGCGAAATTGTTCCTTTGGGGGGTTTTTACAATTTTTGGCCATTTTGAGGCGAAATTGTTCCTTTGGGGGGGTATTGCAACTTTTCGGCATTTTGAGGCGAAATTGTTCCTTTGGGGGGGTATTGCAACTTTTGGCCATTTTGAAGCGAAATTGTTCCTTTGGGGGGGTATTGCAACTTTTGGCCTTTTTGAGGCGAAATTGTTCCTTTGGGGGGGTATTGCAACTTTTGGCCATTTTGAAGCGAAATTGTTCCTTTCGGGGGGTATTGCAACTTTTCGGCATTTTGAGGCGAAATTGTTCCTTTGGGGGGGTATTGCAATTTTTTGCCATTTTGAGGCGAAATTGTTCCTTTGGGGGGGTATTGCAACTTTTGGCCATTTTGAAGCGAAATTGTTCCTTTCGGGGGGTATTGCAACTTTTCGGCATTTTGAGGCGAAATTGTTCCTTTGGGGGGGTATTGCAACTTTTAGCCATATTGAAGCGAAATTGTTCCTTTCGGGGGGTATTGCAACTTTTCAGCACTTTGAGGCGAAATTGTTCCTTTGGGGGGTATTGCAATTTTTTGCCATTTTGAGGCGAAATTGTTCCTTTGGGGGGGTATTGCAACTTTTGGCCTTTTTGAGGCGAAATTGTTCCTTTGGGGGGGTATTGCAACTTTTGGCCATTTTGAAGCGAAATTGTTCCTTTGGGGGGGTATTGCAACTTTTAGCCATATTGAAGCGAAATTGTTCCTTTCGGGGGGTATTGCAACTTTTCGGCATTTTGAGGCGAAATTGTTCCTTTGGGGGGTATTGCAATTTTTTTTTCCATTTTGAGGCGAAATTGTTCCTTTGGGGGGGTATTGCAACTTTTGGCCATTTTGAAGCGAAATTGTTCCTTTCGGGGGTATTGCAATTTTTTGCCATTTTGAGGCGAAATTGTTCCTTTTGGGGGGTATTGCAACTTTTCGGCATTTTGAAGCGAAATTGTTCCTTTGGGGGGTATTGCAATTTTTGGCCATTTTGAGGCGAAATTGTTCCTTTGGGGGGGTATTGCTAATTTTGGCCATTTTGAAGCGAAATTGTTCCTTTGGGGGGGTATTGCAATTTTTTGCCATTTTGAGGCGAAATTTTTCCTTTGGGGGGGTATTGCAACGTTTGGCCATATTGAAGCGAAATTGTTCCTTTGGGGGGTTTTTACAATTTTTGGCCATTTTGAGGCGAAAGTGTTCCTTTCGGGGGGTATTGCAACTTTTCGGCATTTTGAGGCGAAATTGTTCCTTTGGGGGGGTATTGCAACTTTTCGGCATTTTGAGGCGAAATTGTTCCTTTGGGGGGGTATTGTAATTTTTTGCCATTTTGAGGCGAAATTGTTCCTTTGGGGGGGTATTGCAACTTTTGGCCATTTTGAAGCGAAATTGTTCCTTTCGGGGGGTATTGTAACTTTTCGGCATTTTGAGGCGAAATTGTTACTTTGGGAGGGTATTGCAACTTTTGGCCATATTGAAGCGTAATTGTTTCTTTGGGGGGGTATTGCAATTTTTAACCATTTTGAGGCGAAATTGTTCCTTTGGGGGGGTATTGCAACTTTTGGCCATTTTGAAGCGAAATTGTTCCTTTCGGGGGGTATTGCAACTTTTCAGCATTTTGAGGCGAAATTGTTCCTTTGGGGGAGTATTGCAATTTTTTGCCATTTTGAGGTGAAATTGTTCCTTTGGGGGGGTATTGCAACTTTTGGCCATTTTGAAGCGAAATTGTTCCTTTGTGGGGGTATTGCAATTTTTTGCCATTTTGAGGCGAAATTGTTCCTTTGAGGGGGTATTGCAACTTTTGGCCTTTTTGAGGCGAAATTGTTCCTTTGGGGGGGTATTGCAACTTTTGGCCATTTTGAAGCGAAAATGTTCCTTTGGGGGGGTATTGCAACTTTTCGGCATTTTAAGGCGAAATTGTTCCTTTGGGGGGGTATTGCAACTTTTCGGCATTTTGAGGCGAAATTGTTCCTTTTGGGGGGTATTGCAATTTTTTGCCATTTTGAGGCGAAATTGTTCCTTTGGGGGGGTATTGCAACTTTTGGCCATTTTGAAGCGAAATTGTTCCTTTGGGGGGGTATTGCAATTTTTTGCCATTTTGAGGCGAAATTGTTCCTTTGGGGGGTATTGCAACTTTTGGCCATTTTGAAGCGAAATTGTTCCTTTCGGGGGGTATTGCAACTTTTCGGCATTTTGAGGCGAAATTGTTCCTTTGGGAGGGTATTGCAACTTTTGGCCATATTGAAGCGAAATTGTTCCTTTGGAGGGTATTGCAACTTTTGGCCATTTTGAAGCGAAATTGTTCCTTTCGGGGGGTATTGCAACTTTTCAGCATTTTGAGGCGAAATTGTTCCTTTGGGGGGGTATTGCAACTTTTCGGCATTTTGAGGCGAAATTGTTCCTTTGGGGGGGTATTGCAACTTTTCGGCATTTTGAGGCGAAATTGTTCCTTTAAGGGGTATTGCAACTTTTGGCCATTTTGAAGCGAAATTGTTCCTTTCGGGGGGTATTGCAACTTTTCGGCATTTTGAAGCGAAATTGTTCCTTTGGGGGGTATTGCAATTTTTTGCCATTTTGAGGCGAAATTGTTCCTTTGGGGGGGTATTGCAACTTTTGGCCATTTTGAAGCGAAATTGTTCCTTTGGGGGGGTATTGCAATTTTTTTTTCATTTTGAGGCGAAATTGTTCCTTTGGGGGGGTATTGCAACTTTTGGCCATTTTGAAGCGAAATTGTTCCTTTGGGGGGGTATTGCAATTTTTTGCCATTTTGAGGCGAAATTGTTCCTTTGGGGGGGTATTGCAACTTTTGGCCTTTTTGAGGCGAAATTGTTCCTTTGGGGGGGTATTGCAACTTTTGGCCATTTTGAAGCGAAAATGTTCTTTTGGGGGGGTATTGCAACTTTTCGGCATTTTGAGGCGAAATTGTTCCTTTGGGGGGGTATTGCAATTTTTTGCCATTTTGAGGCGAAATTGTTCCTTTGGGGGGTATTGCAACTTTTGGCAATTTTGAAGCGAAATTGTTCCTTTTGGGGGGGTATTGCAACTTTTCGGCATTTTGAGGCGAAATTGTTCCTTGGGGGGGTATTGCAACTTTTGGCCATTTTGAAGCGAAACTGTTCCTTTGGGGGGGTATTGCAATTTTTAACCATTTTGAGGCGAAATTGTTCCTTTGGGGGGGTATTGCAACTTTTGGACATTTTGAAGTGAAATTGTTCCTTTCGGGGGGTATTGCAACTTTTCAGCATTTTGAAGCGAAATTGTTCCTTTGGGGGGGGTATTGCAATTTTTTGCTATTTTGAGGCGAAATTGTTCCTTTGGGGGGGTATTGCAACTTTTGGCCATTTTGAAGCGAAATTGTTCCTTTGGGGGGGTATTGCAATTTTTTGCTATTTTGAGGCGAAATTGTTCCTTTGGGGGGGTATTGCAACTTTTGGCCATATTGAAGCGAAATTGTTCCTTTGGGGGGTTTTTACAATTTTTGGCCATTTTGAAGTGAAATTGTTCCTTTTGGGGGGTATTGCAACTTTTCGGCATTTTGAGGCGAAATTGTTCCTTTGGGGGGGTATTGCAACTTTTGGCCATTTTGAAGCGAAATTGTTCCTTTGGGGGGGTATTGCAACTTTTGGCCATTTTGAAGCGAAATTGTTCCTTTGGGGGGGTATTGCAATTTTTTGCTATTTTGAGGCGAAATTGTTCCTTTGTTGGGGGTATTGCAACTTTTGGCCATTTTGAAGCGAAATTGTTCCTTTGGGGGGGTATTGCAACTTTTGGCCATTTTGAGGCGAAATTGTTCCTTTTGGGGGGTATTGCAACTTTTCGGCATTTTGAGGCGAAATTGTTCCTTTGGGGGGGTATTGCAACTTTTGGCCATTTTGAAGCGAAATTGTTCCTTTCGGGGGGTATTGCAACTTTTGGCCATTTTGAGGCGAAATTGTTCCTTTTGGGGGGTATTGCAACTTTTGGCCATTTTGAAGCGAAATTGTTCCTTTGGGGGGGTATTGCAACTTTTCGGCATTTTGAGGCGAAATTGTTCCTTTGGGGGGGGTATTGCAAATTTTGGCCATTTTGAAGCGAAATTGTTCCTTTGGGGGGGTATTGCAATTTTTTTGTCATTTTGAGGCGAAATTGTTCCTTTGGGGGGGTATTGCAACTTTTCGGCATTTTGAGGCGAAATTGTTCCTTTGGGGGGGTATTGCAATTTTTTGCCATTTTGAGGTGAAATTGTTCCTTTGGGGGGTATTGCAATTTTTTGCCATTTTGAGGCGAAATTGTTCCTTTGGGGGGGGTATTGCAACTTTTGGCCATTTTGAAGCGAAATTGTTCCTTTGGGGGGTATTGCAACTTTTTGGCATTTTGAGGCGAAATTGTTCCTTGGGGGGGTATTGCAACTTTTGGCCATTTTGAAGCGAAATTGTTCCTTTGGGGGGGTATTGCAATTTTTAACCATTTTGAGGCGAAATTGTTCCTTTGGGGGGGTATTGCAACTTTTGGGCATTTTGAAGCGAAATTGTTCCTTTGGGGGGGTATTGCAATTTTTTGCCATTTTGAAGCGAAATTGTTCCTTTGAGGGGGTATTGCAATTTTTAACCATTTTGAGGCGAAATTGTTCCTTTGGGGGGGTATTGCAACTTTTGGACATTTTGAAGTGAAATTGTTCCTTTCGGGGGTATTGCAACTTTTCAGCATTTTGAAGCGAAATTGTTCCTTTGAGGGGGTATTGCAATTTTTTGCCATTTTGAGGCGAAATTGTTCCTTTGGGGGGTATTGCAATTTTTTGCCATTTTGAGGCGAAATTGTTCCTTTGGGGGGGTATTGCAACTTTTGGCCTTTTTGAGGCGAAATTGTTCCTTTGGGGGGGTATTGCAACTTTTGGCCATTTTGAAGCGAAATTGTTCCTTTGGGGGGGTATTGCAATTTTTTGCCATTTTGAGGCGAAATTGTTCCTTTGGGGGGGTATTGCAACTTTTGGCCATATTGAAGCGAAATTGTTCCTTTGGGGGGTTTTTACAATTTTTGGCCATTTTGAGGCGAAATTGTTCCTTTGGGGGGGTATTGCAACTTTTCGGCATTTTGAGGCGAAATTGTTCCTTTGGGGGGGTATTGCAACTTTTGGCCATATTGAAGCGAAATTGTTCCTTTCGGGGGGTATTGCAACTTTTCAGCACTTTGAGGCGAAATTGTTCCTTTGGGGGGGTATTGCAACTTTTCGGCATTTTAAAGCGAAATTGTTCCTTTGGGGGGGTATTGCAACTTTTGGCCATTTTGAAGCGAAATTGTTCCTTTGGGGGGATATTGCAATTTTTTGCCATTTTGAGGCGAAATTGTTCCTTTGGGGGGGTATTGCAACTTTTGGCCATTTTGAAGCGAAATTGTTCCTTTCGGGGGGTATTGCAACTTTTCGGCATTTTGAGGCGAAATTGTTCCTTTGGGGGGGTATTGCAACTTTTGGCCATATTGAAGCGAAATTGTTCCTTTCAGGGGGGTATTGCAACTTTTCAGCACTTTGAGGCGAAATTGTTCCTTTGGGGGGGTATTGCAATTTTTTGCCATTTTGAGGCGAAATTGTTCCTTTGGGGGGTATTGCAATTTTTTTTCCATTTTGAGGCGAAATTGTTCCTTTTGGGGGGTATTGCAACTTTTGACCATTTTGAAGCGAAATTGTTCCTTTCGGGGGGTATTGCAACTTTTCGGCATTTTGAGGCGAAATTGTTCCTTTGGGGGGTATTGCAACTTTTGGCCATATTGAAGCGAAATTGTTCCTTTCAGGGGGTATTGCAACTTTTCAGCACTTTGAGGCGAAATTGTTCCTTTGGGGGGGTATTGCAATTTTTTTTCCATTTTGAGGCGAAATTGTTCCTTTGGGGGGGTATTGCAACTTTTGGCCATTTTGAAGCGAAATTGTTCCTTTCGGGGGGTATTGCAATTTTTCGGCATTTTGAAGCGAAATTGTTCCTTTGGGGGGTATTGCAATTTTTTGCCATTTTGAGGCGAAATTGTTCCTTTGGGGGGGTATTGCAACTTTTGGCCTTTTTGAGGCGAAATTGTTCCTTTGGGGGGGTATTGCAACTTTTGGCCATTTTGAAGCGAAATTGTTCCTTTGGGGGGTATTGCAACTTTTGGCCATTTTGAAGCGAAATTGTTCCTTTGGGGGGTATTGCAAGTTTTTGCCATTTTGAGGCGAAATTGTTCCTTTGGGGGGGGTATTGCAACTTTTGGCCTTTTTGAGGCGAAATTGTTCCTTTGGGGGGGTATTGCAACTTTTGGCCATTTTGAAGCGAAATTGTTCCTTTCGGGGGGTATTGCAACTTTTCAGCATTTTGAAGCGAAATTGTTCCTTTGGGGGGGGTATTGCAATTTTTTGCCATTTTGAGGCGAAATTGTTCCTTTGGGGGGGTATTGCAATTTTTTGCCATTTTGAGGCGAAATTGTTCCTTTGGGGGGGTATTGCAACTTTTGGCCATTTTGAAGCGAAATTGTTCCTTTGGGGGGGTATTGAATTTTTTTGCCATTTTGAGGCGAAATTGTTCCTTTGGGGGGGTATTACAACTTTTGGCCATATTGAAGCGAAATTGTTCCTTTGGGGGGTTTTTACAATTTTTGGCCATTTTGAAGCGAAATTGTTCCTTTGGGGGGGTATTGCAACTTTTCGGCATTTTGAGGCGAAATTTTTCCTTTGGGGGGGTATTGCAACTTTTGGCCATTTTGAAGCGAAATTGTTCCTTTCGGGGGGTATTGCAACTTTTCGGCATTTTGAGGCGAAATTGTTCCTTTGGGGGGTATTGCAACTTTTGGCCATTTTGAAGCGAAATTGTTCCTTTGGGGGGATATTGCAATTTTTTGCCATTTTGAGGCGAAATTGTTCCTTTGGGGGGGTATTGCAACTTTTGGCGATTTTGAAGCGAAATTGTTCCTTTCGGGGGGTATTGCAACTTTTCAGCACTTTGAGGCGAAATTGTTCCTTTGGGGGGGTATTGCAATTTTTTGCCATTTTGAGGCGAAATTGTTCCTTTGGGGGGGTATTGCAATTTTTTTTTCATTTTGAGGCGAAATTGTTCCTTTGGGGGGGGTATTGCAAATTTTGGCCATTTTGAAGCGAAATTGTTCCTTTAAGGGGGTATTGCAATTTTTTGCCATTTTGAGGCGAAATTGTTCCTTTGGGGGGGTATTGCAATTTTTAACCATTTTGAGGCGAAATTGTTCCTTTGGGGGGGTATTGCAACTTTTGGGCATTTTGAAGCGAAATTGTTCCTTTGGGGGGGTATTGCAATTTTTTGCCATTTTGAAGCGAAATTGTTCCTTTGAGGGGGTATTGCAATTTTTAACCATTTTGAGGCGAAATTGTTCCTTTGGGGGGGTATTGCAACTTTTGGACATTTTGAAGTGAAATTGTTCCTTTCGGGGGTATTGCAACTTTTCAGCATTTTGAAGCGAAATTGTTCCTTTGAGGGGGTATTGCAATTTTTTGCCATTTTGAGGCGAAATTGTTCCTTTGGGGGGTATTGCAATTTTTTGCCATTTTGAGGCGAAATTGTTCCTTTGGGGGGGTATTGCAACTTTTGGCCTTTTTGAGGCGAAATTGTTCCTTTGGGGGGGTATTGCAACTTTTGGCCATTTTGAAGCGAAATTGTTCCTTTGGGGGGGTATTGCAATTTTTTGCCATTTTGAGGCGAAATTGTTCCTTTGGGGGGGTATTGCAACTTTTGGCCATATTGAAGCGAAATTGTTCCTTTGGGGGGTTTTTACAATTTTTGGCCATTTTGAGGCGAAATTGTTCCTTTGGGGGGGTATTGCAACTTTTCGGCATTTTGAGGCGAAATTGTTCCTTTGGGGGGGTATTGCAACTTTTGGCCATATTGAAGCGAAATTGTTCCTTTCGGGGGGTATTGCAACTTTTCAGCACTTTGAGGCGAAATTGTTCCTTTGGGGGGGTATTGCAACTTTTCGGCATTTTAAAGCGAAATTGTTCCTTTGGGGGGGTATTGCAACTTTTGGCCATTTTGAAGCGAAATTGTTCCTTTGGGGGGATATTGCAATTTTTTGCCATTTTGAGGCGAAATTGTTCCTTTGGGGGGGTATTGCAACTTTTGGCCATTTTGAAGCGAAATTGTTCCTTTCGGGGGGTATTGCAACTTTTCGGCATTTTGAGGCGAAATTGTTCCTTTGGGGGGGTATTGCAACTTTTGGCCATATTGAAGCGAAATTGTTCCTTTCGGGGGGGTATTGCAACTTTTCAGCACTTTGAGGCGAAATTGTTCCTTTGGGGGGGTATTGCAATTTTTTGCCATTTTGAGGCGAAATTGTTCCTTTGGGGGGTATTGCAATTTTTTTTCCATTTTGAGGCGAAATTGTTCCTTTTGGGGGGTATTGCAACTTTTGACCATTTTGAAGCGAAATTGTTCCTTTCGGGGGGTATTGCAACTTTTCGGCATTTTGAGGCGAAATTGTTCCTTTGGGGGGTATTGCAATTTTTTTTCCATTTTGAGGCGAAATTGTTCCTTTGGGGGGGTATTGCAACTTTTGGCCATTTTGAAGCGAAATTGTTCCTTTCGGGGGGTATTGCAATTTTTCGGCATTTTGAAGCGAAATTGTTCCTTTGGGGGGTATTGCAATTTTTTGCCATTTTGAGGCGAAATTGTTCCTTTGGGGGGGTATTGCAACTTTTGGCCTTTTTGAGGCGAAATTGTTCCTTTGGGGGGGTATTGCAACTTTTGGCCATTTTGAAGCGAAATTGTTCCTTTGGGGGGTATTGCAACTTTTGGCCATTTTGAAGCGAAATTGTTCCTTTGGGGGGTATTGCAAGTTTTTGCCATTTTGAGGCGAAATTGTTCCTTTGGGGGGGGTATTGCAACTTTTGGCCTTTTTGAGGCGAAATTGTTCCTTTGGGGGGGTATTGCAACTTTTGGCCATTTTGAAGCGAAATTGTTCCTTTCGGGGGGTATTGCAACTTTTCAGCATTTTGAAGCGAAATTGTTCCTTTGGGGGGGGTATTGCAATTTTTTGCCATTTTGAGGCGAAATTGTTCCTTTGGGGGGGTATTGCAATTTTTTGCCATTTTGAGGCGAAATTGTTCCTTTGGGGGGGTATTGCAACTTTTGGCCATTTTGAAGCGAAATTGTTCCTTTGGGGGGGTATTGAATTTTTTTGCCATTTTGAGGCGAAATTGTTCCTTTGGGGGGGTATTACAACTTTTGGCCATATTGAAGCGAAATTGTTCCTTTGGGGGGTTTTTACAATTTTTGGCCATTTTGAAGCGAAATTGTTCCTTTGGGGGGGTATTGCAACTTTTCGGCATTTTGAGGCGAAATTTTTCCTTTGGGGGGGTATTGCAACTTTTGGCCATTTTGAAGCGAAATTGTTCCTTTCGGGGGGTATTGCAACTTTTCGGCATTTTGAGGCGAAATTGTTCCTTTGGGGGGTATTGCAACTTTTGGCCATTTTGAAGCGAAATTGTTCCTTTGGGGGGATATTGCAATTTTTTGCCATTTTGAGGCGAAATTGTTCCTTTGGGGGGGTATTGCAACTTTTGGCGATTTTGAAGCGAAATTGTTCCTTTCGGGGGGTATTGCAACTTTTCAGCACTTTGAGGCGAAATTGTTCCTTTGGGGGGGTATTGCAATTTTTTGCCATTTTGAGGCGAAATTGTTCCTTTGGGGGGGTATTGCAATTTTTTTTTCATTTTGAGGCGAAATTGTTCCTTTGGGGGGGGTATTGCAAATTTTGGCCATTTTGAAGCGAAATTGTTCCTTTAAGGGGGTATTGCAATTTTTTGCCATTTTGAGGCGAAATTGTTCCTTTGGGGGGGTATTGCAACTTTTAGCCATATTGAAGCGAAATTGTTCCTTTCGGGGGGTATTGCAACTTTTCAGCACTTTGAGGCGAAATTGTTCCTTTGGGGGGTATTGCAATTTTTTGCCATTTTGAGGCGAAATTGTTCCTTTGGGGGGGTATTGCAACTTTTGGCCATTTTGAAGCGAAATTGTTCTTTTGGGGGGTATTGCATTTTTTGCCATTTTGAGGTGAAATTGTTCCTTTGGGGGGTATTGCAATTTTTTGCCATTTTGAGGCGAAATTGTTCCTTTGGGGGGGTATTGCAACTTTTGGCCTTTTTGAGGCGAAATTGTTCCTTTGGGGGGGTATTGCAACTTTTGGCCATTTTGAAGCGAAATTGTTCCTTTGGGGGGGTATTGCAACTTTTGGCCATTTTGAAGCGAAATTGTTCCTTTCGGGGGGTATTGCAACTTTTCGGCATTTTGAGACGAAATTGTTCCTTTGGGGGGGTATTGCAACTTTTAGCCATATTGAAGCGAAATTGTTCCTTTCGGGGGGTATTGCAACTTTTCGGCATTTTGAGGCGAAATTGTTCCTTTGGGGGGTATTGCAATTTTTTTTCCATTTTGAGGCGAAATTGTTCCTTTGGGGGGGTATTGCAACTTTTGGCCATTTTGAAGCGAAATTGTTCCTTTCGGGGGTATTGCAATTTTTTGCCATTTTGAGGCGAAATTGTTCCTTTTGGGGGGTATTGCAACTTTTGGCCATTTTGAAGCGAAATTGTTCCTTTGGGGGGGTATTGACATTTTTTTTTCATTTTGAGGCGAAATTGTTCCTTTGGGGGGGGTATTGCAAATTTTGGCCATTTTGAAGCGAAATTGTTCCTTTGGGGGGTATTGCAATTTTTTGCCATTTTGAGGCGAAATTGTTCCTTTGGGGGGGTATTGCAACTTTTCGGCATTTTGAGGCGAAATTGTTCCTTTGGGGGGGTATTGCAATTTTTTGCCATTTTGAGGTGAAATTGTTCCTTTGGGGGGGTATTGCAACTTTTGGCCATTTTGAAGCGAAATTGTTCCTTTGGGGGGTGTTGCATTTTTTTGCCATTTTGCGGCGAAATTGTTCCTTTGGGGGGGTATTGCAACTTTTGGCCATTTTGAAGCGAAATTGTTCCTTTGGGGGGTGTTGCAATTTTTTGCCATTTTGAGGCGAAATTGTTCCTTTGGGGGGGTATTGCAACTTTTGGCCTTTTTGAGGCGAAATTGTTCCTTTGGGGGGGTATTGCAACTTTTGGCCATTTTGAAGCGAAATTGTTCCTTTCGGGGGGTATTGCAACTTTTCGGCATTTTGAGGCGAAATTGTTCCTTTGGGGGGGTATTGCAATTTTTTGCCATTTTGAGGCGAAATTGTTCCTTTGGGGGGGTATTGCAACTTTTGGCCATTTTGAAGCGAAATTGTTCCTTTGGGGGGTGTTGCAATTTTTTGCCATTTTGAGGCGAAATTGTTCCTTTGGGGGGGTATTGCAACTTTTGGCCTTTTTGAGGCGAAATTGTTCCTTTGGGGGGGTATTGCAACTTTTGGCCATTTTGAAGCGAAATTGTTCCTTTCGGGGGGTATTGCAACTTTTCGGCATTTTGAGGCGAAATTGTTACTTTGGGGGGGTATTGCAATTTTTTGCCATTTTGAGGCGAAATTGTTCCTTTGGGGGGGTATTGCAACTTTTGGCCATTTTGAAGCGAAATTGTTCCTTTCGGGGGGTATTGCAACTTTTCGGCATTTTGAGGCGAAATTGTTCCTTTGGGGGGGTATTGCAACTTTTAGCCATATTGAAGCGAAATTGTTCCTTTCGGGGGGTATTGCAACTTTTCAGCACTTTGAGGCGAAATTGTTCCTTTGGGGGGTATTGCAATTTTTTGCCATTTTGAGGCGAAATTGTTCCTTTGGGGGGGTATTGCAACTTTTGGCCTTTTTGAGGCGAAATTGTTCCTTTGGGGGGGTATTGCAACTTTTGGCCATTTTGAAGCGAAATTGTTCCTTTGGGGGGGTATTGCAACTTTTGGCCATTTTGAAGCGAAATTGTTCCTTTCGGGGGGTATTGCAACTTTTCGGCATTTTGAGACGAAATTGTTCCTTTGGGGGGGTATTGCAACTTTTAGCCATATTGAAGCGAAATTGTTCCTTTCGGGGGGTATTGCAACTTTTCGGCATTTTGAGGCGAAATTGTTCCTTTGGGGGGTATTGCAACTTTTGGCCATTTTGAAGCGAAATTGTTCCTTTGGGGGGGTATTGACATTTTTTTTTCATTTTGAGGCGAAATTGTTCCTTTGGGGGGGGTATTGCAAATTTTGGCCATTTTGAAGCGAAATTGTTCCTTTGGGGGGGTATTGCAATTTTTTGCCATTTTGAGGCGAAATTGTTCCTTTGGGGGGGTATTGCAACTTTTCGGCATTTTGAGGCGAAATTGTTCCTTTGGGGGGGTATTGCAATTTTTTGCCATTTTGAGGTGAAATTGTTCCTTTGGGGGGGTATTGCAACTTTTGGCCATTTTGAAGCGAAATTGTTCCTTTGGGGGGTGTTGCATTTTTTTGCCATTTTGCGGCGAAATTGTTCCTTTGGGGGGGTATTGCAACTTTTGGCCATTTTGAAGCGAAATTGTTCCTTTGGGGGGTATTGCAATTTTTTGCCATTTTGAGGCGAAATTGTTCCTTTGGGGGGGTATTGCAACTTTTGGCCCTTTTGAGGCGAAATTGTTCCTTTGGGGGGGTATTGCAACTTTTGGCCATTTTGAAGTGAAATTGTTCCTTTCGGGGGGTATTGCAACTTTTCAGCATTTTGAGGCGAAATTGTTCCTTTGGGGGGGGTATTGCAACTTTTGGCCATATTGAAGCGAAATTGTTCCTTTGGGGGGTTTTTACAATTTTTGGCCATTTTGAGGCGAAATTGTTCCTTTCGGGGGGTATTGCAATTTTTTGCCATTTTGAGGCGAAATTGTTCCTTTGGGGGGGTATTGCAACTTTTGGCCATTTTGAAGCGAAATTGTTCCTTTCGGGGGGTATTGCAACTTTTCAGCACTTTAAGGCGAAATTGTTCCTTTGGGGGGGTATTGCAACTTTTGGACATTTTGAAGTGAAATTGTTCCTTTCGGGGGTATTGCAACTTTTCAGCATTTTGAAGCGAAATTGTTCCTTTGGGGAGGTATTGCAAATTTTGGCCATTTTGAAGCGAAATTGTTCCTTTGGGGGGGTATTGCAATTTTTTGCCATTTTGAGGCGAAATTGTTCCTTTGGGGGGGTATTGCAACTTTTCGGCATTTTGAGGCGAAATTGTTCCTTTGGGGGGGTATTGCAATTTTTTGCCATTTTGAGGTGAAATTGTTCCTTTGGGGGGGTATTGCAACTTTTGGCCATATTGAAGCGAAATTGTTCCTTTCCGGGGGTATTGCAACTTTTCAGCACTTTGAGGCGAAATTGTTCCTTTGGGGGGGTATTGCAATTTTTTGCCATTTTGAGGCGAAATTGTTCCTTTGGGGGGGGAATTGCAACTTTTCGGCATTTTGAGGCGAAATTGTTCCTTTGGGGGGTATTGCAATTTTTTTTCCACTTTGAGGCGAAATTGTTCCTTTGGGGGGGT